>NW_011495082.1:18875686-18877117 GCF_000754665.1 Bison bison bison
CAATAACTTCAGATATGCAGATGACACCACCCTTATGGCAGAAAGTGAAGAGGAACTAAAAAGCCTCTTGATGAAAGTGAAAGTGGAGAGTGAAAAAGTTGGCTTAAAACTCAACATTCAGAAAACGAAGCTCATGGCACCCATAACCTATGTGAGAAAGCAAAAAGAAAATAGAGAACTCTAGGATTCTATCTAGTGGAAGCAGAAAAACACAAGTCTTTAGTTGATAGAAGAAACAAATTCCTTGATGTGTATAGTTTTTACAATAACATAAGATAAAACTGTATCTTCACTGCTAAATGATTCTTGTACTTGGCCTGAAGAACTGAGTTAGTTTATTGCCATCACATGAAAAGACATAAGTATCATTGTTAAGAACAACTGATCTTGAGAAAATATTTTGACTTTAATTATAATAGCAGGACTTCCCTGGGGGCTCACTGGTAAAGAATACACTTGCCAGTGCTGGAGACACGGTTTCCATCCCTGATCTGGGAAGATCCACGTGGTGTGGGACAACCAAGCCTGTGTGCCCCAAGGACTGAGCCTGTGCTCTAGAGCCCAGGAGCCACAGCTACTGAGCTCACACACCACGGCTCCTGAGGACTGAGTGTCCTGGCATCTGTGCTCCACAAAAGAGAGGCCTCCACAATGAGAAAGCTGTGTACCACCCAGGAGGGTAGCTCCTACTCGCCGCAACTCAAGAAAAGCTCATGCAGTAATGAAGACCCAGCATAGTCAAAAGAAATGAATGCAACAGTTTATTAAAAATTGTAACAGTAAATAAAATGTTGAATCCACACACACTATGCACATCCCTTATACTACATTCTGTGATCCTAAACTCATAAAAAAATGCCTTTGTTTTTTCTCTTCCATTACAATTAGATAAGAGCAAACTAACTTTCAAGAGGCAAAAATTGTGAGTGAAGCAGATCTTACAGACTTTTCCTTTGCACTGAAATGTTTTTACTCAGAGCATTTCAGAATACCAGGATTTTCCTCTGTCTCATCACTCTATTACTATCACAAATAAGAGATCAAGATGTCAAGAAAGAGAAAATTTGAATACAACTTTAGATTATATGCCTTCTTATTTATGAGCTGTATTACAAGTGAACTATTTCTATAATATTTAAAAAATAGAAGTAATTATATCAAATGTGCATGGGGGTTGTGCCTTTTTAAAGAACATTAGGGACTTTTACATTCTTTTCATTAGGACTTCATTACTATCTCTTAAGCTACCTCAAATTAATAATTTATTTCATTCTCTCAATGCAGTTTAAACATATTTTTCCTCATGCTATTATTTCTTGTGAAATAAAGGAAAAATGACAGTACACTAACTAACAATGAGTGTAGGATATCAAGAGTTCACTTAGGTCCATCTGAAATTCCATTTGATGTTTTTTTTTTTTTGTATTCTAC
>NW_011495082.1:18877217-18877830 GCF_000754665.1 Bison bison bison
ATGTGTATATATATATATATATATATATATATATAAAGGACCTAATAAAAAGGGGCAGGAAACCTAAATAGTCATGTTTCCAAAGTAGATATGCAGGTGGTCAGGAGGCACATGAACAAATGCTCAACATTGCTTATCATTAGAGCAATGCAAACCAAAACCACAATGAGATAGCACCTCACACCTTTCAAAATGCTATGAGAAAGTTTACAACTAACAAATGTTGCCTAGACTATGGGAAAAAAAGGGAACACTAGTACACTGTTGTTGGGATGGCAGATTGTTTCAGTCACTGTATAATACCAGATATAGCCTCCTCAAAATCTAAAAATATAACTGCCATTTAATCTAGCAATTAGCCTTATGGTTATATAGCCAAAGAAACCAAAAACACTCATTCTAAAAGATAAGACTGTGCACCCCAGTGTTCACAGCAGCATTATTTACAATATCCAAGATATGGAAGACACCTAAGTGTTCACTGACATATGAATGAATAAAAAATACATGGAGTGTATATATATATATATATACACACATAGAGTGGAACCAGTCTGTTGTTCCATGTCAAGTTCTAACTGTTGCTTCCTGACCTGCATACAGATTTCTCAAG
>NW_011495082.1:18877930-18961937 GCF_000754665.1 Bison bison bison
ATATCAAGAGTTCACTTAGGTCCATCTGAAATTCCATTTGATGTTTTTTTTTTTTTTGTATTCTACTTGTGTTGTATTGTTTTATTTAACTTCTCTTTACACATAATGAAAAGGGATCCAAATTGGAAAAGAAGGAAAGATATCATTTTTTGCAGATGCTATGATACATATGTAGAAAATCCTAAAGATGCTATCAGAAAATTACTAGAGCTTATTAATAACTTCAGTAACATTGCAGGATACCAAATTAATACATAGAAATCTCTTGCATTCCTATACACTGATAAGAAAAGACCAGAAATAGAAATTCAGGAAATAATCCTATCTTTCATTGCATCAAAAAGAATAAAATAATTAGCAATAACCCTTCTTAAGAAGGCAAAAGACATGTACTCCAAAAACTGTACTGAAGATGACAAGATATACCATGACAAACAAAAAGACATATCTTGTTCTTGGAGTGGAAGAATTGATACTATGAAAATGAACATACTACCCAAGGCAATCTACAGATTCAAAGCAATCCCTATCAAACTATTTACCAAGGGTATTTTTCACAGTAATACAACATTTTTTTTGTTTTTAACTTTTATGGAAACACAAGATCCCGAATATCCAGACAACTTTGAGAAGGAAAAACAGAGATGGAGGAATCAGAATCCCTGACTTCAGACTATACAACAAAGCTACAGTCATTAAAAACAGTATGGTACTGGCACACAAAACAGTGGAACATGATAGAAAACCCAGAAATAAACTCACTCTCTTATGGTCAATTAATCTGTGACAAAGGGGCAAGACTACAATGAAGAGAAGACAGTCTCTTCAGATGTGGTGCTGGGAAAACTGATCAGCTACATGTGAAGGAGTGAATTAAACATTAAAAGAGAGAATTAAAACATTCTCAAAACCATACACAGGATAAACTCAAAATGTATTAAAGACCTAAATGTAAGACCAGATATTCCTAGAGAAAATCATAAGCAGAACCCTGATATAAATCACAGCATCAACTTTTTGGATCTGTCTCCTACAGAAATGGAAATAAAAATAAACAAATGGGATCTAATTAAACTTAAAAGCTTTTGCACAAGGAAGGAAATGATAAACAAAACAAAAAGGCAATCTAAAGTATAGGAGAAAATATTTGAAAATGGCAAGGGATTAATTTCCAAAATATACAAACTGCTTTTCTAGTACTATATAACCAAACAATCCAATCAAAAAATGGGCAGAAGATCTAAATATACATTTCTCCAAAGAAGATATACAGATTACCAACAGACACTGGAAAACATGTTCAACATCACTAGTAATTACAGAAATGCAAATAAAAATTATAATGAGGTAACACCTCACACTGGTAAGAATAGCCATCATCAAAAAGTCTACAGATAATAAATACTGGAGAGGCTGTGGAGAAAAAAGAACATTCTTACTTAAAAGCCAAAAAATGTAGTTCCATATGATCCTGCAAATCCCATTCTTGGATATATATCAGAAGGAAAATATAATTAGGAAAAAATACGTGTACCTCAATGTTCATTGCAGCACTATTTAGAATAACCAAGACATGGAAGCCACATAGATTTCCATGACAGATTAATGGATTATGAAGATACAGTATATGTACATATATATATAAAGAGACTCACAGACAGAAAAAATAAGCATTGTTACCAAAGGGGAAAGAGAGTGGAGTGATAAATTAGGAGGTTTGGATTAAAATTCGCACACTACTGTATATAAATAGATAACCAACAAGGACTTGTTGTAGAACAAAGAGTAGTAAACTCAATATTGTGTAGTAACCTATAAGAGAAAAGAATCTAAAAAAGAATATATATATATATATACATATATATATATATATATAGGCAACTGAATCACTGTGCTATACACTTGAAACTAATAGAATGTTAAAAAAATAATGAAAAGGGAAAATAATCCAAAGAATTGGAAAGCAGTTTCCTTCTGCGTTACTTTCTAATACATGGTTTAAAATGATTATATACCCTAATGCTGCTGCTGCTGCTAAGTCACTTCAGTCATGTCCAATTCTGTGCGACCCCAGAGACAGAAGCCCGCCAGGCTCCTCTGTCCATGGGATTTTCCAGGCAAGAGTACTGGAGTGGGTTGCCATTGCCTTCTCTGATATACCCTCATAACTCCTCCTAATAATTTTATTTTTTCTCAGGGCCAGCATCATCCATAATATAAATATTAATGACCCTTTGCTACATAATAGAGATTTTCTATAATACATAATACAAAGTGTCCCCTTATGGAATTTGATGAAATCATTGACAATGACAGAAAAAAAAAGATGAAAATTACTATAACGAGCACAATAAAAATGCCCATAGCTACTATTTTTGAATACTATTGATTATAAACTTGGTAGACATTTAGTAGATACATACATACATGGGTAATTTAGTTAATATTTACTTTCATATGTAATACTCATGGCAATCTATAATTTATACACTATTAATATCCCCATTAGGCAATTAAGAAAAAAGATTAGAAATGCTTATTAAATTAAAATGATAACTATTTTTAGATATATTAACTTCTACATTATCTTATAATGTAGATATCTTATATAATTAACCTTAATCAATTTCCTTAATAAGACGGATGACCATTCTTGTACCACCAAGCATACACTTTTTTGGGTACTGATCATATGCTCAATACTACAATAAGTTTTTTGCAAATTTATGTCAGATGATTTTCAAAATATTATAAAGTTTGTCTTTTTTTCCTGTTTAATATACAATGGAAAAATTCAAAGATATTCAATTACTTAAAAGAAGCACCAGGGGTCCAATTCAATTCTGAGTACATATACACAATGGAGTATTACTCAGCCATTAAAAAGAATACATTTGAATCAGTTCTAATGAGGTGGATGAAACTGGAGCCTATTATACAGAGCGAAATAAGCCAGAAGGAAAAACACCAATACAGTATACTAACGCATATATATGGAATTTAGAAAGATGATAACAATAACCCTGTGTACGAGACAGCAAAAGTGACGCTGATGTATGGAACAGTCTTATGGACTCTGTGGGAGAGGGAAAGGGTGGGAAGATCTGGGAGAATGGCATTGAAACATGTAAAATATCATGTATGAAACGAGATGCCAGTCCAGGTTCAAAGCACGATACTGGATGCTTGGGGCTGGTGCACTGGGACGACCTGGAGGGATGGTATGGGGAGGGAGGAGGGAGGAGGGTTCAGGAGGGGGAGCACATGTATACCTGTGATGGATTCATTTTGATGTTTGGCAAAACTAATACAATTATGTAAAGTTTAAAAATAAAATAAAATTAAAAAAAAATAAATAAAATTTAAAGCTCTGTTTACTACTATAGTGTTTCCCAGCAGTGTACACTACTTCAGTTTTATAAGTATTTCCTGGGATTTCGTTATGTCAAAATATTGAAAAGTTCTGTTATCTTTGAAAGATTTTAATAAATAAGAGATTTTGGGTCATTTACAAGAATAATTGTTAGTTTTGTTTTAATTTAAGTCAGTAAATGGTAATATAAGAGCAAATGACGTCTGAGATATGATGACAGATTATTCCAAATCCTCTAAATATATACAGGAATATTTCAGACAAACACTTATAGATCATATTTTGTTAAAAGTGGTAGTGAAAACTGCAGGAGCATGCTGGCTCTAATCTTTCTAAGTGTGATGTTCTCCCACATAATGCTCTATTACCCAATATGACTTAAATCTCTAAATGATTGGAAGTACCTTTCATATCCTGGTGGATAAAAAATCTAATAATTGTCAAAATTAATTATCCATACAGCATAATTCTGTATACCTGCTCAGAACTAAGTGTGACAGCCAGGAAAATATAGTTCTCGGTTACCATACTGATGCTTTTGAACTGAGGTGTTGGAGAAGACTCTTGAGAGTCCCTTGAACTGCAAGGAGACCAAACCAGTCCATCCTAAAGGAAATCAGTCTGAATATGCATTGGAAGGACTGATGCTGAAGCTGAAACTCCAATACTTTGGCCTCCTGATGCAAAGAACTGACTTATTGGAAAAGACCCTGATGCTGGGAAAGACTGAAGGTGGGAGGAGAAGGGGACAACAGAGGATGAGATGGTTGGATGGCATCACCAACTCAGTGGAGGAGTTTGAGTAAACTCTGGGAGTTGGTGATGGACAGGGAGGCCTGGGGTGCTGTAGTCCGTGGGGTTGCAGAAAGTAGGACATGACTGAGCGACTGAATTGAACTGACCCACACGAGACTGACAAGTTCAGCTGCCACTTGAGAGTCTACCACCATGTCTGCACTGAGACCATATTTCTACCCGTCAATTTCCGATTATGGTGAGGAGATTGTACTCTAATAGGAGCCTTTGGCTTAAGAACTTCATATCAGACTGACTGAAATTTTCACCGTGCTGCACGGGAGCCTGACTCCACCTGTGTATTCTACCTTCCCCTGCCCTCTTCTCTTACAGGTGTCAGACCTGCTGATGGTCAATGGGCTCTCTCTGGCCACTCCTGCCCCTTTATTCTTCACAAATATATATATTGCCCTATCCCATTTTGTGTCTGCATGGCAGAGCACCAGAACTGACACCCCGAGTCAATAAATCCTTACCTAGGAGGAGGACTGAAGATGAATCAGACGTGTACTACTGAAGTTTATCTTGAACCTCATTTCTGAGACCGTTTGTTGCAGATAGGCACTTGGAAGTAACTTGAAAAAAGAATCTGTTAAATTGCCTGATGAATAAAGTGTTCACCTCCAACCTTGGGAAAATATATGATTCTTGCAGGTCAATCCTCTTTAAGGAGAGAAAAACTCGGCTTTCTAAGTTCATAGCTACTCAGGTTAAGGATGGCAGTGAGGGTTAAGGGGAGAGCAAAGTGATTGAAAATGCCCTTCACAGAAGTACACTGCACTGTTCGCTGGAAAGAGATACTGCTCAAAACTGATTTCACATATAAGCTTTTTGAATTAAACTCCTTTTGCTAAGAAAAAGAAAGGTATGAAGTGGGTTTTGGTTCGGGGATCTACGTGGAAAAGTATCTTTTTATGTGCTTCAAAATCAAGAAAGCTATATAAATAAGCAGACATTTTAGAGATTTTTACAACCAAATTAATTTATCTGTACATTCATTCATTTATTCATTCAAAAATATTGAACTTTTTAAACTTAATTGGAGGATAGTTACTTTACAATATTGTGATGGTTTTTGCCATACATCAGCATGAATCAGCCACAGGTGCACAAGTGTCCCCCCCTGTCCTGAACCCCCTTCCCACCTCCCTCCCCACCCCATCCCTCTTGGTTGCCCCAGAGCACAGGCTTTGAGTGCCCTGCTTTGTGCACTTTCACTGGTCATCTCTTTTACATATGGTAATGTGCATGTGTCAGTACTAATCTCTCAAATCATTCCACCCTCGCATTCTCCCACAGAGTCCAAAAGTCTGTTCTTTTGAAGTACAGTGAAGAAAACACAATCCTTTCCGCAGACTGATTAAAATGTGAGGCAACCGAGTGAGCATTATAAATAGTGTGCAAGCATTTGTGATAAGTAAGGGAGCATGTGAATGCAACATAGAAGAAGGAGACCTATTTCATGTGCAAGTATTAGGAAAGATATGCCTTAGGAAGCAATGCTTCTGATGGATTCTGAAAGATAAACAGAGATAGTCAAGGACACCAGATAGTGAAGTCTTATATCATGGGTGTGAGAGAGAGTGTGGGTAGATATAACTCTGAATCCACAGAACTACAAAGTAAGTGTTAATTCAATTGAGAAGAAAACTTGTGTTGCAGATAGAGTGATAAAAACTAGAGAGCCTGTATGCTCTCTAATGCGGAATGTTACACTTTGGTCAGGGTGCAGCTTTTTATGCATTTAAAGAAGGGGTTTGAGAATAAGCTCACAGAGAAAGCATAGCAGACTATTGCAAGAATCCAGATGATAGAGAATGAGTATCTGAACCAAGATGGCAGGGTCAGAGAAAAGTCAATGGCTAAAGGTAATATGTTTAAAGGAAACTGATGGAATTTATTTTTAATATTTTTTAAATGTTTTTTATTATTTTTTTTTACTTTACAATATTGTATTGGTTTTGCCATACATCAACATGCATCTGCCATGGGTGTACACATGTTCCCCGTCCTGAACCCCCTCTCCCACCTCCCTCCCCATACCATCCCTCTGGATCATCCCAGTGCACCAGCCCCAAGCTTCCTGTATCCTGCATTGAACCTGGACTGGCAATTCGTTTCTTATATGATATTATACATGTTTTAATGTCATTCTCCCAAATCATGACTGATAGATTATGGGGATTAATAAAGAGAGAAAACTCAAAGATGATTTCCCAAGTATCTAGCTAAACTAAAAGGTGGATGATGTCATTAAATGAGGTAAAGAACCAGAAAAGGAAAAGATTTTTGAAAGAAAGATAAGGGCATTTTTGGAGATACTGAGTTTATCTAATACACACAGTGGAATTTTAATTTGGACCATACTACAATCAATGAATAGCCATGAAACAGTTTTTTCCTGAGGTTAATTATGTTTTTTAATAACTAAAACTTTAATCATAATTCCCTGACTAATGGAAAGATGGTACAATGCAAAAGATGATTACATATTTTCCCTAGTAGGTTAAATCTAATTCAGAATCTTGTGAGACAGCCCCACAGATAATAAAACTTCATAAATAACAAAATGTTCTAAGAAGTCTGCTCACTGTGAAATTTAAGAGTAGGAGATCCAACTAGTCCATCCTAAAGGAGATCAGTCCTGAGTGTTCATTGGAAGTACTGACGTTGAACCTGAAGCTCCAGTACTTTGGCCACCTGATGCAAAGAGAGGACTCTGGAAAAGACCCTGATGCTGGGAAAGATTGAGGGCAGGAGGAGAAAGGGACAACAGAGGATAAGATGGTTGGATGGCATCATTGACTCAATGGACATGGGTTTGGGTGAACTCGGGGAGTTGGTGATAGACAGGGAGGCCTGGCGTGCTGCGGTTCATGGGGTCACAAAGTGTCGGACACGACTGAGCGACTGAACTGAGCTGATCATCCAATGAAATTATCCTGAAATCTTTGAATTATCAATATGACACCCAAAACTTCTTCAGTTGTATAAAATTTCATTTAGCTTTTTAAAAATTTAAAAAATTTTGAGATAATTGTATATTCGTATGCAATTATAAGAAATAATACAGAAATGTGGTGCATATATACAATGGAATATTAGTCATAAAAAGAATGAAACTTTGCCATTTACATGAACATGGATAGATCTAGAGATTATAATAATAAGTTAAGTAAGTTCGACAGAGAAAGACAAATGTCATGATATCATTCATAAGTGAAATTGCAAGTTGCTCAGTCATGTCCACCTCTTTGCGACCCCATGGAATATAGAGTCCATGGAATTCTCCAGGCCAGAATACTGGAGTGGATAGCCTTTCCCTTCTGCAAGGAGATCTTCCCAACCCGGGGATTGAAACCAGGTCTTCCACATTGCAGGTGGATTCTTTACCAACTTAGCCACAAGGGAAGCCTCAATGGAGGTCACTACAGAGCTGAAATTCCCATCCTCGCCCAGGAGTGACAGGAGTCTCCCTTTTATAGATATTAATGGAGGCTGAGTGGAGACTTGGATTTATACTCCCAGTTGTCACTGACAAGGCATAGCAGTCTACTTCCCTTGCTAGAGCAATCTCAGGAAAAGCAAACTAAAACAGAAGACTCAAATAAGCCACAGAGCATTACAACATAATACTCAAAATGTCAGCCTTTCCATTTAAGAAAATATCATTCAACAAATCAACAACCAGGACAATCTCACATTGAATGTGAAAAGATATTGAATAGATGCCAACACTGAGGGGAAAAAGATGTTAGAATTATCTGAAGAATACCTTAAATACTTTAATCATCATAAAAATATTTGAAGAAGCAATTATAAACAAGCATTGAGAATTAAAAATAGAGATTCTAAGCAAAGAAACAAAAGTGTCAGAAAAATAAATATAAAAGAGAGCCAAATATAAATTTTATAAAACAAAAAGTACAATAACCAGAACAAACAATTATTGGGTGCTCTCAAAAACAGCATGCAGAGGACAGAGAACAGAATTAGTGAACTCGGAAATGGAATAATAGAAGCTGCTCAGTAGAAAAACAGAGTAAACACACAATAACAAAACAAACAAAAATACCAGATACATTAGCACAGGAACGTGTGGAAATATTAACAGAAGGTTAACCTGTGTCAGTGGAGACTGAGGACAGGAAAAAGAAGACAGGGCTGAAAAACTACTCAAATTGATGAAATTTTGGATGAAATAATGAATGAAAATTTACATTTGCAAAATATATAAATCTACAGATTCAAGAATCTAAGCAAATCCAACTAGAATAACTGAATTAAGTAGATATCAAGGCATATATCACAAATTTCTCCCTGAAAAATATATCTTACAAATATTAAATCAATGAGAAGAGGTTTTATTCATATCAGGTAAAGTAGACTTCAGAACTAAGTCTTAGGGACATCAATTAATAAAAAAGTTAAAGAAGAATGATTTTAATTCTACATAATTTCTTCTAAAAATGCAAGAGGGGGGAAAGGTATATATATATTTTTCTTTTTATAGTATTACTCTGATGCCAAAGCCAGACAAAAATAGAAAAATAAAATAAAGAGAAAATCACAGATTTATCTCTCATGAATATAGATTGATATCTCACAAGCAAAAATCTCTCACAGGAAATAATAATTGATATTTTTATATCATAATTGAATGGGGTTTACTTTAGTGATGTAAGCCTGGTTAAATATTCAAGAATCGGTTAATGTAACACACTATATTAGCAGGAGAGAAGCAAACTCATGATCATATCAGTCAATGCAGAAAAAACAAAATTCACCACCCACACATGTAAAAGCCTTTAGAAAAATAGGAAAGATGGGTGGCATTCTCAAAGTGATATATAGCAACTACAGAATACCTATTCAATTCAGCGCTCAGTTGTGTCCAACTCTTTGCGATCCCATGAATCGCAGCACTCCAGGCCTCCCTGTCCATCACCAACTCCTGGAGTTTACTCAAACTCATGTTCATTGAGTCAGTGATGCCATCCAGCCATCTTATCCTCTGTCGTCCCCTTTTCCTCCTGCCCCCAATCTCTCCCAGCATCAGAGTCTTTTCCAATGAGTCAACTCTTCGCATGAGATGGCCTAAGTATTGGAGTTTCAGCTTTAGCATCAGTCCTTCCAAAGAACACCCAGGGCTGATCTCCTTTAGGTTGGACTGGTTGGATCTCTTTGCAATCTAAGGGACTCTCAAGAGTCTTCTCTAACACCACAGTTCAAAAGCATCAGTTCTTCGGCACTCTGCTTTCTTCACAGTCCAACTCTCACCTCCATACATGACCACTGGAAAAACCATAGCCTTGACTAGACGGACCTTTGTTGGCAAAGTAATGTCTCTGCTTTTGAATATGCTATCTAGATTGGTCATAACTTTCCTTCCAAGGAGTAAGTGTCTTTTAATTTCATGGCTGCAATCACCATCTGCAGTGATTTTGAAGCCCCCCAAAATAAAGTCAGCCACTGTTTCCACTGTTTCCCCATCTATTTCCCATCAAGTGATGGGACCAGATGCCATGATCTTAGTTTTCTGAATGTTGAGCTTTAAGCCAACTTTTTCACTCTCCACTTTCACTTTCATCAAGAGGCTTTTCAGATCTTCTTCACTTTCTTCCATAAGTGTGGTGTCATCTGCTTATCTGAGGTTATTGATATTTCTCCCGGCAATCTTGATTCCAGCTTGTGCTTCTTCCAGCCCAGCGTTTCTCATGATGTACTCTGCATATAAGTTAAGCAAGCAGGGTGACAATATACATCCTTGACGTACTCCTTTTCCTATTTGGAATCAGTCTGCTCTTCCATGTCCAGTTCTAACTGTTGCTTCCTGACCTGCATATAGGTTTCTCAAAAGGCAGGTCAGGTGGTCTGGTATTCCCATCTCTTTGAGAATTTTCCACAGTTTATTGTGATCCATACAGTCAAAGGCTTTGGCATAACTTAGTGATAAAACACTGCTTTCGTAGTAAGTTCAGTCCCAAGGCAAAAGTGGCTAAATCTTAATACAGTGCACGAAGAGAAGAATCAGAAACAAAAGTCATGTAAATTGAAAAGAAATAAATAACACTTTCCTTATTTGTAGATAGTATATTTGTCTAAACAGAAAAAGCCCTCAAAATCTATTAAAACAAAGTCTTTCAGTTAATGAATGAATTCAGCCAAGTTATCGGATGCAAGGTAAACCTAGAACAATTAATTTCATTCAATATCCTAGAAACAAACATTTGGGCCCTGAAATGAAAAATTAAATATCTGTGTAATCCCTTAAAAGTAAAATGGTAAGATGGCTGTCTAAAAAGACTGGTACTGGACTTGTGGAAATTACATATGATGACAAAAGAATTAAAAGTACATCTAACTAAATTCAGAGATACATATACAATGTTCATAGATTAGAAAACAACACAGTAAAGAAGTCAATTTACCCATCGTTTTATATGTATAGCAGAATTCCTATAAATATTTCAGCAAGACTTTTTGGAGCTATAAACAAACTTATTCTAAAATTGTATGAAAAGTCAAACTAAAATATTTAAATCAATTTTGCAAAAGAACTATGAAAGAGAAAACAGTGTAACCAATTTAAAGGATTATTATAATATATAATATAGCTAAAGCAATCAAAATGTGTGGTGTTAGGGTTATAGAAACATAGATCAATAGTACAAAATAGAAAACCCAGAAATACATACCCACCAATATCCCCAACTTCTTTTTTTGGACACAGAATAAAAGACCATTTAATGGAGGAAACAGCTTTTTCAATAAATGTTTTGGGAGCATCTGGACATCCATTGGCAAAAAAATGACCCTAAGCCCAAGAGTCACACATTATACAACACTTAAAATAGCCTTGTGCTTAAATGTTACATAGTTTTATATTTTGGAAAAAAAAAAAAAACACTTGGGGCCTAGAACCAAGCAGAGAGTAATTAGAATTGACCCCTAAAGTAAAGTCCATAAAAGGAAAATTTATATATTGGACTTCATCAAAATTAAAAACTTTTATTCTGTTGTAAAAGAAGCTGGTAAGTTAATGAAAAATCTGTCTACAGGGTTGGAGGAACCATATGCAAACCACATATCTAACAAAGGAGTAGATCTACAATACATAAAGTTCTTAGATCTAGTCCTAGAGTTTCTCAAATATAACATTCACAAATAAATAGAACATAGGCAAAGGACACAAACAAACATTTTACCACAGGAGACATGCAGATGGCAAGTATGAACGTGAAAGATTTTCAAAATCTTTAGCCATCGGTGAAATCAAATTAAAACCACAATAAGACATATACCTATCATAACAACTTACTACAAGCAGTGATTACAGCAACTTCTGATGAAGGAACTGGATCACTCATACATGGGTATTAAGGATGTAAATTGGATAGCCACCTAGAAATCAGCTTGGAAGTTTCTTACAACACTAAATATGTAACCAGTATTACATATTTTTATGTGTTACATGAATTTTTAGTATTACATATACATACTATTACATATTACACAATCAGAAATTGCACTCAGAGAAATGAAAAGGCATGTTCACATAAATACATAAATATGAATGTTTATATCTGCTTTATTCATGACAGTTAAAAACAATGATTAATCCCGTTATCTTTCAATAATGAGTAGTGACACAAACTGGTGCATCTTTCCCATGGAATATTATTCAGTAATGAAAGAAACAAACTGAAACATGCACTAAGCTAAGGAAAGTTTCAGAAAATTCTACTGAGTGAAATCCCAGTAGCTTATCTTCTATATGATTTAATTTATATAACATCTTAATAAGACAACATTATGGAAATAGGGAGCGGATTAGTGGTCGCCTGGGTTGGGTTACATGAAACTTGGGACCTGGAATGAAGTATGTGTGGTTATAAAAGTGCCACCTAATGGATCCTTGCAGTGATGCAAATCTGTTTCTTCACTCTGTCAAGATTTATCCTGGTTATGATACTATCTTTTCGTTTTATAGGTCCTCCCTGAGGGTGCAGATGGTAAAGAATCTGCCTGCAATGCAGGAGACTCAGGTTTGATCCCTGAATCAAACCCAGGGTTTGGAGCCTAACCCTGGGTGGGGAAGATCCCCTGGAGAAGGAAATGGCTACTCACTCCAGTACTCTTGCCTAGGAAATCTCATGGACATAGGAGCCTGGCAGGCTACAGTCCATGTTGTTGCAAGAACTGGACAAGACTTAGCGACTAAACTATATATGACCTCTCAGTATTATTTCTTTGTTTTAATTTTATTGGAGTGTAGTTAATTTCCATGGTTGTGTTAGTTTCAGCTGTACAGTTTCAGGTGTACAGCTGTGCTGTAAAGTGTTTAAGTTATACATATACAATAATCATTCTTTCTTAAGATTCTTTTCTTATAAATGTTAGCACAGAGTATTGAGGAGAGTTCTCTGTGTTACACAGTATGTCCTTTTTGGTTACCTATCTTATATATAATAATGGGTGTATTTCATCTGAAGCTCCCGATTTACTCTCCCTCACCTCCCACATTTCCATTTTGGTGATCATAGTTTATTTTTGATACCTATAAGTCTGTTTCTGTTTTGTAAATAAGTTCACTTGTATCATTCTTTAAAATTATTTACATTATGAATGATATCATCTTCCCTCATAGCTCAGTTGGTAAAGAATCCACCTGCAAGGCAGGAGACCCCCGTTCGATTCTTGGATCAGGAAGATCCACTGGAGAAGGCATAGGCTACCCACTCCAGTATTCTTGGACTTCCTTTGTGGCTCAGCTGGTAAAGAGCCCACCTTCAATGCGGGAGACCTGGGTTCGATCTCTGGATTGGGAAGATCCCCTGGAGAATGGAAAGGCTACCCACTTCAGTATTCTGGCCTGGAGAATTCCATGGACTCTAAAGTTTGCTGTGTCTTTGACCAAGGTGCTAAGTCACTTCAGTCATGTCCGACTCTTAGCCACCCCATGGACTGTAGCCCACCAGGTCCTCTGCCTGTAGGATTTTTCAGGCAAAAATACTGGAGTGGGTTGACTCAGGAGTCTTATGTATTTTATCAGCATCCATGAAATGATGACATGTTAATTGGTAAGATTGCAAATACAGACCCCAAGAATAATATGGTGATGAGTTCCCTGGGTTTTATTTTTGCTCTATTATCACAGACAAGGTGTTAGAGAGGCTGTATATTGTCACCCCGCTTATTTAACCTCTATGCAGAGTACATCATGAGAAGTGCTGGACTGGATGAAGCACAAGCTGGAATCAAGATTGCCGGGAGAAATATCAATAATCTCAGATATGCAGATGACACCACCCTTATGGCAGAAAGTGAAGAGAAACTAAACAGCCTCTTGATGAAAGTGAAAGAGGAGAGTGAAAAAGTTGGCTTAAAGCTCAACATTCAGAAAACAAAGATCATGGCATCCAGCCCCATCACTTCATGGCAAATAGATGGGGAAACAGTTGAGACAGTGGCTGACTTTATTTTTTTGTGCTCCAAAATCACTGCAGATGGAGACTGAAGCCATGAAATTAAAAGGCCCTTACTCCTTGGAAGGAAAGTTATGATCAAACTAGATAGCATATTCAAAAGCAGAGACATTACTTTGCCAACAAAGGTCCATCTAGTCAAAGCTATGGTTTTTCCAGTGGCCATGTATGGATGTGAGAGTTGAACTATAAAGAAAGCTGAGTGCAGAAGAATTGATGCTTTTGAACTGTGGTTGTTGGAGAAGACTCTTTTGAGAGTCCCTTGGACTGCAAGGAGATCCAACCAGTCCAACCTAAAGGAGATCAGTCCTGAGTGTTCATTGGAAGGACTGATATTGAAACTGAAACTCCAGTACTTTGGCCACCTGATGCGAAGAGCTGTCTCATTTGAAAAGACCCTGATGCTGGGAAAGATTGAAGGCAGGAGGAGAAGGGGACTACAGAGGATGAGATGGTTGGATGGCATCACCAACTCAGTGGATATGAGTTTGGATAAACCCCAGGAGTTGGTGATGGGCAAGGAGGCCTGGCATGCTACAGTTCATGGGGTCACAAAGAGTTGGACACGACTGAGCGACTGAACTGAACTGATGGATGGATGCTTGTACCTGCAGCAGTTAGCATTACAGAAAAGGAAGCATAAGCTTACGGATCCAGACAATTTGCATGCTTGCCCTTTGCTCTAGAATGACATACTGCATATATTATCTTCCAAGGAAAATAAAAATAGACATACTGTAAAGGTTTATCTGGAGTAAAGGGCAGTCAGTGCCACTGAATGGTATCTGTGGTGCAAGATTATATTATTACTGTATTTTTATTCTTTTTTCATCAAATTTCTATGGCTAAACTATTGGGACCAAAGCACAAAATGAGTTTTCTCTTTTTATTTAATTAAAATCAGTTTTTTCATTGTTTGTTTTTTGCTAATGGGAGTTTCTACTCTAACAATCTTTAGTATGTTGGAAATCCAGTCTCAGACCTATGGATTTCTCTGTTGATTTCTACCATTTTAAGTATTCAACTTTATAAATGGGATCACCTTTGTTAGTATACCTTTTGTTATCCAGGTATCCTCTAGCTCCTAGCTTTTATTGACTGATATATACTATGGTCAACGACCGTAGTATATGTCATTGCTGCGTTGCTGAGTTGTTTCAGTCCTGTCTGACTCTGTGCAACCCCATGGACTGCAGCCTACCAGGCTTCTCCGTCCATGGGATTCTCCAGGCAAGAACACTGGAGTGGGTTGCCATTTCCTTCTCCATATATGCCATAGTCTATGCCAATGTAGCTTCCATTAACTGATATGACTCAAACTCCCTTAAAGTGAAAGTCACTCACTTGTGTCCAGCTCTTTTCGATCCCATGGACTGTAGTCTACCAGGCTCCTCTGTCCTTGGGATTCTCCAGTCAAGAATACTGGAGTGGGTTGCTGTGCCCTCCTCCAGGGGATCTTCCTGACCCAGAGACTGAACCAGGGTCTCCTGCATTGCAGGCAGATTCTTTACCATTTGAGCCACCAGGAAAGCCCAAACTCCCTGAGGCCTATGACTTATCATCTTGGAACCTTATAGTTCCTTTGTTCAGTCCCTGATTTCCTCCCTGTTTCTGCTGATTTTGTATTTGTTTCATTTTTCATTGTGGCTATGCCTTTAATGATTAAAGTGTACCTCACAGATGTCTTATTTGTGATGTTGATGTAATGTTTTGGTAAAACAGAATTTAAGACCAGTGCTGATGTTTCTTTTTGACTAGAATTTTGTTTTACTACTTTAGGAAAAAAGCATAGATTTCCACTTTGGGTAGAAAAATTTAAAATCATCATCTCATTAGTCATGATGATGTAATTATTATAAATTGGACATAAAACTATACATAAATAAATATGCTAACTAATCTCCTTCAGTAATACACTATTGAAAGCACTATTTAATGAAATCCTTTCAAATGTTAAATATCAGACTTGCATTTCTTTTTATATTATTTGTGATTTTCCTTTGTTTAAAACAGAAACTCCATTGATTTAGGATTATCTATTCAAATGTTAATCCATAAGCAGATATATAGTGATTAATTTGCACATGGCTAGCAGCATACTAAATGTATGCAATTAACACATGCACAAAACACACACTCAGATTACTTGAGAAACTTAAGAACTGCTTACATTAAAGCAATGTAAATTTCCTGGTTGTTGCATAATAGGCAGATCAGGAATATCATAGTCGTACATCAATTTTACAGATATCAATGGGTTCAATTTTCCCTTTGTCAAATTATCAACCGTGGTTATAAGATCCAAACTTTGAGGCTAAAATATTTCCATCTCTAGACAATATAAAAGACAAGCAGAGATAGGGCCATATAATTTCTGTATCATTTTGCAAAAAAAAAAAAAAAAATACTACAGCAATCCACCCTTCCTTTTGAATCATTGGTCTCTATATCCTTCACTATTTCCTTTTTCTCTTAAACCCATCAAATTTACTAAGTGTCAGCAATCCCCCCACAATATTGCCTTGAAAATGATTTTCAATCATTTAAACAAGTGGCTTTTTCAATGAGTGTAAATTTTACTTCAAATCTTGTCCCCTAAGGACTTGTTTCCTTTACTACTTTATGGGAATATTTAATTTGTCTAATAGGAAAATAAATGATGTGTCTCTTCTATTGAAATTTACATAGAAATACTTATAGTATGTTTTGATGTTCATTATCTCTGATGTGAGGCTATTATCAATGCAGAAAGTCAGAGAAATATGCCAAATATAATTTTTCAAGCTTTTAGCTTGCTTTCCTTTGTTAGTATCTATTCATGAACAATCTCAGGCAACAAAAGACAGTATGTTCCAGAGACAATAAAAGATAATTCAACAGATTAGCCGAACTTTATGTAGATGTGGGTACATCATGAAAAATTCTGCATCATGTCAAAGACTGCTGTCTATTTGCAAACATTATACCTGAAAACTTGAAAGTCCTCCATTTAAGTATGATTTCCTCAATCAAGTAAAATTGAGGTCTTTTAGGGGGAAAACAAATGAAAGAAAAGGTTTAGATGAGATTGGCATCACTTTTACCTGGAATGATTTGATTACATATGCTCACATATTCTGACAGGCTTTATCTAGAGGTACATCAGCATCATCTGACAGTTTAACATTATGAAGCAATACAAAGCACAGGCCTGCTATTTATATTCAGTACACACACGCAGATCTTGTTGGTGTGACACTTTAGGAATCTGAAATCATCAAGATATTGTTTTGCTGTCTTATTTCCTTGTAAGCAAGAATTCGAATTATGTGAAATAGCACTATCTATATAGCCCATGAATAATTTTAGACCTCTTTGTTAGGCCTGTTGGACTTGAATCCGCTTTTTGTTGGTGTCTTACACAATCAAATACAATAACTGCTTGTTTCCACACTAATCAATAAACGCTACATAGCATCAGCTGGATACAAATGAGACCTCCCATTGTTGGCATGTGCTTTTAGATACTTAAGAGTAGTAGATAATTGCTGAAATTAAAAAACAAAAACAACTATATATGATCTACCTGTAGATGCAAACTATATAAATATAATGTTTAATAATGTAAAAAGAAGAAATCAGAATTGGTCAGAACTGTGGTGGCCAGTTCATTTTATTATTTAGATGGACTACAGCCAAATTAGTTAAGTAAAATTCCAGACTAATCATAAAAGTAGTAAGCGACTAATCATAAAAATAGCAATACATAATGATCTCTCCATGCAGGGTTTGATATAGCACAGGCTGGAGAATAATGAAATGAAAGCACAATCTATTAACTAATCAAATTGGGACAAATTCAGTTGGATTTGACAATATATGGTTTATAACTATGGCTCTACATATATATTGGAAGCCAATTCTATGTGCAAGCTTTTAATAATTAAGAAAATTTAAAGACATCAATTCAATATGTTTCTGAAGCAAATGTAAATTAATTTCTAGGTATCATCAAATGAGTATTACAAGATAAAAAAGCAGCGTAACTGAGATAGATAATTTTATATGTCAACACGACTGAGTAATGTTGCCCAAATATGTGGTCAAACATCATTGGAGATGGATGTTTCTATAAGGGTGATTTAGGGGGATGAGAGTACCTTTTAAATAGGTAAAGTAGATTACCCTCCATGTTGTAGGTGGGCCTCATCCAACCAATTGAAGGCCTTAATAGAACAAAGACTGACTTACCTTGAGAAAGAAGGAATTCTGCCAGGAGACTATCTTTAGACTTAAGCTGCGACTATTCCTTTGGTCTCCAGCTTGCCAACCTACCCCACAGATTTTGGATTTCTTAAACTGACACAATCTTATGAGCCAAGTCCTCAAAACAAATGTCTTTCACACACACACACACCCTATTAGTTCTGTTTTCTGGAAGAATAATAATGACTTTGTTTGACTGATACAGGTCTGGACAGATTAGGACTAATACAGAGGAGAAGGAAGGGCGCTGTTATAATGAATACCAAAATATGTCGAACTGGAGAATGGGTAGGAGGCGGGAAATGTTTTGAGGTGCATATTAGAAAAAAAAAAGCCTAGACTTGGAAAAGTTGTTAGTAGAAATGTGGATATTAAAAGTTCTTGTAGTAAGGTCTCAGATGGAAAGGAGGAATATGTTATTTCACACTGGATGAAAGGTGAGCTTTGTTATAAACTGACAAAAAACTGAATCGTGTTCTAGTGTTTTGTGAAAGGCGGAATTTGTAAGAGATGAACTTGGATAGTTAGCAATGTGAAACTTTAACAATGAGAAGAATTTAGAATGTGTTGAAAGTTCTGTCTGATTTCTCCTTACCACTTATATTAATAGTAAAATGTGAGAGGAGAATTATAAATTCAAGGGAAAAAAAATAAACTTAAATGAAAGGGAATCAGAACTGAAAACTTTGGGAAATTCTCAACCTATCCATATTGCAAAAAAAGAGAAACTGTGTTCTGGCAAGAATACCAAGGGGGTGGCTGCACAATCATTTAATACAGAAATCATGGATTTAATTAGTTATCTTAGCAGAAATCAAGAACAGATATGGGGTTATACCAGAACTAGAGGAAACACTGCCGGCTCGGATGAAAGGGGACAGAGATAAGGCAAAACGAAGGGAGGCTGCTGGACTTCTGAGATTCTACGTTATGAGACCATAGAGCTATCCAAGAAAATGAAGAATGACCCTTAAAGTGATTTGCATTAGCAAGCCTGCTCTTGCCACCACAGAACCGGAAGGCATAGGCCCAACTCAAGGCTGAACCCCCGAGTTCCTGAGGGCAGGGCCACCTCCTTTGTTTCAGCAGGCTGCTGCTCCAGTGGGCCTAGAAGTGGGCGCACCATTCTGGTGGCCGATAATTCTTCATCATCAAAACTGTATGGAACTCGCCTTACTAGGGCTTACGCTTGTTTGGTTCCCATGACCCTCTTACTCCTTCCAGTTTATCCTTTTTGGAAAGGGAATGTCTGTCTTAAGGCCTTTCTACCACTTATTTTGGAAGCAGGTAACTTGCCTGGTTTTACAGGTTCACAACTGAGAGAGGAATTAGTGCAGAATCAATGCTTTCAAACAGTGGTGCTGAGAAGACTCTTTACAGTCCCTTGGACAGTGAAGAGATCACACCAGTCCATCCTAAAGGAAATCAACCCTGAATCCTCTTTGGAAGGACTGAGGCTAAGCTCCAATACTTTGGCCACCTGATGTGAAGAGTTGATTCACTAGAAAAGACACTGATGCTGGAAAAGATTGAAGGCAGAAGATGGGGATGGCAGAGGGCGAGACGGTGCGATGGTATTACTGATGCAATGGACATGAACATGGGCAAACTCCAGGAGATGGTGGGGGACGGGGATGCCTGGCGTGCTGCAGTCCATGGGGTTGTGAAGGGTTGGACATCACTAGGTGACGGAACAACAATGAGAGAGACATTTTCCTCAGGGTGAAAGCAGTGAATGCTCAGTCATGTCCGACTCTTTGCGACCCCATGGACTATAGCGTCCATGGAAATCTCCAGGCCAGTGGGAGTGGGTAGCTGTTCACTTTTCCAGGGGATCTTCCTGACCCAGGAATTGGACCAGGGTCTCCTGTATTGCAGGCAGACTCTACCCGCTGAGCTACGAGGGAAGCCTCAGAGTGAATCACATCTCAAATCTCAACTACACTTTGATTTAGATGAGATTTAGAACTTGGAGCTGATGCTGAATTAAGACTTTTGAGTTGTTAGAGTAGGGGTAGATATAACTGGCATGTGAGGAGGCTACAAATTCTGGGGGTCAAGACTCCAGAGTACTGTGGGCTAAATATATCCCTCCCAGATCCAAGTACTAACAACCCCCCTCCAAAGGTATTAAGTTGATACCTTAATCCCCAGTACCTCAGAATGTAACCGTTTTGGAGAATTGTCCTTTAAAGAAACGGTTAATAAATAAGGCTACTAACATGAGCTCTATTTCAATCTGGTGTTCTTCTAAGAGGAAATGTTGACATACATAAACAGAGGCACCAGGGATATGAACCCAAAGAGGAAAGATCGTGTGAGGACTCCACAAGGACATAGTCATCTGCAAGCTGAGCAGGGAGGGGAACCTTAGCAGAAGCCAGATCTGCCAGCTCCTTAATCTTGGACTTTTCTATGCATTGGAACAGTACATAATGTCTTTTAAACTACCAGTCTGTTATGTTTTGGGATAGCAACCCTAGAAAGCTAAAATAATCACCATAACATTATCTGATGGTCAATATAAACTTAATAACTTTCAAAAATGTCTTGATATCAGGATTTACTTGCTGAAAACAGTCAATGAGAAAGACTTAAAACTACACACATGATTATACTAAAATTCTTCCAGTTGAATCTCTGACCATGCTCATATACTTAAATCAGAAAATTCTAAAATTAGCTTATACTCTCTAGGAATTTGAAGTAATGTAAGAAAGCATCCATTTACACAAATGATTGCAAGCTAAATAAAGTCATAGCCTTGAGTAGTAGCATTCACTGTGGGAGAGTGTAGGAGATTATTGTAGAGGCATTGGCTTAACTGCAGTATACCCCTAACCTGTGAGACGGGCATTGCTGAGGAAAACAATGCTGTCTTAATAAAGCATCGCTTGAGAAGTGTACAAAGATGTTAAAAAGGAATGCATTACCCATTCACTCACACAGTATAGAATTTCTAAGTTTCCTTAGAATAAGTTTTTTGTTAGAGGAAAGTATTTCCTCTTCCCTCACCCTGTGAGTCATGTAATTGGACAAGCTCTCTATGTAAGTCTTCTAGTGAATACTCAAAAAGAATTATCTTCCTGTGGAATTTGCCACAGGGATTTTATATATCTCATCAAACTTTAAAATTATTTTGGCAGCTGATGGGGAGAGTGTGTAAATGAGAGCACAAAAGTCAAATATTTCAAAAGATCAGGTCATTCTAGTCAGAAAGTAAGAAAACTGCAGATACTTAACTTATGAGGCACTTAGATAAATTCAGTTAAATAACTCTCCTAATGCAGTCTTCGTAATGTTCTTTAAATGCATTTCTTCTTTCTTATGTTGTTATTCACCTAGTTCAAGCTTTTATATCATAATCTTACTATTTCCATAGTCCCATAATTTTATAATATTTACACAGATGTATTTAAGACATCTTAATACTTACCTTATCAAATTTGACATTTATCACTGATAATATATATAATATATTAGAAACTAAATATAGTAATTTTAAATGAGCTTTATCTTTCTTAAGCTCAGTTTCCTCACTGGAGAAAATGTGGAAGAAAAGACTAGAAGGTGTGAGGTGGAACTAATACTTGTCAAATAGGACTAATATTTGAAAGGGGGTATGTGACATTTTACTGATGAGATTTATTTTAAGTGACTAAAACATATTGGGGCTCAGAAATTGAGATAAATCATATTTCACGGATGATTAATAGAATCATGGATTTGTTTTGAAAGGGAAAATAGGAAGTTATTTTTGTAGACTACTTGTGAAAATAAAAATGCTGTGGAGTTTTTTCTAGGGTTTTTCAGTAGGCAATTGAAATAGAACTCAGGAGGCCTGTGGTGTAAAAGGAGACTCATTGCTTTAAGGTAATAGTTGAAACACAAAGCCAATAAGCTCCCCAAAAGGAAAGACAAAAACAAAAAACAAAAAACTATCTGGACTTAAGGGCACACATGCATTAGTGACAGATTTTATTCTCTTGGGCTCCAAACTCAGTGCAGATGTAATTGCAGCCATGAAGTTAAAATACACTTGCTCCTTGGAAGAAAAACTATGACCAACCTAGACAGTGTATTAAAAAGCAGAGACATCACTTTGCCTACAAAAGTCCAGAGTGTCAAAGTTATGGTTTTTTCAGTAGTCATGTACAGATGTGAGAATTGGACAATAAAGAAGGCTGTGTGTCAAAGAATTGATCCTTTTGAACTGTGGTGTTGGAGAAGACTCCTGAGAGTCCCTTGGACTGCAAGGAGATCCAACTAGTCCATCTTAAAAGAAAGCAGCCCTGAATATTCATTGGAAGTACTGATGCTGAGGTCGAAGCTACAATACTTTGGCCACCTGATGAGAAGAGCCAACTCATTGGAAAAGACTCCGATGCTAGGAAAGATTGAAGGCAAAAGGAGTAGGGGACAGTAGAGGATGAGATGGTTAGATAGCATCACCAACTCAATGGACATGAATTTGAGCAAACTCCGGGAGATAGTGAAGGACAGGGAAGTATGGTGTGCTGCAGTCGATAGGGTCACAAGGGGCCTGACACAACTGTGTGACTGAACAACATCAATTCATTAGTGACTATCAGGGAAGAAGTGAAAGCGTAGCCTATACCTTCTGTGATTCTTTATTGTGTTTACAATAAAGAAAAGCCCACTGAAACTGGGTAACAATATGATTATTTCCAACTTCCAGAAGAGGATAAACTACCAAAATTGTATGATCGGTAGTATAATGTGCTGTAAAATTGTCTTAGGGTGGTAAAATTTCCAATGGATTGTACAGTTAACAGGAAAATGACAAAGCTCAAGGAAGCAGAAAGTCTGTGTCATTGTAGTGATCTATTCTTAAAAGAATAAAGCAAAGGGCATGTTTTATTGGATGTAGATTTTTTAGTCTAATTTGCCAAAGTAGAAAGGAAAATAAGTTCATAGATGATAAAATATTCAGTTTTCTGCTTTTCTTGGGATATGAATTATACCCTCAGGGTTTAGAGAAGGAACATCCAATTAGCTACAAAATACAGTGTTTTATCTACAATTTTAAGCATTCATAAAATCACCAGGCATATTAAAAAGCTGCACCTTTTTCTAGAATTTTCTCCACAGTTACATACATTTAAAAAATGTTTTGTTGTTAATAAAGCAACATATCCTTATTCAAAAATTGTTAAAAATAAAAGATAGCAAAACAAATGTTATAATTTCTTATTATCCATTCCACTTAAAATAATTAGCAAAAGTATGAATTAATGTGTAACTTTGAGTGATTTTGTAGAAGGACTCTAATTATTTGGATACTCTCTCAATTTATGAAAATAGTAACAGATCTTTGCTAAATGACTAACAGATAATAAAACAATAGCTATAAATTATTAAATATATATTATGCTTAGTGAGGGACTATGTTAGCCATAATATGTTTAGATATAAATATATTAATATAAATTAAATAATGTAAAGTAATGACATGCATGGTAATTTTTGTATTTTAAAATTAGTTTATATAGATAATTTTAAAATTTACCTTAAATTATTTTTGGACAAAAATATACAATCTTTAATAATTTATAAGACCTTCTGTTTAAAAAAAAATCCATGATTACTTGACTTAGATTATCAGTGCTGTGTATTTCATGGATTATTTTTGTTACCGACTTCTGAAAATACTAATAGACCCTCTTAGTCTTATTCACATGAAATAACCTTGTGTTGACAGCCTAATAATACTGGGAAAAAAAGCTTTTAAAATAATATCAATTTTCCATAATACATCATGCATGGTGCAAGATAATCAGTTGCTCTACAAAACAATTTTTGATGTAATCTTTTCCCTCTCATACCTTTTTCAAGTTGATGCATCATCAAAACTTTTTTTTTTTTTTGTAAGTTTCAAAAAGAAGAATTAAAAAAATCTTGTGACCTTCTCTGCAATTGGCTGAAACTTTCAGGGCTTTCATTCAGGTCTCCATTAGTGGAAAGTGGTTTTAGCTAGCTGTTCTCCAGTATTTCAGTCAATTACCAGCTTTTATCTTGTTGTTATCATAAAGGGCCATTTCTTTCCTAAAATGGTCAATTAAGTTCATGAAAGTAAATGGTGAGGAATATGCAATTTGTTAGCCGTACTGTCAGGAGTACCTGGTCTTGGGGAAAAACATTTCAGAGGATTTCTTAATGAATAGAAATAGCTTTCATCAGACTAGATGTTTGTTCACATTCCTGTTTTCTCTGGCCACAATTCACAGTTAACAACGCAGTAATTGAGTATTTGAAAGCTCCTAAAATATCTACCATATACTTAAAGAAGAGTCCCATGTTTTTGCTTAACTACTCTACTTGCCGTTTGTATAAAGTGCATTTTAGAATCAATGGAGGCAGTAGGTTTTACTTGAAAAGCATCAGGAAAGGTTCATTTTTCTTACCTGGGAAAATAGAATAAAAGGAACAAGGATTTGGAGAAAATTAATCAAGTAGGATATACTTTAAGTAGACAGAAATGGTACAGCAATGAATATAAAACTCGAAAATATAAAGTGATGGACAGTAGACTGAATTTCCATAATTATATAGCATTGTTAGAACTCAGGACAAGAATGCAGGCTTGAACAGTGCTGCATTCATTTCCTTATTCTTTGATTAATTCCTACTTTGGTTCTTAAAGTAAAAGTTCTTACCATTTGCCACACAATTCTAGGCCCAATGGATATTTTAGTATTAATAATTAGGCAAAGCCATGTAAGTTATGTCTGGTTATGTGGCATTTTCCAGAATAGACTGGGAAATACATCTTCCAGAATAGACCGGGAAATTCTATAAATGGGAATTTTGACTAGCATCTTTCTGGGTTATGAGTAAATGCTGAATGGTTGGTAATAAATCCATGAAGAAAAAATGAACTGTGTGTTTTTCTGTTTGTTTCATTATTGCAAATATTTTCCTACAAATATTCTAACTAAAGAAACTTGTGACTCATTCTCTCT
Source organism: Bison bison bison (assembly GCF_000754665.1). Taxonomy (NCBI): domain Eukaryota; kingdom Metazoa; phylum Chordata; class Mammalia; order Artiodactyla; family Bovidae; genus Bison; species Bison bison. The sequence continues at coordinate 18,902,815 of NW_011495082.1, forward strand.
CCTAGCAAATGTATTCAATGCGGTGTCAAAGAAAATTTATGGGATGAATAAAATCACTTCATCAAAATGGTTTTTCATTCCTGCCTTTGCATTTGAAAACCAGAAGTTAGGAGATTGCTCAGCACCTGTGAGTGTGTCTGTGTGCCACCTTGGCCAGTCTAAATGTCACTCTGAAGGTACTTTTTAGATGATATTAACATTTAAATCAGTACTTTGAGTAAAGCAGATCATCTTCCATATGGGTGGACCTCCTTCAATCAGTTGATGACTTTAACAGAACAAAAAGACTGACCTGTCTGAGAAAGAAAGAATTCTGCCTTTGAGACTGAGCTACAATATCAACTCTCCCCTGGATCTCTAGCCCACCAGCTGGCTCTGAAAATTCTGGACTTGCCAACCCCCACAACATATAAGCCAACTGTATACATGTGTGTATACAGATACATATAAACATACACACATTCCCACAGTTCTCCTTGTCTCTATTTCTCTGGAGAGCCCTGACAGGTTTTTACAAACATGGTGGTATAACAACCAACAGAAAAACATCACTCGGGGTGTGTGTGTATGTTCGTTGCTTAGTCATGTCCAATTCTTTACGACCCCATGAACTATACCCCACCAGGTTCCTCTTCCATGGGATTTCCCAGGCAAGAATACTGGAGTAGGTTGCCATTTTCTTTTCCAGGGGATCTTCCTGACTCAGGGGTTGAACCCACGTCTCCTGCATTGCAGGCAGATTCTTTACCATCTCAGCCACTAGGGAAGTCCCCATTTCCTTCTCCAGGGGATCTTCCTGACCCAGGGATCAAACGCATGTCACTCATGTCTCCTGCATTGGCAGGGGGACTCTTTACCACTATCACCATTTGGGAAGTCCTCTGAAACCACAGAGCTGTTTCCTAAGCAGACTCCTGCTCATGACACTCTTGGCTACGGAAGCAGACACATACCTGGGCCAGCCAGCTCTGCGCATGGCTCCAAGGCCACCCAGGAGTAGGCACTCGATCCCTGCTCTGTGGGGGACCAGCCTGATGGCTCCCATGGGCAGACCTGGAGAGCATTGCAGGAGGAGGTTCTCCTGGGGAGAGAGCATGTGTCTTGACAAAGCAGGCCCAAGTTCAAGGCTTCCTGGCCAAGAGCTACACACCTGGGCTTCCAGAGTCGCCTCCCCAAAGCCAAGTGTCCCTCTGAGGGCCCCACCTGGTGCATCCACCTAACGCCTTCCTCAGTAGACACAGGAGCCGGGTCTCCAGGAAGTCTTGAGGGAAACATACACTAGAGGTTGTGAGACTCTATTTGCAATTTATGGTAGAAAAGCATCTAACTCATATAAGTGCAGTGAGTTCAAATACATATCAAGATATCTTTGATACCCTCACATCAAGAGTATACAGATACACATGAACACACATTACCAATTTTTGCCACAGTCTTGAAAAGTAGATAATCACTGGATAATATCACTCAATGAGTTTGTGTAACTAATACAATATTAGAAGCATGAACACAGTAACAGCAGAAGGTGGCTATTTTCTCCAAGGACATTAAGTTACTGTATCTTTCTTCATTTAATTTTATTTTGGCTCTAATGACCTAGTCTTCAGAAGTATTCAGCTTTATACTTGATTTCTCATTTATACATTCTTCTCATCATCTGCCAAATATTTCCCTGAGCAAAAAAATGTGAAAATTTGTTCTGCATTAACTTTTCTTAAACGTGTAAAATGATCATGATCACAACCACTGATACTTAGTCAACTGTAGGCAAAATGCCAAAAATTCAACTCCTTAAACTCATTAATGTTGCAGAGATTTTCTCTCTCAAAGATATAAGGTGCCAATAAACAGCAATTGGTTGAATAATAATGGACCAGCATCAGTTCAGTTCAGTTTGGTTGCACAGTCGTGTCCGACTCTTTGCGACCCCATGGATTGCAGCACGCCAGGCCTCCCTGTCCAACACCAACTCCCGGAGTTCACTCAGACTCACGTCCATCGAATCAGTGATGCCATCCAGCCATCTCATCCTCCGTCGTCCCCTTCTCCTCCTGCCCCCAATCCCTCCCAGCATCAGAGTCTTTTCCAATGAGTCAACTCTTCGCATGAGGTGGCCAAAGTACTGGAGTTTCAGCTTTAGCATCATTCCTTCCAAAGAAATCCCAGGGCTGATATCCTTCAGAATGGACTGGTTGGATCTCCTTGCAGTCCAAGGAACTCTCAAGGGCCTTCTCCAACACCACAGTTCAAAAGCATCAATTCTTCAGTGCTCAGCCTTCTCCACAGTCCAACTCTCACATCCATGCATGACCACAAGAAAAACCATAGCCTTGACTAGATGGACCTTTGTTGGCAAAATAATGTCTCTGTGACCAGCATAATCAATATAAATGGTTTCAGAGTTATGTAATTATACTTTTCATTGCAAATGTTGCCTACATTTCTTTTAAAAACTAGTTTTGTATTATTTTATGAAATTTTGCCAACTAGGATATTTGTGTGAATAAAACTGAGAGAAAGAAAGATAAAAATATGTCTCATAAGTGGAAGTTGACAAATATTATACATGAAGAAGGCAATGACTCAACCTTCACCAGCAATGATATTCCTCCAAGTTTGAAGATTGTGTCTTTAACTCTCCTTTTTATATTTAGGATCTAAAGGATTGCTTCAAATATCATGGAAAATAATTATTTGTTTAATAAATTCATAGGAAGAATAATTGAGAAAAATCAAATTTACTACCACAACCCAGAGTTTACTTTAAATTCAGAAGTTATTTAAATAATCTAAAAAAACTTTTAGCTGGAAGTATAAGAGCCTTCCCATTTATTAAAGCATTTGCTCTTATATACAGAAAATAAAATATCCTTCTACGATATCCTTCTATAATACCCTTAAATTATTCCCAGTCTGTTAAACACCTATCATGGCAAAATGTAGAAAATGCTACAGTTTAAATATATGACCAGAAAGGATAAAAGAAAAATAACAATACTTCATAAGTTGACTAGTCATCCAAAACTCAAAAATATCAAAATCTAAGTTTTAGAAGCAAACAATGACTTTCTTTGATTTATTATTCTTCTAATTTAGATGGACTTTTATTATTGGTTTCACTTTAGTAATTCAATGTTAGTAGTTCTCAATAAAGTAAGACTGAATCCTAAAAAAAAAATAAATTTTTTAAATAAAATTTTATAAATTTTTCCATAAAGCCTAATGATTTAAATGTGTAATAGGAACTAAGTTTCTATTTTCTATTTGCTATGCAGATTTAAAAAAAAAGAGAATTAATTTAATGGAAGCCAAGAATTCATTTCTGATATTTTTAATTTGGTTGTCTTGATTCATTTTTTAAAAATTGATTTTCCTTGTTTCACATACCCACAGAAAGATTTGAAGATACATATTCATGACCTAACATGACCTATCCATGACCTAACATGACCTATCCATGACCTAACAATATTAATTTAACTTTTGTACTACAATGTTTATATTTTTGGTTCCATTGTATTTATTATTCTGCCAGAAAAAACTGAGGACACTTGTCGTATCCAGGTCAAATGATCTTGACAGTACTCTGAAGATGGAATTTTGTATTTTAAAATATTTACATAGGAGCTTCTCATTACAGGAGAAACACATGGTACATTTTACACACAACAAAGGCTCACTAAATCTACATTCATAAACAATCATAAATTAAAAGTGGGAAAGAAACATTTTAATGACTTTAGTTACAAAGCGGTAATCACTAAAATAATAAATGTTTCCTTGTTTCTACACATTTTTCTTTTTAATAATTTTTAATTATAAGGATGTTGATTTTTAAAAAGTGACAAACTTTTCCATGTGTGCTTTCTGTTAAAAATCAGGAATATTTTTTATATATAAGGAATGTTTCATTATGTAAATGCAGAACCTAAAATGGGAGCTAAATATTTAATTAAAGACTATTTTCACCACATATTACACAAGTCTTCTGCTGTCTTTTGTCCAAGTCTCAATATATATCTATATATATATATATATTCATTTATTTATCTGAGTAAAGTTGATCTAAGTATTTATAAAGAATAGAGTATATTTATCTGTAAATTGATAAATATTGAGAGTTCCTAGAAAGCAAAAGATGGGAGAAAAGCATACGCCTACAACAAAATGTGATTTGTAGATGCAGAGGAATTTTGAAAAGCTTCAAATTTATTAAGTGGAATTTAAAATCAAGGAACAGCAAAGAAGGTATCCAGTTTTCCCACTCCATCACTCTAATCTGATGTTTCATTAAGGGAAAAATAATCACACTGAAAACTAAGGAAGGAGTTGAGGGAAAAGGACATTAAGGAAAACACTGTATGTTCAATACCTGGCAATGCAAATTTATGGAAGGAAAATTAGCAAAACTGTAATATATTTGTGCATTAAAAACATTATTTTCCAATAAAATATACATATTTTAGCTTAAAAAAGTTACCTACCATAAAGCAAAATTAAAGATTTTTAAATGAGACCAAATAAAAATGATAGAAAAATATGATGAATCAATGAACGGACATTTGATTATTGAAAAATTGGTACTACTAAATACTCGCTGGTTCAAAAATAAGGGTCCAATCTGGTTAGCAGCCAATGCTAACTGAACGTTCTATAGCCAATGCTATAGCACACAATATGATCATTTATTACTAAAAGTGAAAGTGAAAGTGATTCAGTCATGTCTGACTCTTTGTGACCCCATGGACTATATGGTCCATGGAATTCTTCACGCCAGAATACTGGAGTGGGTAGCCTTTACCTTCTCCAGGGGATCTTCCTAACTCAGGGATGGAACCCAGGTCTCCCACACTGCAGGCTAATTCTGCAGCAGCTGAGACACAAGAGAAGCCCATTTATCACTAATGCACCTGTTAATTAACAATAGACAAGAATCTCTGTGTTCCAAGATCCTTAATATATGTGTATTCTTTGATCCATAGTAAAAAACATCTAGAACCATATCTTAAGAAAATAATGAGAGATGTGAAGTGATAGTAGCATTTTAAAACTCTTTATCAGTTTGTCCTTTATCATGGTAAAATATTGGATAAAATTTTACATTTCACAAACAGAAAAAGGGCTAAATGTACTTTGGCCTAGGCACATGATGGAAGGTAATGAAAATATATTGATACATAAAGTACCAAATGTTTAAAACAAAAAAAAGTGAAAAATATACTGTGTAGGACCCCATGACTCCCACTAGTTAAAGCGACTCACTTGAATGACTCAGACAACTGAACAGGTTATGAAACGTTCATTACAAAGGATACAGTGAAGCAGCAGCAAGAATAATATTGTATTACCTTGCTACGACTGCCATAACAAAATGCTGTAAACTAGGTGACTTAAACAATAGAAATTTATTTTCTCACAGCTCTGGAAGTAGGAAGTTCAAGATCAAAGTGCAGCCAAAGTTTGTTTTCCCTAGTCTCTTTCATTGCCTTGCCAACAGCCATATTCTCCAGATGCCTTCGTGGAGCTATTTTTGCTGTGTGCACACACCCCAGTGTCTGTTTTACTTCTTATGTCCTTACGTTGGCCTTGCTGGTTTAGGATTCATTCCCATAACCTTAATTAATGTTAGTTACACCTTTAAAGGCTTGTCTGGAGCATTTCATGAACAGAGGAGCCTGGTGGGCTACAGTCTATGGGGTCACAAAGAATTGGACACGACTGAGCGACTCACACACACACACACACACACACACATCTTCAAGCGCAGCCACAGTCTAGGGTACTGAGGGTTAGGATTTTAACATATAAATTGTGAGGGACATGATTCAGTTCATAATACATGCATATTAGTTGAAGGTTTGAGAGGGTAGGCACAAGCTTTTTCTTCACATGTTTCACATGGATTCACTTGTCCCTCCAGTTGTAAATCGTTCCACTGGGGAAGCCCCCTTGGCTCTTAAGGGGCAGAGTTTCTAAAAGAGGCCTGAGAACACAGCTACACGTGAACACCAAACCAGGTACTGGTTGCCTATCATGAATCTTAATGTATATTTTCAACAATGCTCAGAGCCTGGTACATCCTGGTCCACTGCTTTATATATACAGGAAATGCATTTTCATCAGTGATTATGTGAACGTTCCAGAACTTTCTTTCTCAGAGTTCAGCCAAGGGTCTCTACCATGGCTTAGGCATTACCACTGATAGGCAGGAACTGGAAAAAGCAGACCTGCTCTTATAAAATGTACAGGGTTTACTTTTTTTTTAATATTAAATATAGAAAAGAGCTTTAAAATAGAGGATTAGAGAGAAGATTTACATTTTATAAAATATCCACAAGGTTTTCTATGGATGGTAAGATGATTTTTATGCTCCTATAATGTACTATCTAAATTTTCCATACAGGAGACAAATGCTTATTTAGAAAATATTAACATTTAAAATATTAAGTAAATGTTCAAAAATGGTAAAATATTAACATCCAACACCAAACTTCATAGCTATTCTTTTTCTAGTCTCCCTGTGTCTGAGGAATCTAGTGTCTTTCTCCTCCTTACACGTCCCTTCAACATTTTTTTTTTCCTTGACCTTTATCTATATGGTTCCCAATGATGCCTGGTCCTACCTGTCTTCAACATTTCCCTTTCATGTAAATCACAATCATGAGTAGCAACTGGTCTTATTTCCTTGATTTACATGAAGAGTTTTGCCTTCCCTAAAATGACTATTCTCACTAACACATCAGTATGCCTGAATCAGATTTAAAGATTATTTTATGAGTGAGAAACATTATATGGGAACATGAGTGTAATCAAAAGAGATAATCATTTGCTGCCCTATAGAAATGTACATTGAAGCGTGCATATTTGAGGAGGTATGCAGACTCCAGGCTTGTTTCTGCCACTTACCCTGTCCTAGCTCGGTGTAAATCACTGAGAAAAATAGAGCTAGTTTTGCCTCCTCTATTTCCTATTATTCCAACAAGGACTGACTCTTAAAATGAGGAGACAGGGAGAAAAGTGAATCCGCTCTCATGACAGCACCTGTGAATTGATTTGGCGATCAGGAAAGCCTGCTGCTTTTACTGAACTGGGGCTAGGAAAGGGTGCCATTGCCAATGTTAAAGGACTTTCATAATCCCACATCGCCTGTGTGCTAAAGTGCTAAAGGGACCCTTCAGGACAACACAGAGGTCAATAGGACCCCTATCTTGTCTGTCCATTCCCCTTCACTCCCCAGTATACATGGAATGCTCCAGTCTTGACAGATTCCCATTCTCTGTGTGTTTCATCCTTTTCTGCGTTCTCTGATGTGTACAATGTTGTCTATAATTCCTTAGCATTCACTGAGTGCATTTCCCAAGTAAGGCCAGATGTTCTTTTCTCCATACAGACTTCTGCAGTATCTCCTACCCCTCGTCACAGTTAAGGAGGTCATCTTTGTGCACGCTTAGAAGGCACTGTCCTACTGCAGCATGAACATAACGCATTGCAAACCTATGTATTTTAGCTCCTAATAAATACTTGAGGTCCAGGACCTTGTTTTAGTATTTCCCAATCTCCAATGCCCAACACAGAGGTGGCTGTATACACTACATGCTGTAAGTGGTTAGTTACTCCATGAATACATGGAAGCAGGTTTGCTTATAAATGTTCCGTCATGACAACTAACAGATGTCAAGCAATAAGCAAATAAAGATTCTGATGTCAGGACCAGATGATACAAAGGAGGCTTCTGAACTCCCCTCTTCCCATGGATATACTGAATGTGGATATACTGAATGGATATACTGAATCTACTGAACTTCCCTCTTCCCGTGGATATACAGCTACAAACAGAGCAGTTCCTCCTGAGAGAAAGCCTGGAAAACAGCTGAGTGCCTCCCTGACACTGAGCAAAAGAGAAAATATCCACAATGAAATGGGTGGGAGAGGCTGAAACACTCTCTTGCCATAAACGTTAACCCTGGCACAACACCATTAAACCAGGAGGGGAGCTCCAACTCCTGGCTGACCTCAGAGGATTGAAGGGTTTGGACCACACATCCAGCACCTGAAGTTTTAAAAATCCCACCTGAGAAATGGGCTCCCAAACCATCAGGCTCTAAAAGCCAACAGGTCTTATATTCTGAGCCCCACAGAAGCAGCTCTTAATGGACACGTAAGTACTCACAATGGCAATTCCTACTTGTGCTTAGGCCAGAGTGAGCAGACACAAATGGCCACTCCCCTCACCTTTTTTTTTTTCCTGAAAGGGGTTTGACTGCATGCTTTATAAATTGTGGCTTGAGGGTCCAGCTTCCAAAGGCTGTCTGATCTTCTCCAGCATCCTAGAGAGCTGATGGGCACTTCCTCTGCCTTCTCTCTTTGGCTCATATGACAATAAAACCAAGCCACTAGTGTCTCCCTGGAAAAAGCTTGTCCACACATCTAGAACCCTAACCCCTTTTTCCCCCCTTTGGAATATTTTATTTGAAAGCTTTACACAAATTCATTAAAATATATTTTAAATATTCCTCAATTTTACTTTTTACTATGCTATAATTTAGTAATAATTTCATAATATATTTTTGTACTATGCCCTATATACATGGGCTCATATTTCCTCCAGTTTACTGAGTGTGCAACAAAAGTACTATTTTTCATGTTCCTGTGCTATAATGTAAAAGAGATTGGGAAGCACTGCTTCAGGAGTGAACTGGGAGGACATTGTGCGTAAGGGCTAAGTCACTTCAGTCGTGTCTGACTCTTCGCGACCCCATGGACTGCAGCCCGCCAGGTTCCTCTGTCCGTGGGATTCTCCAGTCAAGAATACTGGAGTGGGTCGCCATGCCCTCCTCCAGGGGATCTTCTCAAAGGGATCAAACCCATGTCTCTTGTGTCTCCCGCATTGGCAGATGGGTTCTTTACCACTAACGCCATCTGGGACGCCTGGGAGAACATTATGCTAGGTAAAATGTGTCAGACACAGAAAGACAAATACTGTACTATCTCACTTAAATGTGAAATCTAAATAAGTCAAACTCACAGAAGCACAGAATTGAATGGTAGTTGTTAGGGGTTAAGGGGTAGGAAAAATGGAGAGATACTGATCATAGAGCAAAAAATGTCATTATGCAAGACAAGTTTAGAAAATCGAATGCACAGTATGGTGACTATGCTGCAGAGAAGAACCAATTCTGACTCCATGCTGGAACTGTTTCTTTGATTTGCTTTTTGTTGCTGTTGTTACAATTATACATAATTGCCTGTCTCAGAGTACTCTGCTCCTCTGCCTGACTGTTAGACTAACATGTCTTTTTTCAGTTCACAGGGAGATAGACTGACCCTGCTCATCTATGAAAAGAGATTAACGTCCCTTCTAAACACTGGCCATTCCCAGAGATGGAGATGTTTTGCAAGACTGATGGTCCCTTTTACTTTATTTCCTCACTGCCTCTCTCTCTGTATTCTACCTTTGACTTTAGTTCTTCGCCTCCCTCCACCTCTGCGTTCTATAAAAGAATCTGGCATCCAGACACTGACAAGATGGTTATTTAGAGACATCAGTCTGCCGTCTTCTCGGTCTGCTGGCTTTACCAATAAAGTCATATTCCTTGCCTCAACATCTCATTTCTAGGATTCATTGACCTGTCCTGAGGTGAGCAGAGCAACTATAACCAAAGAATACTGTATGAGATACAGGGTCTCTGATATCTATGATGGATTGGTCCCAGGACCCTCTTAGAAACTAAACTTTGAGGATGCTCAAGTTCCTCATACAAAATGGCATAGTACTGCATATAATCAGTGCACATTTTCCTGTATATATATATACAGGAAAAAAAAATATATATATATAAAAGCTTTAAAGTTTTTATTTTGCCAACTTGAAAAATAATCACATGTTATTTGTATATGTGTGGAAGTGAACCACGTATTTTGTTTTATAGTTTCCCCTCTTACTTAATACACATTGGCCAATGTTCAAATGGGCTTCCTTTACTCCCCGTTTATTTCTGTTATTGATCAACTTTCTCTGCATATGTGTTTTCCTGAAACAGTACCCCAGCCTTTACAGTTGGCAACCAAGGCTGCAACTTCAAAATCACTTAGCTCTGAAAGGCAAGGAGGCTTACATTCACAAGTCCTGTGGGACGTTATCAAACAAAGAAGCAGTTGTTAGCAGATACAAAGCAACCCGCATAGGTATATACCAGGAATTAGCACTGAAGGAGCAGGCGAAACTCCCATATTCTAGTTTCTCCCTAGAAAGGGCTTATTTTCCAAGCTTAATGATAAAATTTCTGGTCTGTCTGCATCTAGGTGCTGACTACAGCATTTCCCTTTGGACCACTAGCAGATCTTGGCACAGTTCAACTACTAGGCGTTACTACGAAAAAGGATGCTTGGAAAATCAAAAGATTTGAGAAACAACTAGGAGTTTGAACTGAGTCAACTAACAATGACCATTTCCTGTAAGATCCCAGTGTCAAGACTGAGAATGGTGGCTGCTTTATCTAATGCACAGAAACAGGAGTCATGGAAAATGAAGGAACTGGGGACTACAAGGCACGAAATAAATATGCAGAAACTAACCTTAATGAATCGGGGATTAAGCGATTTACATTGTGAAATGGAATGCTCCTGCCATATAAGTAAACAAGGAGGTCACAATTATTAGTGACTGCAGCCCACCAATGGGAGCTGGTGAGTTCTGAGGGAGCTCAGGAAGGATAAGAATGCCTGCATTTCAGCAGTCATCAGAGGGCATCCACTCTCCCGAGCCCTGAGGAAAGGAAGCCCAGGATGTGAAAACACAGGACACTAGCCCAGATAGCTGAGGTGCATATGAAAAGAAATATTTCAGTGAGCCAGACTCTTTCATCTCCCGTACACAGAAAACCACTAAATGCCTTAACTTAGGTTATCTGGTTTCCTTTAATCAACAATAATCTTTGGGTGTTCAGACTACCTGTTTATACTGGTCTAAAGTGTCACCATACTTTGGACCAGATAAATATTCCATCCAATAGCAGCAGAAAAAGAAAAAAATATTTAAGTATAGCTGGAGCAGGATGATATGTTAGGTCACAAAATAAGTCATAAAATTTAAAAACACGGAAATCATATCAGACACATTTCTGCCCACATGTTCATAGTATGAAACTAGAAATCAAATACAAGAAGGCACACAGAAAATTCACAAAGTGTGTAACTTAAATGGCATGTTCCTGAACAACTAATAGGTCAAAGAAAACAAAAATCTAAAAATACCATTAGACAAATTAAATTGGAAACTCAACATACCAAAAAATATTTTATGCAGCAAAGGTATACAATAGCTCTGAGAGGAAAGGAAAAGGAAAGATCACAATAAACAGCTTGTTTACAAAGCAAGAAAGATGGGCTCAGTGCAGGAGCCATGGGTTTGATTCCTGATCTAGGAAGATCCCACATGCTGTGGAACAACTAAGCTGGTGTGCCCCAACTATTGATCCTGTGCTCTAGAGCCCAGGAGCCACAACCTCGGAAGCTTCAGCACCCTGGAGCCTGTGCTCGGCAACAAGAGAAGTCACAGCAATGAGAGGCCCACCCACCATGGCTAGAGAGGGGCCCACATAGCAACCAAGACCCAGCCCAGCCAAAATAAATACATAAGTAAAATTTAAAAAAAAATTAGAAGGCATTCTAGACCCAAAATAAGTGAGAAGGGAATAACAAAGATCAAATGCAAAATGAAATGAAATGGAGACAAGAAAATCAACAGAAAAGGTTCACAAACCTAAGAGGTGTCTTTTTTTTTCCCCCCTCTAAAAGATAATTCTAATAGGGAAAACTTTATCTAGATTTACCAGGGGGTGAGGGAAGAGAAGATTCAAATTTATAAAATTTTAAATGAAAGAGGACATTATAAGAAAACTACAAAATACCAAGGTTCCTAAAGAAAACTATGGACAATTACTTGCCTCAAGATTGGATAACCTAGAAGAACTGGATGAATTCTTTGAAATGTACAGCTAATGAGACTTAATGATAAAGAAATAGAAAATTTGAAAAGAACAATGACAAGTAGAGAGATTGAATCAGTAAACAAAACTTCCCAACAAAGAAAAACACAGGATCAGATGCACTCACTAGTGAATACTACTGAATATTTAAAAAAACTGATATCAATCCTCCTCACAGATTTCCAGAAAAGTAGAAGAAATAGAAGTGGGAACACTTCCAAACTTGTTTCATGAGGCCAACATTATACTAATGCTAAAGCCAGCCAAGGACCATACAAGACAAGATTACAGTCCAATATCCTAGATGGACACTGATGCAAAATTCTTCAACAAGATATTAGCAAGCAAAATAAACAAGGAATTAAAATGATCATACACCATGATCAAGTGGAGTTTGTTTCAGGGAAACAAAGATGGTTCACAACCCACAAATCAATAATGGTGACATACCATTTTAACAAAATGTAGGAAAATAATCATATAATCTAACTAAGTGCAGAAAAAAAAAAAAAACTTTTCCTTTTCAATATCCTTTTGTGATAAAAAAAAAATCTTTGAGTACAGAGGGAACAAAGTTCAATGTAGTAAAGAACATATATGATAAGCCTAGAGCTAACAGCACATACAACAGTGAAAAGATAAACACTTTTTTTTATAAACTCAAGACAAGACAAGGATGTCCACTCTTACAACTTTTAATCAGCATAGTACTGAAAGATCTAGTCAAGCATATAGGCAAGAAAAAAAAAAAAGCCAAATAGGAATGAAAAGCAAATTTTTTTGCATATGACATGATTTATTATATTGAAAACTAGACTACACCAAAAGCCTGTTAGAACTAATAAATGAATTCAGTAAAGTTGCAGTATACAAAGTCACCTTATAAAAATCAGTTGTGTTTCTATTCACTAACAATAAACCATCTAAAACTGAAATTGTAAAAGCAATCTCATTTATAATAATTTCAAAAAATAAGTACTTAGCAATAAATTTAATCAAGGAGGTTAAAGATCTATGCACTGAAAGCTATAAAATACTGATGAGTGTAACTGAACAAAATACATACAAATGGAAATGTATCTTATGTTCAGGAGGTTGTAAGAATTAATACTGTTAAAAGTCCATACTACCCAAAATGATCTGCAGGTGAGATATAATTTCTGCCAAAATTCCAAACTCATTTTCCACAGAGTAGGTAGTTCTAAAATTAATATGAAGTACAGAGAACCTTGAATACCAAAAGCAATCCCGAGAAAGAAGAAAAAAGCTGGTGGCATCACATTTCTTGATTTCAAACAGTATTACAGAGCAGTAATAAGCAAAACAGTAAGGCACTGACATTAAATAGATATGTATAACAAAGCAGTGGGATAGAATAGAGAGCCTAGACATTCACCTATGAAAATATATTCAATTAGTTTTAGACAAAGGAGGCAAAAGCATATAATGGGGGAAAGATAGCCTCTTTATTAAATGGTGCTGGGAAAACTAGATAACCATATGCAAAGAACTAAGTTGGTTTCCTATCTTACGTGTGAAAATGAACTCAATATGGATTAAAGGCTTGATTGTAAGACATGAGTGCATGCCTGCTAAATTGCTTCATCTGTGTCTGACTCTTAGCAACCCAATGGACGGTAGCCTGACAGGGTCCTCTGTCCATGGGATTCTCCAGGCAGGAATACTGGAGTGGGTTGCTATGCTCTCCTGCAGGGGATCTTCCTGACCCAGGGATTAAACCCATGTCTCCTGTAGTTTCTGCATTGCAGGAGGATTCTTTAACCATTGAGCCACTGGGAAGGCCCCTGAATGTAAGACATAAAGCCATAAATAGTGAAAGTCGCTCAGGTGTGTCCAACTCTTTGCAACCTATGGACTATACAGTCCATTGGAGTCTCAAGGCTAGAATACTGGAATGGGTAGCTTTTTTCCTCTCCAGGGGATCTTCCCACCCCAGGGATCAAAACCAGGTCTCCCACATTGCAGGCAGATTCTTTACCAGCTTAGCCACAAGGGAAGCCCAAAACCATAAATATAAAACCCCTCAAAAGAAATATGCAGAGTAAGTTCTGTGACCTTCTTGGCAATGATTTTTTGCATTTCCCATGAAGAAAACTCAACACATGAAATTATAAACACATATATTATCAAATTAAAACGCTTCTACACAGTGAAGAAAATCATTAATAACATTAAAGACAACCTATGGAATGAAGGGAAATATTCAGTGGGATTTGCATTCAGTACAACCAGAGGTTGGAGACTCTGCTCTTAAAGTGTGCACACAAATTCTCACACACTCTAATATGCAGGACAGAAGCAATAATTTGAAAGAGCCTGGGTCAGACACTCCTGCTGATCTTGAGAGCTTCCTAGAGAGGCAGGGGGAAATTAGAGTCACTCTGGGGACAAAGACGCTGGTGACAGCCATATGTGGGAGCTCAATGTACCATGAGGACACTGGTGCTGGCAAACGCCCTTTTGGAATCCTATTTCTATGTTATCAGTCCTGGACATGGCTTTCCCCTACTTGCACCCGGCAGTCTCTGCATTAGACAAGGCCTGGCAGCCAACTGGGTCAGGCAAAGTCACACCTCCAGCACTCCTTCAGTAGTTTTCCCGCCAAAACAAAGGCTCACATAACTCATAAAAGGGAACCCCTAGAACAAACAACTCAGGTGAACAGCAGGAATCAGAATAGGAACAATTGACATGGAGGCTACAAAAATAGAAAATATCACTGAAATGAAAAGCCAACTCTTTAAAAACTCAACAACTGATAAACCATTAGCCAGACTCATCAAGTGAAAGACAGAGGGTTCAAATGAAATAAAAAGAAATCAAATCTGATGCCACAGAAGTGGCTTATAAGAGATTATTACAAGCAACCATATGTCAATACACTGGACAACCTAGAAGAATTGGACAAATTCCTAGAAATGTACAATCGCTTACAATGAATCAGGAAAAAATAGAAAATAGGAACAGGCCAATTACCTGTAATGAATTTAGATAATAAAGAAAAGAATCTCCCAACAAACAGAAGTTCAGAAGCAATTGCATCCCTGGTGAATTCTACAAAATGTCTAAAGAGTAGTTATGTCTGTCATTCTCAAGTTATTCAAAAAACAGTACAGGAAGCATCACTTCCAAACTCATCCCATGAATCCAGCATCACCCAGATTCTCAACTGGAGAAAGTGGCCATGAAAGAAGAAAACTATGGGGCAAATTATTAATGAACAGAGAAACAATTATCCATAACAAAATATTAGCAATTCAAATCCAGCAGTACATTAAAAGGACCATATACCATGATAAAATGTGATTTAATCTGAAAGATTCAGGTATTGTTCAGTGGAAAAACAAAGTCAGTGTGACAAACCACATTAACAAGTTGAAGAATTAAAATCATACTATCCTCTGAATAGTTGTAGTAAAAACTTCTGACAAAATTTATGATTAATGTATATTAAAAATTTTTTGCCCCACAAACTGAGTACAAAAGGAACATAACCAGCATAACAAAGAACATACAGGACAAGCCCACTACAACATTACATTTAATAGTGAAAAACTGAAAGCATTTCCTCTAAAATAAGAACAAGACAACTGGGCTCACTTTCACCAGTCTTATTCAACATAGTAGTAGGAGCTGTAGCCACAGCAATCAGATAAGAAAAAAGGAATGCAAGTTAGAAAGGAAGAAGTAAAACTGCCATTATTTGTATATGATATTATATCATATCTAGCAAATTATAAAAAGGCCACCCAAAATTATTAGAACTCACCAATGAATTTGTAATATTGCAGGATACAAAATTAATATACAAAATACCTTGCATTTCTATACACTAATGACATATTATTTAAAAGAAAATTTAAGAAGACAATCCTATTTAAAATCACATAATAAAGTAACTAAGTTGGTAAAAGATCTGCACTCAGAAAATTTTAAGACACTGATAAAAGAAATTGAAGACAACAAAAATAAATGGAAAGATGCATTGTGCTTATGGAGTGGAAGAATTAATACTGTTAAAATGACCATACTACCCAAAACAATCTACAGATTCAACACCTATCAAAATACCAGTGAAGTTTTTTCACAGAACTAGAACTAACAATTCTAAAATTTGTATGGAGACACAAAAGACTCAAACTGCCAAATAACCTTGAGAAAAAAAAAAGAACAAATGTGGATTTTTTATGTATCCTCATTTCAAAATATACTACAAAGCTACAATAGCCAAAGTAATATGGTACTGCCTCAAAAACAAACACAGATCAGGGAAACAGAAAAGAGAACCCAGAAATGAGCTTACACTTACATGGTCAATTGATTAATGGTGAAGAAGTGAACAACATACAATGGGGGAAATGTTAGCCTCTTGAACAAATGATGTTGGAGAAATTGGACAGGTGCATATAAAATATGGATAATTAAAAATCAGATCAAAATGAACCAATGACTTAAATGAAAGACCTGAAACCACAAAACTTCTTAGAAGAAAACATAGGTGCAATGTTACAGATCTCAGCAATATTTTTCTGGATATGTCTCCTCAGGCAAGGCAAGCAACTCTAAAAATAAGTAAATGAGATTACATCAAATTAAAAGCTTTTGCACAGTGAAGGAAATTATCAAAAAAATGAAAATGCTGCCTACTTACTGAAGAAAGATATTTGCAAATGGTTTATCCAGTCAAAGGTTAGTATCTAAAATATACAATGAACACATACAATGTAACATCAAAAAGAAAAACAACCCAATTATAAAATAGTCATAGGAGCTGAA
Organism: Bison bison bison; assembly: GCF_000754665.1. Classification (NCBI taxonomy): domain Eukaryota; kingdom Metazoa; phylum Chordata; class Mammalia; order Artiodactyla; family Bovidae; genus Bison; species Bison bison. The sequence goes on from NW_011495082.1 coordinate 18,919,599, forward strand.
TAGAAATTTTTCCATAGAAGATATACAGCTGGCCAACAGACATGAAAAAATACTCAACATCACTAAGCATGAGGGCAATACAAATCAAAGCCACGATAAGGTATTATTGCACACCTGTCAGAATTGCTATTGTCCAAAAGACAAGACATACCACGTGCTAGCACAGATGTGAGCAAAAGGGAACTCTCCTACACTGTTGGTGGTAATGGGTTCAACCACTATGGGAAACAGCATGGAGTTTCCTCAGAAAGTTAAAAATAGAACTACCATGCGACCCATCAATTCCACTCCTGGATATATATCTGAAAAAACAAAAACACTAATTTGGAAAGGTATATGCATCCCTTTGTAAATCACAACATTACTTACAGTAGCAAAGATATGTAAGCAATCTAAGAGTTCACTGATAGACGGAAGGATAAAGATGTGGGGAGTGTGTATACACACACACTTAGTGATATTGCTTAGCCATATTACAAATATTACTTAGCCATGAAACCAATAGGGCTCATTTGCAACAGTGATGAACCTGTAGGGTGCAATGCCAAGTGAAATAAACCAGAGAGAAAGATAAATATCATATGATTTCACTTATATTTTATGAGGAATATAAAAAAATAAAAGAAATGAACAAACATAACCAAACAGAAACAGACCTAGATACAGAGAACAAGAAAGAAAAAGGGTAACAAGTAAGTGATGTAGATTAAGAGGTACAAACTTTGAGTTACAAAGTAAATGAGTCAGGGGGATAAGAATCAGAGTGTGGATAATATAGTCAACAGTAACATATCTCTGTATGGGGACAGATGGTAACTAGAGTTGGAGTGGTGGTCATTTTGAAATGAATAGAAATATTGAATCACTCTGCCGTGTACCAGGGATAACATAGTATTTTGTGCCCATTATACTTCAAAAACAAGCTCAGAACAATAGATCAGATTTCCAGTTACTGCAGGCAATAGGTAGGGAGAGGGGAAATTGCATGAAAGGAGTGAAATGCACAGCTTCCACTTTTTAGATGAATAAGTACTAGGGACACAATGTACAACAAAATAAATATACTTCACAGTGCTATATGTTATATGTGAAAGTTGTTAGGAAAGTATTAATAAATCCTAAGAATTCTCATCACAAGGAAAATATTTTCTTTTTTTTTCCTTTTAAATCTATGTAAGAAGATTGATGTTCACTAAACTTCTGGCTAGAATGGTGGCTGCGTGCAAATTGGAAGTGGTCAAATAGGAGATGGCAAGAGTGAACATCGACATTTTAGGAATCAGTGAACTAAAATGGACTGGAATGGGATGACTATTATATCTACTACTGTGGGCAAGAATTCCTTAGAAGAAATGGAGTAGTCATCATAGTCAACAAGAGTCCAAAATGCAGTACTTGGATGCAATCTCAAAATGATTGAACAGAATGATCTCTGTTCATTTCCAAGGCAAACCATTCAATATCACAGCAATTCAAGTGTATGCCCCAACCAGTAATGCTGAAGAAGCTGAAGTTGAACAGTTCTATGAAGACCTACAAGACCTTCTAGAATTAACAGCCAAAAAAGATGTCCTTTTCATTGTAGGGGACTGGAATGCAAAACATGGATGAACCTGAAGGACATTATGCTAAGGGCAGAAAGGCAGACAAGGAATGATAAATACTGCATGAAATCACTTATAAGTGGAATCTTAAAAAAGAGAAGAAAAACAAACTATAGAAATAGAGCATGGAGTATATGTTGCACTGGCTGGTAGGTGGTAGAAATAGGGAGAATTTGGGAAAACTACAGTTGATAATATTGTACTGTATAACAAAATTGCCAAGAGAGTAAAACTTAAGTATTTTCATCATAAAGAAATGTAAACATTTTAAATGAAAGACATGTAAATATTTTAGGGATTTTTTTTTTTTTTTTCTAATTGAATTCACTGGGGTAGCTGAAGTTCCTCAAAACATAGAATAACTATCTTCCTTCAACTTGCTAGGAGCTAAAATAAGCTACCAGAGCACCAAATTTTGCTCATTTCACAGAATGAGGCCTCTGTCCTTCTTCATTAACTACCTCTTTTTCTCCTGTGAAACTCAAGTGCTTTTTGTAAATCACACAAGAGAAGAGTGAAAATGAGAGTAAACATTGCTTTGGAGATCAGCTTCTGTGCCATTAACCTTTTAGTTTTGGTAAAATATGTTCATTAAACAGTACCTGCCTATCTTCCCTTCTCCCCTTCACTCACACCCCCCGAAAATATTAAACAAGGGAATTAAAATAATTTATCTTCTCAAAAATCACTCCAGCTTTTACAACAATATAATAGACTGTTCATGGAAAATTTCAAGAAATAGCTAATATTATTCAATCAACAACATATTTAAACAGATTGCTACTTCCAAAGAAAAATATGTCTAAAAATAAAATAGCTTAAGAAGGGACAGAAATTATTAATATAAATATATTTTAAGCAGACTATTCTACTGAAATAATTTTTCCATTATCACATTTTTAAATACATTTTTTTCAAAATCTTATTCAATCTAATAAAAATACCACATTTCATTAAAACAGATGCTCATGCAGGTTAGTAAATGAAACAATGAAAATTATTTTTCTTAAGAACTGAAAACAAAAACAAGAGTCTACCTCTTACAAATAGAAAAAAGTTTAATTGGTAAAAGAATATTCTCCTGTATTTTACAGATGAAAATATCTGCTTTTAAATAAATCAAACCTCTCAGACCAAAAAGGAATAATCCTTACCAAATAAATATGTAAGCTGTAATTTCTGTCTTAAATGCATAATGGAAACAACAGTAGAGATTCAAATTTAGGTGATTCCCGAAAAGTGTCAGACCCCAAATTTTGTCCCAGAAACTTGGAATTATTCCTTTCCTTTATCATATATTCTTCTAAATGTGATAAGATATGCAGGGGAAGAAAACTGTTCTCAAGCCAACATAGAATAACATTACACATTGTTTTACAGTATTACTTTTTTCTACTAAAATGATACAGTATGTAATGACCAGGAAACTGGGGATTAGAGTTTTTAGTATTTAATCAAACAAATAAATCTAATGGCTTATAGTGAAAATATAAAAATATCTTAAGGATAATTATCTCTGGGTACTCAACTACCTTTCAGGTTTCTTCTAAACGTAACTTATATTCTAGTCAATCAGTAATCAGAAAATATCTTTGTTATTAATTGTCTTATTATATTATTTTTTCTTAGATGCATAATATTCGCCTATCTATATGTATTTATTTTCAAACCACTTAGTTGAGGTATTATATTTTATGTTCCTAGGATTCACAGCCAGGTTTCTTTAATCAAAAACAGAAGTTATACATATGCCTGCTAAGGATTTTATTTTAGGTAGAATAAAATTGGGACAAAATAATTTAAAAGGAGTGCATCAAGGCTGTATATTGTCACCCTGTTCATTTATATGCTGACTGTATCATGAGAAACACTGAGCTGGAGGAAGCACAATCTGGAATCAAGATAGCTGGGAGAAATATCAATAACCTCAGACACACAGATGATACCACCTTTATGGCAAAAGCAAGGAAATAAAGAGCCTCTTTATGAAAGTGAAAGAGGAGAGTAAAAAAGTTGGCTTAAAACATAACACTCAGAAAACTAAGATCAGAGCATCTGGTCCCATCACTTCATGGTAAACAGATGGGGAAACAGTGGAAACAGTGATAGACTTTATTTTGGGGGGCTCCAATCACTGCAGATGGTGAGTGCAGCCATGAAATAAAAAGACGTTTGCTCCTTGGAAGAAAAGTTATGACCAACCTAGACAGCATATTAAAAAGCAGAGACATTACTTTGCCAACAAATGTCTGTCTAGTCAAGGCTATGGTTTTTCCAGTAGTCATGTATGGATGTGAGAGTTGGACTATAAAGGAGGCTGAGCACTGAATAATTGGTGCCTTTGAACTGTGGTGTTGGAGAAGACTCTTGAGAGTCCCTTGGACTGCAAGGAGATCCAGTCAGACCATCCTAAAGGAGATCAGTCCTGGGTGTTCATTGGAAGGACTGATGCTGAAGCTGAAACTCCAATATTTTGGCTACCTGATGTGAAGAACTGACTCACTAGAAAAGACCCTGATGCTGGGAAAGATTGAGGGCAGGAGGAGAAGGGGACGACAGAGGATGAGATGGTTAGATGGCATCACCGATGCAATAGACATGAGTTTGAGTAACCTCTGGGAGTTGGTGATGGACAGGGAAGCCTGGCGTGCTGCAGTACAAGGGGTTGCAAAGAGTCGGACACAACTGAGTGACTGAACTGAACTGAACTGAGAGTAGTCTCTTCATTTATCCAATATTTCAAAATACTAGTTGTCTCTTACATTGAGATAATCCTTCTAGGCATTTTTACTTTAATTCTAGATTCAATATGACAACCTTAAATAGTTAAAAATGAACTATGGAAATAAAACACAGAGAATCTAAATTTAATTAACAACATAAGCTAGAGATAGATAAGCTACAAATTTTAATTGAGATTCTACAAACTGTGGAAAAAACATTAGAAGAACAGATCTCAGGTCACAAAATGAATATATGAAGAATTTATAAATATGTGACTTCTAAACTAATAGAGACAAAATATGGTCATACTTCATATATTAAAAAAAAGAAAGAAAGAAAAAAAATTAAAAAAGACTGAAAAAATGGTGAATTTTATATATTTATTCAGCTTATACATAATTCAAAGAGATCCAGTTTCTACTTTTTTTAGAGAATTAGATACACTAATTTTCAAATTAAAGATGCATATTTACATTTTGTAACCAGATAGATATATAGACCAGAAAGCTGGACAAAGTTTTGTGTGTGTGTTTGTGTATGTGTGTGTGCATATAAATACACGCATATACATATAAGATGTATTACATATATATTAAAGATTGTATATATTATAAAGATTATGTCTATATCTATCTATACGGTAGTCTGCCAGGCTCCTCTTGCCCATGGAATTCTCCAGGCAAAATACTAGATGGGTAGCCACTCCCTACTGCAGGGAATCTTTCCAAACCAGGGATCCAGCGCAGGTCCCCCCAATTCGTTAACATCTGAGCGGCCATGGGAGCCCAAGAATACTGGGGTGGGTCGCCTATCTCTCCTCCAGGGGTCTTCCCAACCCTGGAATCAAAAAGGGCTTCTTGCATGGCAGATGGATTTTTTGCCAGCTGAGCTACCAGGGAACCTTTATACACACAGACAGAGACTCACATGAAGAGAGAAAGCTCACTTACAAACAATGCAAGCCTCTTTTCCATTTCAAACAATGATAAAATCTGGAACATCAGTGTTTCTCAAGAATGATGCCAGGTTCATAAAGAATAGAGGCAAGCTTAGGCAAGCAAGTTTTAGCAAATGAATTCTGGAGATTATAGAAATCCGATAACAATTCAAGCCATGTGGGATTTCTTACAACAGAAGAGGGAAGACCAAATGGGAAATTGTTTTAGTTGTACTAAGCACTCGCATTATTAGTAGGCTTTCTCAAAATTAGTAAGTTCATATGCTAGTTTTATCTTTCAGGCCTTAAATTAGCTTTTCTTTCATAAAGAACAAGAGATTCCAGAATATTTGCATTGCCTTATCAATTATCATTAATACCTGTATACATATCTGAATGTTTCAATATTTTAAAATAATGTAAAATATACTATATAAAAATATACTGTACTATATATTATACAAAGGAAAAGAAAATTAAGCTTCTCCCTTATCTTGCCATCCCCCAATTTAGTGCATATTAGAAATAACAACGCATGAAACATCCTATCTGGTCCAAAAAAAGGCGAAGCTGGGTAATTTTTCCCCCATGGCCCTTCATTATTATTTGACAAAGCAGGATACTTATGAAGTCTTTCAATCAAAACCCTGTGGAGTAAACACTGCAAAGCTAGTTGTGATTTAACATTTTCCTCTGGGTTCTTTTGCAATGATCTTACTCCTAAATTTGGATCTTCCCTTTCTACTTTGTAAAGGTATTCTCACATATATATTTTGGAAGCAATTTTATGAAACGAGTTGCCAGTCCAGGTTCAATGCACGATACTGGATGCCTGGGGCTGGTGCACTGGGACGACCCAGAGGGATGGTATGGGGAGGAAGGAGGGAGGAGGGTTCAGGATGGGGAACACATGTATACCTGTGGCGGGTCCATTTCGATATTTGGCAAAACTAATATAATATTGTAAAGTTTAAAAATAAAATTAAAAAAAAAGGAAGCAATTTTATAAACTAATATTTTATTAGTGTTTTAAAATTTTATATTCTTTGTTAAATTGAAAGATTTAAGATAAACTGATTGGGTCATTAACTTAAAAATTGATTTCTTTTTTAAAATACCATACATGTCATGTAAATATACTTGCAGTCCAATGCTCAACATACAGTTGGTGAATTAGTCACTAAATCGTGTCTGACTCTTGCAACCCTATAGATTGTAGCCCACCAGGCTCCTCTGTCCATGATATTCTCCAGGCGAGAATACTGGAGTGGGCTGCCATTCCCTTCTCCACAACATACAGCTGATGTCCAATAAATATCCATTAAATGAATGAAGACTCATTCTGCTAACACTGTTTGGCTTGCTTTTGTATCAATGTGTGTTGCTCTTTAGTTTATTTGTTTGGATCCAGAGCACTTCCGTGCTTCACAAGATGTGGATTGTTAGGCTTCAGTGGCCCTAATCTTTGGCAATAGCCTTAGAGACTCAAGATGAAAAGTAACTATAAAGTCACATATTTCTCAAAAGTCCATATTTACTTTTTAACTGCCCATTGTTCTCAGTATTTATTCACATTTAAGGGAGTTGGAGGAAAAAAAAAAGTGTTATAGATCAGATTTTTGTTTCAAACTGTCATAACTGTTTATCCTTAAAAATCCATGTGTGCTAAATAGCTTCACTCATGTCCGACTCTTTGTGACCCCATAAACTGTAGTCCACCAGGCTCCTCTGTCCATGGTATTCTCCAGGCAAGACTATTGGAGTGGGTTGTCATTTCCCACTCCAGGGGATCTTCCCTACCCAGGGATCAAACTTGCATCTCTTAATTCTTCTTCATTGGTAGGCAGGTTCTTTACCACTAGCACCGCCTGGACTAGGACATATATTCAATATTTTATGAAGAAACTAAAGAATAGCAAATAAATATCTGTCAAAAGCATGCAAGTCTCTAAATCATGTAGGAAGTTCTTATAATAACTTATCTTCCATATGGATATTATATTCCATGTTAAGATTATTGATGTTTCATAAACAGGCCTTTAAAAAAATAAGCACTAGAGAATATAAGCAGATATGTCTCTATTTCCCTTTTCCTAAATTTTATTTCCATCCCTGTCTCTGTTAGCTTGTCTTCTGAAACAGTTCCAAGATCAACTCAGTTGTAAATCAAGGGATTTCTTTCCCTTCAGAAATAATGGGTGATTGATAATTTATTAAGTAACTATTTTAAAGTGTTTTGAAAATCTGAAAGTATTAAGAAGATGCTGAGTCACCGGCTCTTTTATTATGTATTCTCTTTCTTTTTAAACACAAAAGTACTGAGTAACAACAGTTCATACTCTTGAAGTAAAAATAATTAGACACCCACCTAGGACTACTACCCATTATTTGACTTTGCTTTTGAAATGCAATGTGACACAAAAGTTTAATGTGTTCCTTTCTGAAAACATTGTTTTTTCCCACTGAAGTGTCTTCCCAGAGTCCTTACAGGCTACCTAAGATTGCATTAAAGTCCTGTGACAAAGATAAATGACGTTCCTGCACAAGGTAATACAAGACCAATTAGCAACATATAAAATATAAATATGATCATAAATACATTAAAATAGAGCCTTTAGGAGAAGTAGGTCAATGGCAAATTTTGAAAATAAATGAGATTTACAAGGTTAAATATCCCAGAGGGCTATGAAATAATAATTTAGAAGAAAGTACCATATATTATATTTTTAAAGTTGTATTTTATAACAGAATTTGATCAACTACAAACAGATGCCCTCCAAATCCTAAAGTTCTAAATTAGGCTTATCATTTTTAATTTTTTCATACCTCTCCACTAAAACCCAACACAACTCTCAACACTCTTCAGTTTCAGAAATTTAACTTGCTAAAAAAAAAATGTGTAATGCACTTCATTCTCTCCCTCTTAACGATACTTACTGTTTTCACAAGTCTATTTTTCCTCCTCAGGAAAAAAATGTGCATTTGTACACTGTTTCCCAAGTTGTGCTCCTTTATGTACATTTATTATCATCTAAGAGATGTTGTCCCAGCTCTTAGAAGAATTAATCTTTTCCACTTTCTCTTCCTTTCCCACTCTCCGTCTCAGGCTTGTTTTAAATTTTTATTTCTTCCCATTATAAATACAAAAGGATGGTCCATACTTAATCTTCCCCATTCCTCGTGTTATTAGCACCTCTGCAAGAACTATCACAGAACTTAAGCTATCACCTCTGCATTAAAAGTGAGAATTAAAAGTACTCACCTTCTTTAAAAAAAAAAAAAATCCACTGTCAGCTTTGAAACAATGGACACACTTCTTTCTACCTTCAAGATTCAACCAATTCCTTTCAGGGATACTCCTGCATTGAAAGTGTTTTAATTGCTAAACTCAAAGGCTCCTAAAATCTTACATAAGAAGAGATCTTTGCTTTGCACAGTAAAACTGTACCAGACAATTATGAGTCTTTCTTGATTCAGCAAGCAATACTCTCAGCTTTTATATTCAGAACTTTGCACATTTTTACTTTTCTTGAATAAATATCTGGAATTTCAGTGTCTGGGTCACATGAAGAATGTATGGTTATATAAGGAACATCTACTGGTTACAGCCTCCATCATTAGTAACATTTTTCCATGCAGATCTCAACTGGAATATTTCCATGCCTTCCATCCCTGTCTCCCTGCTCATTGTGCTCAGTTGTTCAGTTGTGTGCAACACATTGCAAGCCCCTGGTCTGTAACCTGCCAGGCTTCTCTGCCCATGGAATTTTCCAGGCCTGAATACTGGAGTGGGTTGCCATTTCCTCTTCCAGGAGATCTTCCTGATTCAGGAGTTGAACTCAAGTCTTGTGCATCTCCTGCATTGGCAAACTGATGCTTTGCCACTCGGCCACATGGGAAGACCCCTTGTCTCCCTATTGACCACCAAAAACACAGTAGTGTGTTGTTGTTGTTTTTTTTAATCAGAATCAGATTATGCCATCCCCCTGTTCAGGAAACTTCAATAAGTTTCCATCATTCTTATAATAAAATCTGAAGTTCCCATCATAGGTCCTTGGTTATCTCTAAAAACTAGCAATATTCTCCAGTCACAATTGCTTGCTCTTTCTCAAACCTGTCAAGTACGTCACAAATTCAGGACCTTTAACCTGCTGTTCCCTCTGCCTAAGTATACTTCCTCAAGTATTCTTACAGCTTCTTTTTGTCCTCCTCAAATTGCTTTTTAAAATAAACCTTTCAGATAGTTTGATCTAAACAAACCAACTTTAAGAACATACAGTTTAGTCTTTTTTTTTTTTTATTTTTTTTTCTCTAATTTTATTTTATTTTTAAACTTTACATAATTGTATTAGTTTTGCCAAATATCAAAATGAATCCGCCACAGGTAGGTATGGGGAGGGAGGAGGGAGGAGGGTTCGGGATGGGGAACACATGTATACCTGTGGCAGTTTAGTCTTTAGCTGTGTTTCTTTTATTTATAGCATTTCCTGCTTGCTAACATATTATACATGAGTTTGTTGGTTTACTATCTGCCATTACCACTAGGATTTGAGTTCCAGGAGGTGAAGGATATTTCCTTTATTCATTTTTTACACTGTGTTTCTCTACTACCTAGACTAATACTTTGCAAACAGTAGGAATCACATTTGTTGTGATAACCTATCCTATCTTTTCTCTCACTTGTTTCTGAATCACCACAAGCTTCACCAAAGGAGGCAGGAAATAGAAAACGTATAAAATGCTATTATAAAACTCAATCCAGTACCTCAAAATATGTTTCCATCTTTTTCTTATCACATTCTCATTTTCTCTATATTCAATTAATAGCATTTATAAATCAGCTTTGCTACTGGCTCAAGTCCTTAGTCTTTGTTCCTTTCAGTTAAATTACCTATTAAGTCCCAAATTGTGATGAGCTCAATATATTGCATCTTCCATACTGACCTCTGATCGGGTGAGCCCTGTCTCTGAGAATCATACATTCATATTAGTGTCCAGAAAAAAAAAAAAAAAAACTTCAAGAACTTTAAGGTCAAACTGATACTTGCAAAATATCCATGCAAATCAATCATATTTGTCTTTTATTTCATATTTGTTTGGTAAAAGCTATTCTCATACAAGTTATAATATCATTGATTAATTTGTTGATCAAACAGAATCTATCAGAATGGAGGGATTTCCCTTCACTTCACTATTTGTTAAGATCTACCTGTTCAGTAAGCATATCTTCCTTTCATCCTTATTTCAAAAGAAGAAATGTTCCTCTTTCTCTCAATATCTCTAACCACCCACTGAAAGAAAAATTGTCGGTCGCTCAGTTGTGTCTGACTCTTTGTGACCCCATGTACTATACAGCCTGTGAGTCTCCTCTGTCCATGGAATTCTCCGGACAAGAATACTGGAGTGAGTTGTCATTTCCTTTTCCGGGAATTTTCCTGACCCAGGGATTGAACCCAGGTCTCCTTCATTGCAGGCAGATTCTTTACCATCTGAGCCACCAATCCCATCTCTTTCATTAAATATTTACCTCTCTTTGCATCTGTGATAGGAGTACAAAATCCTAATTTTCCTCCTGATATTTGATTATCTTGTCTCCATAGCCAGTTGGGCTTCCCCTGTGGCTCAGCTGGTAAAGAATCTGCCTGCAATGTGGGAGACCTGGGTTCGATCCCTGAGTTGGGAAGATCCCCTGGAGAAGGGAAAGGCTACGCGCTCCAGTATTCTGGTCTGGAGAATTCCATGGACTGTATAGTTCATGGGGTTGTAAAGAATCGGACATGACTGAACGACTTTCCCTTTCACTTTCATTTCAATGTGCCACACTCCCAGAAAGGGAGTAAATATTCCTACAGAAGACACACAGATAAACACATTCTCAAATAGATATGTGAATTCACCTACAAACACAGATGTGCACATCTCAATACACATTCCTGTACACACATGCACTTCCCCACACAAACATACACCTTGATTACAAGCATGTGAATATCTCTGTAGATACATATTCATGAACACTACCAAAATATACTCTATAAATTTATGCACACTGCTCCCCAGTATATGCATTCTCCCACCCGAAGTGGCACACATGCATTTGCCATACACATGTACTCACATGCATGTACACATACACACACTCACTCATACATACACATACATACATACGCACACCTGTATACCCTACCTCAACAACTTTCTATTTACACACATACCCCACACATAGACAAATTCACCTCAGGTACACATTCACATACACACACATGCAAATCCCTCACGTAGACACTCACGTGTACCTTCAAGAGTACACACCACATTTACACTTCTTTCAGACTTGGAGTATGTGCACATGTACCGCAAATGAAATTGTGAGGATACAAAACATATCTTCAGTTTCTGATTCATTTTCTAAAAGTAAATTTTAAGTTTGTTGTTTCCTCACGATTCCATTCTAACTTTCTCACATAATATTATCAATTCCTTCTCAAAAATGTACCTATGTATTTCCATTCTTTTTACCACCTACTGAGAAAAACCATCATTTAGCTACCTCCTTACATTTTTCAAGCTGCCTATTTTGCTCTATCCAATCTATTACGTATAACTTAAAACTGTGTAACTATTTCAGAACATGTACAGATTATGCAACCATTAACATTTAAATTCATTCACTGACTGTCCATCAGCTTCAATTTTCATTATTAAAATTAGCCTATATTAAATATATAATGCTGGCAAAGACATGATAAAATAGGTACCATCTATTTTAGGTAGCACTTTAAATGATTTAACAATATATTTGCTAAAACTTTTGTAATATATTTCAAGATAAAAAATGGCAGTATACCATTTCACTGATAGTTCCATTTCAAAGACACAATAACAAAATTGTATTAATTCATGTAGATGTATGGCAAAACCAATACAATGTTGTAAAGTAATTAGCCTCTAATTAAAATAAATACATTTAAATTAAAAAAACAAACAAAAATTGTATTAAATGCTATGAAAGCATCATGTACAAAAACAAATATTATAGGACTTCCATAATATGAAATATTCAAACAATATAAAAAGACATTTAGGAAAATAAACTATGAAGCATACCCTCAATAGAATATTATATCTTCATTAAAACATATCAAAATAATTCTTACTTCCATAATCATTGTTTATCCTAGGTTTATGGTATATAAAAGTGTTGGATTATTAAGTATAGAAGTATGTTGACTAATGTCTATAATATAATCATAGTTCAGTCAAAACTAAACCAAATACAAAAGAGATACATAAAAATATTAAAAGGGCAATATTTCAGTGATTCAGTGACTTTAGCTTCCCTCCTCTGTTGTACTGTATGGAGCACAGTAGTTCACTCCCTTCATTTCTAGCCCAGGATGTCGGGAAGCACGTGTAACAATATCAGTATATCTGTCATTCTGTTAGTTGGGTACTAAGGCTAAATGTGTTGGACTTCTGAACAAATTGGTCTCATATGCACACTCTCAGGATAGGGTTAGGGTTAAAATTAGGGTTAAGGTTAGGGTTTAAGGTTAGGTTTAGGTTTAGGGTTAGGGTTTTTATATATATTAGCCATTATGAAAATGTGTAAAAGAAAAAAACAATTAACAAAAGAATTATCTTCCTCTTTTCTCTAACCTATGACAAATGGAATAAAAATACTTAATGACAATCTCTAGGATTTATATTTTTTGTAGTCTTTTTGTAAACTTCAGTTTTGCTTTCTTTTTTTAATTCAGGAAAGTTCATTTCAGATGCATTATTTATTTACTTGAAAGCACCTTTTAAATATTTAAAGTATTATTTAGTTATTTATTTAAAAGCACCTTAATCAAAAGCCTGACTAGAATCAAAGGTCATAACAGATACAATTTGAATGATGGCATAATTAGGATGGATGTCAATTTAAAAAGATAACTTTAAGATGTTATTGGGAGTATTAATAGCAAAATGTAAGTATATATGCCAGACAAAATTAAATGCATGACAAAACTTTTAAGATACTCTGTTATTCTTCCATTATTTTATCACATAATGTATTATAAGAACATTATATTGTCAGAGGTGGGTTCTGTGAACAAAGACTCAAGTTCTGAGATTTAGGTGTAGGAGATTTATTGGGATGTACTCTAAAAAATACCACCAGTCAGGTGTGAAAAAAGTGGGACCGGGCAGAGGAAGACTTTGAACTACAGAATGTTTGCAACAGCAGATGAGGTTATCCTCTAGAACTGGCATAGCCCCTTAAAGTTGCCCCAGCTGAGGCAAGGGCAATGGCTTTCAAGGATGACGAATCGTTATTTACAGATTACTCCTGAAAATGGGGGAGGTAACCTTGATACAGGTAGCTCCTTTCAACAAGGGCATTTACCAGAGAGTACAGACTCAGCTACCAACACCTGTAGCAGCTAGGGGGGAAAAAAAAATGCTTTCATCTTGAAAGGGTATTTGGGATGATATAGAGAAGTACAGCACAGAATCTCCTAAAATTCATGTTTTCCTAAAAATCATGTTCACCTATGCTAAAAATGGTGATTATTGTCTTAGATTTCCTAATATTTCACAAGGTCATGTTCCTACTTCACACATACCATCCCTGTAATAAAAATCAAAACATAATATTCTCCTTCTCTAAATTAGTGTGGAGATTGATTTTTTCTAGGACATTTTTTTTTAAATTTTACTTTTGAAGCCATATAAATATCTTATAGAGTATGTGAACAGTAGATATTTCTTTTCTATGTCTAGATACTTTGATTTAACCTTTCACGGGCAATAGAGAATATAATAATTTAAGTAGTATTGTTCTCATTTTGTGTACTTTTCCTGGACTCAAAAAACACAGATAATGTTTGCAGGAAAAATAAATGTGCGGTAGTGAAAAATTTCATGAAGGCATAGTAGAAAATTTCTAGAACTACAATAGAAACAAGTAAACCCAGTGACCATTGGTAGTTTTTATGTGTCATTTTCCTATAAAAAGAATCAGTAATCCTTGGAGAAATGGCTGTTTCTATGTAGGTGCAGAAAGTAAGTAAATGCTAAATAATAATAACATTAGCAACAACAACGCTTGAAGAAAATGGCGGTCCTTCTGAAAGATTTCTCAGTGTCTAAAATTAGGACAATTTATCAAAAAACTAATGCTAATTTCCAGTTTTAGCACAAGATATAGAGAGCTTAGATACTGACATTCTCAATCTTGCATGGAGAAAAAGCTGAACAGACTGGAAATAAATAATTTTTCTTGTAATTGTAAGTGAACTGAGTTTGCAAAACAAACACTCACCCCCAAATCTAGAGAGACAGCTTAATAGAGAGTCACAGCTGAGATCAGCTTACAGGGCAAGAAGGTACAGGAGCCAGGAACTGGTAGTAGCACTTAATGGTAACTTTTGTGAACTGCTGGATACTGAGAGTGGAGGATGAAGTGGAGAGTGATAAATTGTGGATGCTCAAGTCTGGGGGAAGAGGCCACATTTATAAAACAGATTAAACTCTAGTAAACCTAGTAGGTTCCATGGTGCAGTTCCAAGGAAGATCCCACAACTCTGGCAGAGGTAAGGGAAGAATAACCATTGGGAAATATACCTAGAATGTTCTCCATTTCAAAGTCCTGCTCTCCATGCTAAAATATTATGCCTGTGGCTGATTCAGGTCGATGTATGGCAAAAACCATCACAAAATTGTAAGTAATTATCCAATTAAAATTAATTAATATATTTTAAAAAAAGATTTAACTAGAAACTCAGTCCTGCTGTAGAAGGGCATACATTTCACACTGGCAGCATCCTACATTATCTAACAGGGAAAAACAGAAATTCTGCCACTGAAATAGCACTTGTGGTGAACAATACCCAGACACTAATTGCTTAAGTCTTAAATATTAGATTACAAAATGCTCCCCTTACCTAATGACTAAAAAACAAATGAAATGAGTTTCAGGATAACAGTGGATTACAGTTGAATAAACAGTCAGATACTGACTCTCTTTTAGGAAGGAAGACGTGTCAATAGAAGAAACAAGGAAGCCTAAAAGAGGGGTGGTTTGCTTGTTTTAGTCACTAAGTCATGTCCAACTCTTTGCAACCCAATGGGCTGTAGCCAGTCAGGCTCCTCTCTCCATGGGATTTCCCAGGCAAGAATACTGGAGTGGGTTGCTATTTCCTTCTCCAAAAAAGAGGGGTTAAATGGCTCCAATAAGGATAATAGATTTCTCTATTTCTCCTTTCAGCTCTACCCATTTATTCAATTCAGTTCAGTCACTCAGTCAGGTCTGACTCTGTGACCCCATGGACTGCAGCACACCAGGCTTCTCTGTCCATCACCAACTCCAAGAGGTTACTCAAACTCATGCCCATCAAGTCGATGATTCCATCCAACCATCTCATCCTCTGTCATCCCCTTCTCCTCCAACCTTCAATCTTTCCCAGCATCAAGGTATGTTAAATTAGCCAGTTCTTTGCATTAGGTGGGCAAAGTATTGGAGTTTCAGCTTCAGCATCAGTTCTTCCAGTGAATATTCAGGACTAATTTCCTTTAGGATGGACTGGTTGGATCTTCTTGCAGTCCAACACCACAGTTCAAAAGCATCAGCTTTTTGGTGCTCAGTTTTTTATAGTCCAACTCTCACATCCATACATGATTACTGGAAAAGCCACAGCTTTGACTGGACAGACCTTTGTTGGCAAAGTAATGTCTCTGCTTTTTAATATGCTGTCTAGGTTGGTCTTTCTTCCAAAGAGCAAGAGTCTTTTAATTTCATGGCTGCAATCACCATCTGCAGTGATTTTGGAGCCCCAAAATATAAAGTCAGCCACTGTTTCCATTGTTTCCCCATCTATTTGTCATGAAGTGATGGGACCGGATACCATGATCTTAGTTTTCTGAATGTTGAGCTTTAAGCCAACTTTTTCACTCTCCTTTTTCACTTTCATTAAGAGGTTCTTTAGTTCCTCTTTGCTTTCTGCCATAAGGGTGGTGTCATCTGTATATCTGAGGTTATTGGTATTTCTCCCGGCAATCTTGATTCCGGCTTGTGCTTCATCCAGCCCAGCATTTCACATGATGTAGTCTTCATATAAGTTAAAAAGCAGGGTGACAGTATACAGCCTTGATGTACTCCTTTCCCAGTTTGAAGCCAGTCTGTTGTTCCATGTCCAGTAGTAATTGTTGCTTCTTAACCTGCATACAGGTCTAGGCTCCTTTGTCTTTGGAATTCTCTTGGCAAGAATACCAGAGTGTGTAGTCATTCCCTTTTCCAAGGGATCTTCTTGACCCAGGGGTTGAACCCAGGTCTCCCACATTGCAGGCAGATTCTTCACCATCTGAGTCACCAGGGAAGCCTATCCATTTCTTACTATGTAATTTTTATTTCTGATAATTTTCTTTGTTCTGAAGCCTTTTTATTGAATTATTGCAAAGTAGACTCAACTATATGCTGTCTACAAGAAACCCCTTTTAAATATAAAGAATCAGATAAGCTAAAAGGAAAGTAAAATATACATTTTGTTGTTCAGCTGTGAAATCACGTCCAACTCTTTTGGACCCCATGGACTGTAACCTGCTGGGCTCTTCTGTCCATGGGGTTTCCCTTGGAATGGGTTGCCATTTCCTTTTCCAGGGGATCTTCTCAACCCAGGGATCAAAACTGGGGCTCCTGCCACATCTCCTACATTGCAGGTGGATTCTTTACTGCTGACCCACTGGGGAAGCCATAAAATATACATTATGCTAACACCAATCAAAAGTAAGCTGGAGTAGCTGTATTTGAGTTTTACACAAAGACCTCAAAACAAGGAAAATTATCTGGAATAAAGGGTAGCATTAAATAATGAGAGTCAAAAACTGATAGAACTGAAAGGAGAAAGAGAAATCTACTATTATTATAAGAGACTTCAATATCTCTTCATTATTTTGATAAAAAGGGAAGAAACTATGAAAAGATAATGTTAACCCAAATAAAATTATCAGTCAACTTAATGTAAGTGCATTCACATAATCCTCCACAACCAGTGAATAGGCATTTTTCTCAAGCCCTAATGGAATATTCACCAGTGTGGAACACACTTTGTGCAACAAAATAATATCTACAGAAACTCAAAAGAACATAAATCATTTTTAAAAATTGTTCTCAGATATGAGAACTAAACTGGTGCAATGGTCTAAAAACATCCAATGTGATGACATTAGGAGGTAGGGGTTTGGGGAGGGCCTTAGGTCAATAAGGGTGGAACCTTCAACAAGGGGATTTACAGTCTTATAGAAGAGATCCCACAACAGTCTAGCCACTTGCACCATGTAAGGACAGAATTTGCAGGCACAGTCTATGAGCTGGCAAGTAAGACGTCACCAGTCACCAACGCGGCTGGCATCATGATCTCAGACTTCCCATCCTCCAGATTTGTGAGAAGTAAATTTCTAGAAAAGGTCAGTTTTCATTCCAGTCCCAAAGAAAGGCAATACCAAAGAAAGACCAAACTGCTGCACAAATGCACTCATCTCACACACTAGCAAAGTACTACTGAAAATTCTCCAAGCCAGGCTTCAACCGTACATTAACTGAGAACTTTCAGATATTCAAGCTGGATTTAGAAAAGGCAAAGAAACCAGAGATCAAATTGGCAACATCAAGTGGATCCAAATTGCCAAACAGCAAGAGAATTTCAGAAAAAAAAAAAAAATCTACTTCTGCTTCATTGACTTTGCTAAAGCCTTTGACTCTGTGGATCACAATAAACTGTGGAAAATTCTTAAAGAGATGGGAATATCAGACCACCTGACCTGCCTCCTGCAAAACCTGTAGGCAGGTCAAGAAGCAACAGTTAATACTGAATATGGAAAAAAAGAACTGGTTCCAAATTGGGAAAAGAGCACATCAAGGGTGTACATTGTCACCCTGCTTATTTAACTTCTATGTCAAGTATATCATGAGAAATGCCAGTCTATATGAAACACAAGCTAGAATCTAGATTGCTGGGAGACATATCAATAACCTCAGATAGGCAGATGACACCACCCTTATGGCAGAAAGTAAAGAGGAACTAAAGAGCCTCTTGATGAAGGTAAAAGAGGAGAGTGAAAAAGTTGGCTTAAAACTCAACATTCAAAAACTAAGATCATGGCATCTGGTCCTATCTCTTCATGGAAAATAGATGGAGAAACAATGAAAACAGTGACAGACTTTATTTTGGGGGGCTCCAAAATCACTTCAGTTGGTGACTGCAGCCATGAAATTAAAAGACACTTGTTCCTTGGAAGGAAAGTTATGACCAACCTACAGAACATATTAAAAAGCAGAGACATAACTTAGCCAACTAAGATCCATCTAGTCAAAGTCTAGTCTCATCAAAATCTACTGGTTTTTCCAGTAGCCACGTATGGATGTGAGAGCTGAACCATAAAGAAGGCTGAGCACCAAAGAATTGATGCTTTTGAACTGTGGTGTTGGAGAAGACTCTTGAGAGTTGCTTGGACTGCAAGGAGATCCAACCAGTCCATCCTAAAGGAAATCAGTCCTGAATATTCATTGGAAGGACTGATGCTGAAACTGAAGCTCCAATCTTTGGCTACCTGAGGCAAACAGCAGACTCACTGAAATGATCCTGATTCTGGGAAAGAGTGAGGGCAAGAGGAGAACTGAATGACAGAGGATGAGATGGGTGGATGGCATCACTGACTCAGTGGACATGAGTCTGAGTAAACTCAGGGAAATGATGATGGACAGGGAACCCTGGCGTGCTGCAGTCCATGGGGTCACAAAGAGTAGGACACAACTTAACAACAACAAAATTTCTGTTGTTTATAAACTATCCATACTCAGGTACTTTGTTATAGCAGCCCAAATAGATTAAGGCAACTAGAAATTAATAATGGAAAGATATCAGGAAATTTTCTAAACATTTCCTAAATTTCAAAGTTTCCAAATCTGAATATTAAACAATACACTCTTAAATAACAGTAGGTTAAAGATGAAATTTCAAAGAAAAAGTAAAATTATTTTAAACTAAATGAAATTGAGAATATAAACTCAAAATTTGTATGGAGCTCAATAAAATTTACAACATAAATATATATATATATATACACACACACACACACACAGAAATATTTTACATCACAAAATTAAACCTCTATCTTAGGAAAGTAGAAAAAGAAGAGCAATATAAATCTAGAGCAAGTGGAAGAAAACAAATTAATTAAAACAAATTTAATTAAAAATTAAATCAGAAGTTAGTGAAAATGAAAACAGAAAAATGACAGAAAAATCAACAAAACCAAAAATAAAAAGATTGTCTGAAAAGAACAATGAAATTAAAACTTTCTAACCATGTTAAGAAAAATGAGAGATGACACAAATTATCAATATTAGAAATGAAATTGCCACTACTGATCCCACAGACATTAGAAGAATAATAAAGAAAACTTATGAACAATTCCATGTTCCAAAATGACAACATAAAAAAATGGGCTGAGCTCTTAAAGACGAAAAAAACAAAATAACACAATAATGGATAATTTAAATGGGACTATTTTTGTTTAACTTGTATCAGTAGAATCAATAATTAATTGCCTTCCAAAACAAAAGCTTTAGGCCCAGAAGTTTAACGGCGAGTTCTAATAAACTTTTAAAAGAAAAATGTTAATAATTCTCTACAATCTTTTCTCAAAAATTTGAACACATGGAAACATATTGTGAGGTTAAAATTCTAATACCAAAACAGGACAGATACATTACAAATTAAGGGAAAAAAAAAACTACACAATCTCTCTCAGACAGAAATTCCCTACTAACTATAGTTAATAAATCCAACAATGTATAATAAAAAATAATACACCTTGACAAATGAGATTTATGTCAAGTATGTAAGGCTGGCTGAACATTCAACAGACTTTACTAGAACAATTCAAAGTCAAATGCAAAAAAAAATTTTTTTTAATTTCAAAACCAACTCTCATGAATTTAGATACATGTTTTGTACTTTTCATAAAGATTAATTCAAACCAGATCACATGTATAAATGTAAATAAAAGACTGCAAAATCTTCTAGAAGAAAACACAGGTGAAAATCTATATGTCCTTGGGTTTGATGAGTTTAGATAGAAAATAAAATATGATCCATGAAAGAAAAGAATAATATACTGGATTCATTGCAGTAAAGAGGGTTTGTTTTGCAGAAGTTAGCAGGAAATGGAAGGACAAGCCAAGATTGACATAAAGTATTTGTAAGATACAGATTTGATAAAAGAATTTTATCCAACATGTACAAATACTCTGTAAATAAGACAGAAGCTCAATTAAAAATGGGCAAAATATAGAAGCTGATATTTGAGTTATTTGACCAATGCTATGCTATGCTAAGTCACTTCAGTCGTGTCCGACTCTGTGCGACCCCATAGACGGCAGCCCATCAGGCTTCCCCATCCCTGGGATTCTCCAGGCAAGAACGCTGGAGTGGGTTGCCATTACCTTCTCCAATGCATGAAAGTGAAAAGTGAAAGGGAAGTCGCTCAGCCGTGTCCAACTCTTAGCGACCCCATGGACTGCAGCCCACCAGGCTCCTCCATCCATGGGATTTTCCAGGCAAGAGTACTGGAGTGGGGTGCCATTGCTTTCTCCGACTTTGTAACCTACATTTAAGCAATCACATTCCTGATTTTACACAACTGATATGAAAACACAGCAAATGCTTATACCAGTTTTAAGAGTTTGTAAAAGTTTTGTAAGTTTTGTAAAAGCAATTAAAATGTTCTTTCATAGTAGGTGAAGGGATAAATTGCAGTATGTACATATCATGGAACAATTTTTAATGACGAAAAATGTTCTATCACGTCATGAAAAGACATAGCTAGATTATAAATGCATATTAATAAGTGAAAAGAACATATATTCAAAAGCTTCTATACTATGTGATTCCAACTATATTACATTTTGAAAAAAAAACAAAAATGAATAGATAAACATCAGAGCAGGAGAAGCGGAAGACAGAGGATGAGACGGTTGGATGGCTTCACCGACTCAATGAACATGAGTTTGAGGAAATTCCAGGGGTTGGCAATGGACAGGGAAGCCTGGTGTGCTGCAGTCCATGGGGCTGAAAAGAGTCACACACAACTGAGTGACTGTACTGAACTGAAACATCAGACTAATCCTAATTGAGGGATAGTCTACAAAATACTTGAACTTTACTGCTTAAAATTGTGAAGGTCAATAAAAACAAAGTCTGAGAAATCAATCATAGCCAACAAGTGCCAAAAGAGACGTGTCTACAACCTCAGTGAAAGAAGTATGAAAAATTGTGCTGATCTAAGAAACCTTAGAAATATGTGGAGTATGTAAGACTTATTATAAAGGCAAAAACAAACTATAGGTGACCTTGAACAACATGGGTTGTTCAAGTGCAAGTCCACTTATGTGGGGATTTTTTTCAATACACATGTATTCCAGTACTGCACGATCTATAGATACAGAATTGCACATATGGAGGGCTGACTGTAAATTATAGACATATTGTCCCACATATGGGATCAGCATCCCTAACCCCAAGTTGTTCAAGGGTCAACTGTACAGATAAGTCACACAGTACACATTAATTGTAGGTTTCTTCATGCTGGTCCTAGTTAATAATTCTGATTGTGTTAAGGTATGTATACTAGCATTATACAATTAAATGAATGAACAGTTAAAGGTGGTAGCCAGGTTTCTCAATGTTGGAGCCGGAAGTTACAGATAAACAAGTGTATGTATATATGTGTGTATATATATATATATATACACACACACATATATATATACAGACGTATATATATATATGTGTGTGTGTGTGTGTGTGTGTGTGTAGTATGCATGTATATTATGGATTAGTATACATACATACATACAAAATGATGCTGTGTCAGCCGAGAGGGCCTAGAAGCAAAAACATGTCAGTAGCTATAAGCATACTTGTCACTTTGATCTTAATTCTAATACCATTTTCTAATGAGAGAACATGGGGCTTCATGAATAAACAGCTGATTCTAGTATCAGGGAAAATGATATACAAGATGAACTTGAGAATCTTATAGGCCAGAAGGGAAGGGCTGTTTGTGTCTCTCACAAAAGCACACTTAATAATAAGGATGTGCAAAGGAGCCAGTTGAAATCACTGTGGCCGAAACTAGAATAATTTGAGGAAAATATGTCAAATGCGACTGCATTATGCCATACATAGTGACATGTGTGCATGAACATATGTGCACACATAATAAGCATGAGTCTATGCCAGTACATATCAACACCTGAGTAAAGGAAAACATATACAAATGGTTCACGTAGAAAAGTCCCAAATAATTGATGTGCATATTCTTTCCTTCAGCGGGTGGAGTGCAGCTCATCGCCCTTAAGTGTGAGTGCATCTGAGTACAGTATTAAAGGACTCCAAGAAGAGTAACTTAGGCCCCTGCATTAGTAATACCTCAAGGGCTACATCAACCTCGATAAGTCAAGATGCTACCCTTGATAGGCCACTTGTCAGGTCTTCCTTCAAAAACCTCATGACAGTCTGTGTTCAGTTATAAGGTAAACATCAGATGACCCTAACTGAGGTGTCGTCTGTGCAATACTTGAGCTGTACTGTTTAAAACCTGGAGGGCCAATGAAAACAAAGAAAGTCTGAGAAATCAATCATAGCTAACAAGTGCCAAGAGAGACTTGCCTACAAGATTTAACACCATATACTCTTGGGATATTGGAATAGAGAAATGACCTTATGTAAAAGGTAGGAAAACTTGAATAAAGTATGTATTTTAGTTAATAATTTATGAATATTTATTCCTTAATAGTAACAAATATACCAAACAAGTATAAGTTTTTAATAACAATGGAAACTGGTACAGCATATTAAAATTTTGTGTACTAATTGGCAAACATTCTGTAAGAAAAATACACTTTCTGTAAGAAAAATATACTTCCAATTTTTTTTTCTGCTTTCACCACTTCCATTTATAATTGTGTCAGAAGTTCTATACAGAACTTTTCTTTAGTCAAGGAAAAAAGAGAAAGTCATTTTTACTGGAAATGAATTAAAAATATTTCTATTCCTAGATGGCATGATTCTGTATTTAAAAAATCTGGAGAATTAACAAGAAAAAAATAGTATAGATAATAAATTCAGCAAAGTTGAAAAATTCAACATTATAAAATAAAAATATTCTGTGTTTACATACATTTAGCAAAGAACAATCTGAAAAGGAAATAAGTCTGATAAGGTTTGAACACATAAAAATGAAAAAAAAAACAAAACACCCAAATCCATATAGCTCAACAAAATGATACAATCCAATTAAGTAGCAGGCAAAGGACCAATCAGATATTTCCATAGATGATATACAAGCACACGAAAAGATGCTCCCAAGCATCAGGAAATGCAAATCAAGCCACAATGAAATAATGTTTAAAGTCCTAAAATTAAGAAATTTAAAAATAATGAAGTTATTAGAATATAAATAATGAGTTAAGCATACATTTTTAATACTGCTATAAATAATTAAATAAATAAAGGAGAAAGTACATGTCATCATTGCTGAAGAATTCCAAATAATAAATGTAGATACTGCTTGCTTCAGGAGCTATAGTTTTTTATTCCCCATCACCCCTTTGGAAATGAGCAAGGCTCACTGACTCATTACCAAAGTATAGAAAATGCAAAGGGGAAAAAAAAAGTCCTAACAATCATAGCGGAGAAGCCAGGCATGCTATACTTTAACCAAGAGATCCAACTTAACATTATCAAAAGAAATCATGAAATTAGCAAAACACTAGAGATTAACAAAACATTGTAAATCAACTATGCGCTGTGTGTAGTTAGTCGTTTAGTTGTGTCGGACAATTTATGGACCCCACCAGACTCCTCTGTCCATGGGATTCTCCAGGCAAGAATGCTGGAGTGGGTTGCCACACTCTCTTCCAAGGGATCTTCCCAAATCAGGGATAGAACCCAGGTCTCCAGTATTTCAGGCGGATTCTTTACCATCAATCAACAATACTTCAATAAAATAAAATTTTTGTAAAGTGTCATATTCTGGAAATATACATGGAAAATAATTTCTATAATGTTTATTATATTGAAGGAGTATGGCAGAAATTTTTGGCAAAGTATTATCAGTATCATAGGGTTTTAATATTAATTCAGTGAGGAAATATAGTATTTCTTAATACCTTGGAAGCAATTCGGTTGAGGAAGAGAGAGTGGGGAGGGAAAAAGATGTCAAAATAAAATAATGTAATATTCATTTTCATAATTATATATTTTACATACATTGTAAGAATTTATATTTTGGCATACATACACAATCTTAGCAGTAAATAGCAGTTTTCCTGTAATGACTAAGATAAATACAAAATTAGTATAGTAAAGGATAGAACAAATCTCATAAAGTAGATAAAAGTCATTTCCCATGGTACAATAATCACAGAAAAGTCGTTGCATACAGCATAAACTCAATATTTCTTAAATTGAGCTGAGATTTGATTTAAATTCTAAATATCAGTTTAGTTCAGTTCAGCTGCACAGTCGTGTCTGACTCTGCGACCCCATAAATCGCCAGGCCTCCCTGTCCATCACCAACTCCGGGAATCCACCAAAACCCATGTCCATTGAGTTACTGATGCCATCCAACCATCTCATCCTCTGTCGTCCACTTCTCCTCCTGCCTTCAATCTTTCCCAGCATCAGGGTCTTTTCCAATGAGTCAGCTCTCCACATCAGGCGGCCATACTACTGGCATTTCAGCTTCATCAGTCCTTCCAATGAATACCCAGGACTGATCTCCTTTAGGATGGACTGGTGGATCTCCTTGCAGTCCAAGGGACTCTCAAGAGTCTTCTCCAACACTAGAGTTCAAAAGCATCAATTCTTCTGCGCTCAGCTTTCTTTATAGTGCAACTCTCACATCCATACATGACCACTGGAAAAACCATAGCCTTGATTAGA
Organism: Bison bison bison; assembly: GCF_000754665.1. Taxonomy (NCBI): domain Eukaryota; kingdom Metazoa; phylum Chordata; class Mammalia; order Artiodactyla; family Bovidae; genus Bison; species Bison bison. The sequence continues at coordinate 18,944,858 of NW_011495082.1, forward strand.
CAGACCTTTGTTGGCAAGGTAATGTCTGTGTTTTTTAATCTGCTATCTAGGTTGGTCATAGTAATGTCTCTGCTTTTGAATATGCTATCTAGGTTGATCATAACTTTCCTTCCAAGGAGTAAGCGTCTTTTAATTTCATGGCTGCAATCATCATCTACAGTGATTTTGGAGCCCCAAAAAATAAAGTCTGACACTGTTTCCACTGTTTCCCCATCTATTTCCCATGAAGTGATGGGACCGGATGCCATGATCTTCGTTTTCTGAATGTTGAGCTTTAAGCCAACATTTTGACTCTCCTCTTTTACTTTCATCAAGAGGCTCTTTAGTTCCTCTTCACTTTCTGCCATAAGGGTGGTGTCATCTGCATATCTGAGGTTATTGGTATTTCTCCCAGCAACCTTGATTCCAGCTTGTGCTTCTTTCAGCCCAGCGTTTCTCATGCTGTATTCTGCATATAAGTTAAATAAGCAGGGAGACAATATACAGCCTTGATGTACTCCTTTTCCTATTTGGAACCAGTCTGTTGTTCCATGTCCAGTTCTAACTGTTGCTTTCTGACCTGCACATAGGTTTCTCAAGAGGCAGGTCAGGTGGTCTGGTATTCCCATCTCTTTCAGAATTTTCCAAAGTTTATTGTGATCCACACAGACAAAGGCTTTGGCATAGTCAATAAAGCATATTCAAAAGCAGAGACATTACTTTGCCAACAAAGGTTTGTCTAGTCAAGGCTATGGTTTTTCCAGTAGTCATGTATGGATGTGAGAGTTGGACTGTGAAGAAAGCTGAGTGCTGAAGAATTGGTGCTTTTGGACTGTGGTGTTGGAGAAGACTCTTGAGAGTCCCTTGGACTGCAAGGAGATCCAACCAGTCCATTCTGAAGATCAGCCCTGGGATTTCTTTGGAAGGAATGATGCTAAAGCTGAAACTCCAGTACTTTGGCCACCTCATGCGAAGAGTTGACTCACTGGAAAAGACTCTGATGCTGGGAGGGATTGGGGGCAGGATGAAAAGGGGATGACAGAGGATGACATGGCTGGATGGCATCACCAACTTGATAGACAAGAGTTTGAGTGAACTCTGGGGGTTGGTGATGGACAGGGAGGCCTGGTGTGCTGCAATTCATGGGGTCACAAAGAGTCAGACACAACTGAGCGACTGTACTCAACTGAACTAGGTTGGTCATAACTTTCCTTCCAAGGAGTAAGCGTCTTTTAATTTCATGGCTGCATCTGCAGTGATTTTGGAGCCCAGAAAAATAAAGTCAGACAGTGTTTCTACTGTTTCTTCATCTCTTTGCCATGAAGTGATGGGACTGGATGCCATGATCTTAGTTTTCTGAATGTTGAGCTTTAAGCCAACTTTTTCACTCTCCTCTTTCACTTTCATCAAGAGGCTCTTTAGTCCTCTTCACTTTCTGCCATAATGTTTGTGTCATCTGCATATCTGAGGTTATTGATATTTCTCCCACCAATCTTGATTCCAGCTTGTGCTTCCTCCAGCCCAGTGTTTCTCATGATTTAAATTATTACTTGGCCATTTTTACTTATACTGCATCATAATATCCATGCATGTCATTAAATGTTAGTCAGATTTACTATTGATTTGATTATGACTTTAAGATCTATTGAGATATGTCTAGGCTGTAGTCAACCTTTGTTAGGAGCCACAATGGTAAGCAGGTAGGACAATGTGAAAAATGCCAGTTGTGTGGTCAAGATGCTGTAACAACTCAAGAAAGAGAAAAAAGCCACACTAAAACAACAAAATCTTTTTGATTCATCATTATTTATATGCACAATTTTTTAAGAGAAAAATCTAAAAGTGAAGTTGCTACATCACAAGATAGCTATTTTACAGATTTTTTTGACAGTCATTGACAAATGTCCTTCAAGTGTGTCATATCCTCACATACCTAGTAACAGTAGACATCATCAATTTTTTAATGTTTATAAACTTGAAAAACAAAAATATATCCCCAACTTTAAGTTTTTTATTTTAAAGAAAATGCATTTCTGCATATTTATTGCTTATTTGTCTTTATTTTTCTGTGATTCCTATATACTTCCCTGTAGGTCCTATTGTTTTAAATCAGTCACATGAATGAGTAAAATATGCACTAATATGATAATGGGATTAACCTGCACTGTTTATGTGCACCAATAATATTTTTAAAATGAATATGCTTTTGAAATTTAGTGTAAAAATATTCCACACAGATATTTTAAATAATGCAATGAAATCACAACCTTTACTTTTATGGAGTTTGCCCAAGTTGTAGCTCCTGAAAAGTATTCTTTAGCACAAATATTCACCTAATTAAGGATAAAGGGGTTAATCTAAATGTATCCCTTTCTAATTTTGTATTTGTACTACTATAAAACATTATATAGCTTATATACATAGCAGAAATAATATCTGAATAAGTAATAATGTTACTTTATATTATCTTGATACTTTTATATAATATATAAAGCCTGACTCATTAACATTATATATGAAGTAGAAAAACATTAATAATGTTGAAGATTAATATTGGTAAGTGCCACCTTTAGACACATGATGATTATTTCGAATGTAAAAATGTAATAGTATTTTATGTGGAAAAACACACTGGGCTTTTGAAATTTTCAAACTGTATTCATCCCTAACAGCTGACAGGTCTAAATTACAGTAGTCAACTAGTCCGATGCTTTCACTTAATGATGGGGAAAGTGTGTTCAGGAGGGTCCCTGATACACAGAAGACCTCCCAGCAACAGTGGCAGAGCAAGAACAGTGTTTAGACGTCCTCTCTTCTTTATTTTAGCTCAAGTTTGGTAATATGCTCTCAGTAGAAAGAAAATCTGAAGTAATATCGGTATAAGTATTAGGATACCAAGAAAATCAAGACTTAATTAAATGGACTCAATGGAATGTTTTTTTTCCCCTCCTCTCCCCACAAATGCCTCTTTAGAATTCCCGACCAACGCCTTTGTTGGTATCTTGGCAATACGTAAGAATTTCATTTTGAAATAAAGTGACAAAGTTTTTATTTAACTATTCAACATGTTTTCTTCAATTGGTTTACATGTATCTAGAGATCTGATGAAACTGAACACAACATTTTAAGATCTTTCAGAGGTAGAGAATTATGTAAATGAAAGAATCGGGTTAAAAAATTCATAAAAAATGACATATGCTAGTGAAAATGAAGATCATCAAGCTTATCTCCTGCAGGCTTTTACATTTTATACTTAATCCTATATGAGCTCATGAAAAATTTTCAAGAAAACTCATTTTAACATGTGAGATTAAATGCACCTTTCATACATTCATAGTTCATGGTTTATCGGTGTTATTATCCAAGGTTGTCATAATAGGCATCTTTTTATTGAAATCTATAAGAATCTAATAAACATAGAGGGAATTTTCATACAAACATTTCTGTATTAAATGACCCTTAATAAACAAGAAACTCTGGAAGGAGACTATGCAAGTTGGATATAAGATAATCCATGCCCACATATATAAGACATAAAGGCATATGTGTCTACAGTAAATGTAATTACTGACATTTATATTATATACATTCAATAGTATATAAAGAAATATAGTGTGTATGTATGTGCATGTGTGTGTGAGACAAAGTATAGAATTCAGGCCTTTTTTGATCAATTCCCAGACTATCCCTGAAAATAATTTGTAATTCATAAATTATTGCTCAGGAATAGCTTACAGTATCTGATTAAGCATGTAACATATCATTCAGAGAGAAATGTGTGTTTTATTTATATAGAAAGCTTTACAACATTACATCATTAGCTACATGAGTTGAATATCATTGAAATATACTTCAATCAGTGTGGTCAAACTATATTCACAGTATGTCAAGACAATATCTTCCTCATCTTAAGTCTTCCTCTTTCTTCTTCCAAATGTCCTAATTATACCAACTTTCCAAATTTTAATCTTTATTGTCTCTACAACTGTTTTAAAAACCGGAAAAAACTGGTAATTGGAAAAATGAGTATTTCTCTGGATATAAACCGTAGTTCCATTTTCAATCTAGAAATCATTTCTCTGCTATCTCTAGCCTACCTCCTGAGTACGATGTAACACTTTCTCCCTTCCAACAGATGTCAATATCCCTAATTTATGAATACAGAGAATTTAGAAGAGTAAGGAAGGGTTGAGAAGAGGCCCACACAACTAGTATTTCTATTTCATTCATTTATTTTCCTTTATGAGAACTGTTTTTACTTATATACTTTAGTGGAACTTATATATACTATAATGATAATTTATGTTTTACATATAAAATTTATTAAAACAGTTTATAGATAAATATTCAAATTTGTTTATATATTTCAATAGCAACAATCCTTAATAACAGAATGATCTTTGTGCTTATTTGATTAAGGTTTTTATGCCATAATTAAGCAAATTTAAGAGGACACTGTTAAAAAAGTATAAGAAACAAAGCAAAAAGTAGCAGTAAGTAATAAAAAGAAAATACTCTCAGAGGATCAACAATAGTTTGTTTCTAAGGGTCTTTCGATGCCAAGGGGAGTTTTATTGAAAGAAGCCTGTTCTTTACTTTTTAATAACATATTTACTGTAGTGTACAGTTTAATAAAAGTTTTTGGAGTTTCAAATCCTTTAAGCATACTTCACAGTGTCTCAAGAACAAGGTGCACTGTGGCTAAGATAACGTTTGGTACAAAAATAACACTCTATAGATCTTTTATTTAGTTATTGACCCACTCCACACCTGCACATTTTTTTTTTGCTGCCACAAAGCTAAACGCAAAACTATTCAGTATATACAATTGAAATGAACAATTTTTGTACCTGCTGAATAAGGGTATTTTCAAAATAAAAAATTTCTAACCTATTTCATAGATCATGGTTTCTTCAACTATGTTGTTCCAAATCATATTCGGCTTTGTGTTAATTTCATAGGCTGATGAAACTTTTCCAATAAGCAGTTAGGTCAAGCTGTCAAAGTCTCTGGATAGTTATCCAGTATTTGAGTCTCTTGCTGATAAAATATTACAGATATTAACATTCATTTTCAAGGCTAGCATTTTCCCTAATGTTTCAGTTTTGTTGCACATTTAATTGTTCATATTCACCTGAAGTTCAGTTCCACTCTGTGATACTATAGTAGCAATTTATTAAGAACTGGCACTTTAAAGGTTCAGTATTAAAAGAGTAACAGTGAATTATAGTACTCACTGCACATTAAACTACCATCTTGTGCAACAAATGTTACAGATAATCAGCAACCTGAAATATCAATATTTTACTGCTTTGGAGATTACATTAATTACAGTCACTTTAAGAATGCAATAATTAGACTGCTTTATGGTAGCCACTAAGGTTAGTTTATGTAAGTAATTATTCATCTGCTACAAACCTTCATGAAAGTATTAAGTAATCATATATATATATATATACATGTATATTCTGCATATCTTAAAAATTGTGAAGTTTATAAAGTATAACACTAGCGAATGATGTTCCTGTAACAAAAAAACAAGAAAAGCATTTGAGATAAAAATGAGTAATCTCTGGCATCAAATTTAAAAAATAAAACTTAACGTCTATACATGGATGACATAGGCTTGAATGTGCATAATCTACTCAACTCATAAATGAGATTTTTACTGTGTATTAAAAGACTATGATGAATGGAAATCTTTTTCTGAAATATTCCTGGAAAATAACCCATTTCCATGGACAAGCAAGGTTAAGTTGTTGTAATACTTATCTGAAAAATTAGCTCATCAGTTGTGCATAAAAATATCAATGCTACTTGTTTATTAATGTATATTACGTTGTTAATATAATGATGATTGAATTACCTAACGTGGTATATGGAAACACCACTTATTAAAAAAAGAATCATACACTGAATGAATATAAGAGTTACAGATAGGAAGTTAACAGATGATAAATATAAAAGGGAAACTATTTCTATTAATATGGGCTATAAAGGGCATTGTAAAGCTCAGGCTGAAATAACCATTAAGAAAATGGCCCAGATGAGCAATGAGCCAGGCTAAATTCTGAAAGAATTATGAAATAGCCCTGTGTATGTACTGCGTACGCTAAGCTGCTTCACTTGTGTCTGACCCTTTGCAACCTTATGGGCCGTAGCCCACCAGACACCTCTGTCCATGAGATTCCCCAGGCAAGAATACTGGAGTGTGTCGCCATGCCCTCCTCCAGGGGATCTACCCAAGCCAGGGAATGAATGCACATCTCTTATGTCTCCTGCACTGGCAGGCAGGCTTTTACCACTGCCACCACCTGGGAATCCCAGCTCCTACTGTATTTTATGTTGTCTGACTACAGCTTTCAGGCAGTTACCACTAGGGGACGTTATAGAAAATACAGATTTCAGAATTTTACCCATTGACTTGAGAAATAATAGGTAAGAACCTGGTTACTCAATGGTAAAAATTTGCCTGCCAGTGAAGCAGATGTAGGCTCAATCCCTGGGTCAGGAAGACCCCCTGGAGAAGGAAATGGCAACCACTTCAGTATTCTTGCCTGGGAAACCCCATGGACAGAGGAGCCTGTCGGGCTATACAGTTCATGGACCTGCAAAGAGTCAGACATGACTTAGCAACTAAACAACAATTTTCTGACAGGCTGAAGCATACTACCATGGAAAGATTTCTAAACAACAATTTATATCCCAGAATCTAAGCAAAGCGCTTCATATGCACATAAAAGAATTGTTGAGATAAATTTCCACATGAACTTGTGTTCTCCACTTCCTACTTTCTACCCTGCAAGAACATATTCCTATATTTAATGCTTCAACATAGAAGTCTATTATTAGAATATACTACATGTACTATATGTTTATATGACAAAAACTCCTCCTCAGAAACATGTGCAGTTATACCTTTTTTGTGTGTGCATGCTCAGTCACGTCCAGCTCTTTGTGACCCCATCCATGGAATTCTCCAGGCAAGAATACTGGAGTGGGTTGCCACTTCCTACTCTGGTAGATCTTCCCAGCCCAGGGACAAACCTGCATCTCTTGCCTCTCCTGCATCAGCAGGCAGATTCTTTACCGCTGTGCCACCTGGAAAACCCACACCATTAGGCTTAAAAATCAAAAGTGGAAAAGGAATTACCCGAACTTACTGTTTCCTGGTAATTTACCTTCTCTGATATGGTGCTCTAAATTTTACAATCTAAGGTGTGTGTTTTTTTTTTTTTTCAATTCATGGACTGCATTCTTTGATTAGTTATCTTGCCTGTAAATGTATAGATATTATGCATTTGTTTACCTCCTCATTTTATTTACCTGTTTTCCTCATAAGCAAATATACTATATTTGATGCAGTCTGAAACATTTGATAAATGTATACATTAGAACTATCAGGAAAGATTGATGATACCACAATTCAGGTATTTTTTCCTGAGATCTTATTGTGTCCTTTTTCAGGATATCATAGCCCCTTATGCCCATTGTGAACTCTCAAAGGTCAATTTTCTATTTCAAAATTTTTGGCAATATGCACTTCAAGTTAGTCTTCCTTCCAACAACTTATGCTAACACCAAATATGTGTCATTCTTTGTGGACAGAGAATCCATGATAAGACTACACTATTTAACAGATAAAACTGAGAAATACTGAGAGCTGTGATAGCAAGGAAACACTGACAGAAAACAAATTAGATGGTTGTCACTTACTCTGGCATAAACCAAATACCTCCTCCTGTTCTAAAAGAAGTAACTCCAAAGTATCTGTAATCAAACACCGTATTAATAAAAGAATGGTCGGAAGTATGAAACTGAGGCTCTTCCTATTTCCATAAAAGGTATCTGACCAGGGGGATAACATGACTGCTGTGTGAAAAGAAAAATACCAAACCATGAACGACCAAGGATATTTTCTGACAGACTGAAAGAAGCACACTACCATGGAAAGATTTCTGATTAAAATAGGAGTTTGTTGATTTTGACTTAAGTTCTGTGTACAAATAATCCGTCCACTATATTCAACTGCTTCGTAACTGAATTTCTGAATTCAGTCAAGCTAAAATAATTAATTTTTTCTCCATAACATAGAGATAACTAGCTATAGATTCCCCATATTATTTTGTGAGCATTCACAAAATCTTACAAGGGAAGAAAGGTTTTTTCATATCCATGAATACTCTGATCAGTCAAATGTTTTATTTACTGAGTCAAAAATTGTTCCTAAACTCATTCAAGTTAGCAACCATTCCATTATATGGTTGCTTTCAGAAATGATTGTGGAGAATTTCAGATGAAAAGAGAAAATATTTTTCGATCAAAACTGTAACATTCTCATAAGTTAAAGAAAATAGGATTTCAGTTTTAAAAGAAATGCTCAACGGGCACAATCATTATCATAACAGATTATTATAAATACCTTAAATTAAAAATGTTTCAATGAAATAATTATCACGGCAAGATTTTTCACAGATGTAATAATCAGAGGAAGGCCAATGGACTGAGATGATAAGAAACACAGGTAGGATTATCGGTAGAAAACTGCCTTAAGTAAACTGATCATGTGTCATTGGATATATATTTATGTATGATCTGGTTGAAATGCATTTCATCTAAATTTAACTTGTATTTTGTAATTTCTGTTTACATATAGCTACTTCTCATTAGAGCTGAACATTTTGTACTTAAGCATACACAAAACAACTGCTTAGCTTTCAGTCACTATTCTCTAATCAATTCTATAGTTCTTCCTAAGCCTTCTTCCTGAAGTACAATTAGATCACATTAATCCCTGGTTCAGAAAAAGAAAAAAAAAAAACCAATGATGCCCCATTGCCTAAGGAATTAAACTCTTACTTGTTAGGCTCAGATCGTCTTAAAGTCTGGTCTCAGCCTCAACTGGCAAAAAAACATGCTCCGTCTCTACTCATGCTGTGCTCTATAGCAGCAAAATCAAATAGAAGAATGTTCCCACGTAGTAAATGATAAACTATTCGGCTTAGTAAAGCCATGCTTTTTTCAACCTATGATGTAAGGTGATTAATGATCATTTCATACTACACAGGGGTAGGTGTGGGAGGCACACTGAACATTAGGAATAATAAAGAGGACGCAGCGGCAGTGATCCACATCTCTCACCTGATCTGCTCAGTGCTAACAGTCTTCATACGCCCCTAAGTTCAACTTCGTCCAGCTTTTTACATTTTACTTAGTGCACAGACTCCTGACTTGTGTGCATGGCTGTTTATACACAAGCATGTATATATTCACATCTACACATACAAAGTGACTATGTACACACAACATGTGTCTCTTTAACAAAAAGTAAGTTTACAGAAAGACATGTGGATTTTCTGCATGTTTCTTTAAGTCTTCAGCATATTTTATATACATGGATGAGAGTTGGAGATCCGTCGCCTAGTTTAACCAATGTGAGGACACAAGAATTTTTCCTCTCTATGAAACTTTGAGCTGAAAAATATCTTCCTGCTTAAGTAAAGAAAGAGTTTTCTCTCTGCTGAGCTATAGCTGTATCATGGATAATAAGTAGCTAATAATAAATAATTATTATTTATTATTAACAATAATAAATTATTATTATTATTTATTATAAATAATAAAAAGTAGCTAATACTTTATAAAAAAACAAGCTGGGTCTGAACTGCTTCCCATGTAGAGGGCTTGGAAGTTGCCACTCCATCCTAACAACAACTAAAAAACTGAACAAACTGAAAAAATAAACAACTTTTCTTGGATTCATAAGAGAGGGGAGGAAACATGGCAAACTGCTTCCCCCAAGACTGGAGACACAGGTGAACATGGCAAGTCAGGACTTACCAAAACAGAAACTCATAAACAGACATCAGTGCTGGGGAAGGAAAACCTCCACTGCAATTGTTGAGTTAATGGAGCTTCTGCATGAACAAGTCTGAGAGTTAAAAACTCCGCTGGGATCTAGTCATGGAGGAGGTGAGGTACCCACACTTTTTATACTTTTGTGACTTACCACCAAGGGCCAGAGTAGGTTTTCACAGTAAACATTGAATGAAAATCTCTTTATGCTTCCAGGATGGGGAGAGGAAAAGAAGTAATTTTGAAATATTCCAGAGCACCTTTTCTTCCTAACAAGGTATGTACTCAGGAGAAACGATTTAATCAGAGCCTAACTTGTTGGGGTTTTTATAAAAGACTAACTGATCTAGGCAAAGGGAAATATCCAACTCCAGCCAGCTCTTAACATCCCATGTGAGAAAAGAAAAATGCTCAATTCTAGTCCCTCAAGTCATTTTGTCCAATTAAAGGAAGAGGAGGGAAAACTGAGGTGCATGTATGAAGCTCACAGCCCAGGGGTAGAGGCCCACTGAAGACTAAGTCCTAACCACAGGACTACAGAGCACTTCCTCTCCCTCCGTCTCCTTGCCACCACATTGCTGTAGGTCTGTTTAGAACAGATATTTTGACCTATTGCATCACATCTACCTATCAAGGAAAAAAAAAAAAAGCTTTAAGGCAAAAGGCAACAAGCGCAATCTGAAGGGACAGGACAAACTTAAGAACCAGGCATGACAACAATGTTGAATTATCTGGCTGGAAATTTAAAACAACCATGAACAAAATGCTAAGAGCTCTAATGGATAAAGTAGTTGTTCAGTCACTAAGTTGCGTCTGACTTTCTCTGTGACCCCATGGATTGCAGTACATCAGGCTTCCCAGTCCTTCACTATCTCCCAGAGTTTGCTCAAACTCATGTCTATTGAGTTGGTGATGCCATCCAACCATCTCGTCCTCTTTTGCCCATTTCTCCCGCCCTCAAATTTTCCCAGCAACAGGACCTTTTCCAGTGAATTGGCTCCTCGCATCAGGTGACCAAAATATTGGAACTTTATCCAAAGTACTGGCTAAATTAGACAACATGCAAAAACAGAGGATCAATGTAAGTAGGAAATGAAAATCATAAGAAAGAACCAAAAAGAAATACTAGAGATAAAAAACACTGTAACATAAATTAGAGATGTCTTTGATGAGCTTTGGCATCCCTTGTAGCTCAGAGGGTAAAGCGTCTGGCTGCAATGCGGGAGACCTGGGTTGGGAAGATCCCCTGGAGAAGGAAATGACAACCCACTCCAGTATTCTTGCCTGGAGAATCATATGGACAGGAGAGCATGGTAGGCTACAGTCCATGGGGTCACAAAGAGTAGGACACTACTGAGTGACTTCACTTCACTTTTGATGAACTTATTATAAGGATGGACATAGTTGAATAAATAATCCCCGAGAATATATCAACAGAGGCCTTCAATACTGAAAAGCAAAGAGAACAAGATTGGCAAAGCAATACAAAAATAGAGTATGCACGAATGCGGGGGCAACTCTAAAAGCTACAACATACACATTGGAGGAGAGAGGGAGGAACAGAAGAGATATTTCAAACAATAATGACTGAGAATTTATCCAAATTAATGTCAGAGACCTAGCCACAGATCCAGGAACACCCAGTGGGATAGGTGCTAAAACAAATCTACCCCTTGGCATATGCACTTCCCAGGTGGAGCCTGTGGGAGAACCCATCTGCCAATGCAGCAGATGGAAGAGATTTGGGTTTGATTCCTGGGTCAGAAAGATCCCCTGGAGGAGGGCATGGCAACTCACTCCAGTATTCTTGCCTGGAGGATCCCATGGACAGAGGAGCCTGGTGGGCTACAGCCCATAGGGTTGCAAAGAGAGAGACACGACTGAAGAGACTTAGCACAAACAGCACACCTTGGCATACCATTATCAAACTACAGAAAATCAAAGTTTAAAAACTACTGAAAGAAGTCAGAAAAAACAATAGCAACAACAACTTACTTTAAAAAGCAAAGGTAAGTATTACATCTGACTTCTCAAAACCTGTGTAGACTAGAGAGAGTGGGCTGAAATAATAAAAGTGGAAACAAACACCAACCTACAAATTTTTTACCCTGCAAAATTATTCCTCAAAATTGAAAGAGATATAAGGGATATTCTCAGATAAACAAAAATAGAGGGAATTTATTGTCACCTGCCTTGCAAGAAATGTTGAAAGAACTTTATTAGGGACAAGACATAATATTGACTAGAAACTCAGATCTACATAAATATGAAAGGTATTGAAGATTAAATGAAGATAAAATAAAAACTTTTATTTTTCTTATTCATTATAATGTAGGTTTTTCAACATAATATAGAAATGTATTAAACTATGTATGTTTATAGACACATCACACACACACACACACACACACACACACATAAGGCTTCCCCAATGGCTTTGTGGGTAAAGAATCTGCCTACAAAGTATGAGATACAGGAGACAAGGGTTCAATCCCTGGGTTAGGAAATCCCCTGGAGGAGGAAATGGTGCCCCACTCCAGTATTCTTGCCTGAAAAATCCCATGGATAGAGGAGCCTGGCAGGCTACAGTCCAAAGGGTCAAAAAGAATCAGACATGACTGAGAAGCTAAGCACGTCACATCACGTATATACACACACACACACATATACTCATATGCTTATATGAAAGTGGAATAAATGGCAGCAATGATACAAGGGTTGGAAAGGATTAAGATTATTTTGTTGTTATAAGGTACTCACATTACCTTTGAAGGTTGTTTTTCATAGCTTAAAAAAAAATACTCATGGCTAGAGTTTTAAAACCTCATGAGTTGATAAAAGAGTTTAGAAGATGGAATAAAGTACAGAATTTATATTCTTATACTTAAAAATAATGTAATATGAAATTAACACAAAATAAGTATGCTGTGATATTTCAGAACATAAAGAGTGAAATCAGTGGTTTAACAAATTGTGTCATACCACCAGCACCATGGAATGCCATCCAGCAGAAAAAGGAACTGCTATCAATATCTAATGACAGTTCTGATGGATCACGATTTAATTATGCCTAGCAATAAAAGCCAGTCTAAAGATGAAATGCTGTATGATTCCATTCATGTAACAATCACAAAATTACAAATGATAGAGACAGATAACAGATTAGCTGGTTCTGGGGCTAGGGAGGGGGATGAAAGGAGGTGACTATGGCAAGTTCAGTAGCACAAGGGGCTTGATTGAAGTGTGGCGGTTGTGACAGAAGTCTACATGCCTTGAAGTCATATAGAATTAAATACGCATGCGCAGTATATAAAGCTAATCAGTCTCAATAAGACTGATGGATTTTTACTGTCCCTTTGTAGTATTATGGGTTGTAATACTAGTAGGACTATAGCTACGGAAGATGTTGCCACTGTTGGGAACTGAAGCAAGTGAACATTGAACTGAATGGAGTTTCTCTGTGTTATTTCTTGCAAGTGTACGTGAATCTACAATTATCTCAGGAAAAAAAAATTAAACTAAAGGGCAAGATAAAGAGCATCTGAACAAATGCTAAAAACATTAAATACCAATTCCTAAAATGAAACATAAATTCATTAAATAAATTACAATATCTTTTGGATTGATAACAAGTTCTGGATCTGAATCCAACTACTTCAATTCATATAAGCCATATTAAAAAACAAGTAGAATAGAAAAAAACAAACAAAAAAAAAACCAGAAAAAACATAACATATTAATTGAAACTAGCTGGCAGGAAATATGTGATTTCTCTACTAATAACTGGTGCAAAAAATACAACTTCAAGTATTAATAATCCAAAATAAAATTGTAGGTTGCATATAAAAAATGAGAAAACAAGCGTCAGTTCAGTTCAGTTCAGTCATTCAGTCGTGTCCGACTCTTTGAGACCCCATGAATGGCAGCACGCCAGGCCTCCCTGTCCATCACCAACTCCCGGAGTTCACCCAGACTCACGTCCATCGAGTCAGTGATGCCATCCAGCCATCTCATCCTCTGTCGTCCCCTTCTCCTCTTGCCCCTAATCCCTCCCAGCATCAGAGTCTTTTCCAATGAGTCAACTCTTCGCATGAGGTGGCCAAAGTACTGGAGTTTCAGCTTCAGCATCATTCCCTCCAAAAAAATCCCAGGGCTGACAGAATGGACTGGTTGGATCTCCTTGCAGTCCAAGGGACTCTCAAGAGTCTTCTCCAACACACAGTTCAAAAGCATCAATTCTTTGGCGCTCAGCTTTCTTCACAGTCCAACTCTCACATCCATACATGACCACTGGAAAAACCATTGCCTTGACTAGACAGACCTTTGTTGACAAAGTAACGTCTCTGTTTTGCAATATGCTATCTAGGTTGGTCATAACTCTTCTTCCAAGGAGTAAGCGTCTTTTAATTTCATGGCTGCAGTAACCATCTGCAGTGATTTTGGAGCCCCCAAAAATAAAGTCAGCCACTGTTTCCACTGTTTCCCCATCTATTTCCCATGAAGTGATAGGACCGGATGCCATGATATTTGTTTTCTGAATGTTGAGCTTTAAGCCAACTTTTTCACTCTCCACTTTCACTTTCATCAAGAGGCTTCAGATCCTCTCAAAAGAATAAACAAAAACAGCCAAAATTCATCCTGAAATACAGGAATATTTTTGCCACAAAAATCCTACATGAATTTGAAAAATTAATCAAGCAACTACATTTAGGATGATACAACTCAGAGCAAATCCAGGAATTCAGATAGGCAAACAACAAGAGGTGGTGTGTAACACATAGAGGATGTGAAACATGAATTGTAAGATTTTAGGAAAGAGATTGAAGGGAAACTTCTTCAGAAATAAAAATTAAATTAGAGGAACATGAGAAAGAACAGACCCCATAAAAGCTCAACAGTTAATATGAAGTATAATGAGAAGACAAATAAAATGAAAAAGAAATAAAGGAATACCTGAAAAAAATTCAGATAGGATATAACTGTAGCAGACACTTATGGTGTCCTCCCTACTCTCGTGCCTTGCCATTTCAGACCATTAGCCACATTTTCACTACCAGCATCTCTCTTTTCCTGAAAACTTTTTCAACTTCTGGAGCCCTCTCTGCCTGTGCACATGTAAGCTGGATGTGTGATAAAAATATAAGTTCTGAAGAGCAGGCTTTGATCCATGCCTGACAAAACTTTCTTTCCCCTCCACTGAGTTTATCCTGAAGCTCCTTTTTTTTTTTTTTTTTTTTAAACTATCTTTGAGTTCTTCAGTGGGTTGAGTTCATGCTGCCCATGATGGCAGTTGATAATAAGATACCCTTTATTACCTGCCTTTCTTTTCCTGTTTTCCTTCCTCTTTCCCATAGCAGTTTTAATTCCCATTAGAACTACTTGGGTTAACTACAACTTGCCCAAGTGTTTCCTTCTAGCAAAATCCAAATTAAGACAGGTACTAACAGCCACGAACTTTTGAAGCAGTTTTTCATGATATAATTTGGAAGTGGAATCTTTATTGTCCAAATGACAAGGATTACATTTCTGGTGCTAAGTGGATAGTGATAATCCATGGTGGCTGAATCATCACAACTACCATAATTCTCACATGTGATAAAGTGGGATATATCAGATCTGGAGAGAGCTCTGTGGCTCAGGCAATACACCAGTGGAGAGATAGCGGGGCAGTGGTGATGATAAGGAATGTGGAGTTGGTTAAGTACCACTGAAGCTGTGCTGCATGATTAGCTGCTCAGCTGTGTCTGACTATTTGTGAACCCATGGACTACAGCCTTCCAGACTGCTAGGATGGGGGAAAAAAATAAATAAGCTCAGATTGGTCAGCTACTGACTCAAATGTGGTATAACATTTACAAAAGAACCTTTATCACATTGTAAAGAGAGCCTGATCTCTGGCATCAAAAGGCAAGCCTGTGCTCAAATTCAAGCCCAAGTCCTAATTTTAAGGAGAGAAATGCAACAAATAAGGCTGAGTGTAGAGCACTGGCAGGCCTCTGAGACTAAATTCAGGACAAGGATGCGGATGGAGCAGGACCCTGAGACCTGAGACAAGACTGTCATACTTGAGCACTCAAATCCCCCAGGGTCTCTGGAACCTCTGTTCTTACAGAAGTCATCAAGAAACCTACTCTTGACTATGATCATGTGAAGACATTACATGATGTCTTGCAAGGCAATCATTCATCATATTCAAGGTCTGAAATCACTACCCCTGATTGTTGCTAGATAAATGACTATGGCCAAATTTCAACATGGCATAACTGGAGAAGTATTGTGTCTGACCCAGAAAGTAAGAGATTAACCATGAAAGGAACTGAAATGGTTAATAAATCCTGGAAGGTAGCTGCAAATATGCATGGGAAATTCCTTTGAATGTAGTAGATCACAAGGATGGAATATAAGGCTGCAGAAACAACAGTTTAATGACAGTGGAGCCTTTTCTCCTTGTTCATTATTTAAAATTCTGGTAGGAATATGGCACAGTGATGTCCCATAGTTAATAAAGTGGTATTCTGCCACTGCCTTGACAAAGTACTGAGGAATGTATTCTGAGATACAGGTACGCTAGAGCAGAGTAAGACTGAAAAACTCAACTCACCATGCGAATTTCATTAAAACAATAAAAAATGCACTAGAGAAGGGGGCACAAATATCACTAAGAAGCTCAACAGCGGTGCTCCTCTGTAGGGGAGTACTGCTTATACAGATAATTGCTGTTCAACTTGATGTGAAAGTGTCACTGGCAACGGCAGAGTTCTGGAACAGCTGAGACCTATTGTCAGCAGATTTGGAAAACTCAGCAGTGGCCACAGGACTGGAAAAGGTCAGTTTTCATTCCAATCCCAAAGAACAGCAATGCCAAAAATGTTCAGACTATAATACAACTGGGCTCATTTAACATGCTAGTAAGGTAATGCACAAAATCCTTCAATGTAGGCTTCAGCAGTACATGAAACGTGAACTTCCAGATGTACAAGCTGAGTTTACAAAAGGTAGAGAAACTAGACATGAAATTGCCAATATTCATTAGATCATCAGTTCAGTTCAGTTCAGTCATTCAGTCGTGTCTGACTCTTTGTGACCCCATGAATCGCAGCATGCCAGGCCTCCCTGTCCATCACCGACTCCCGGATCTACTTAAACTCATGTTCATCAAGTCAGTGATGCCATCCAGCCATCTCATCCTCTGTCATCCCCTTCTCCTCCTGCCCCCAACCCCTCCCAGTATCAGGGTCTTTTCCAT
>NW_011495082.1:18962037-18962640 GCF_000754665.1 Bison bison bison
CGACTCTGTGTGACACCATAGACGGCAGCCCACCAGGCTGCCCCATTCCTGGGATTCTCCAGGCAAGAACACTGGAGTGGGTTGCCATTTCCTTCTCCAAAGCATGAAAGGGAAAAGTGAAAGTGAAGTCCCTCAGTCGTATCCGACTCTTAGCCACCCCATGGACCACAGCTTACCAGGCTCCTCCGACCATGGGATTTTCCAGGCAAAAGTACTGGAGTGGGGTGCCATTGCCTTCTCCGAAAAGTGAAAGAGGAGAGTGAAAAAGTTGGCATAAAGGTCAACATTCAGAAAACTAAGATCATGGTATCTGGTCCCATAACTTCATGGGAAATAGATGGGGAAACAGTGGAAACAGTGTCAGACTTTATTTTTCTGGGCTCCAAAATCACTGCAGATGGTGACTGCAGCCATGAAATTAAAAGATGCTTACTCATTGGAAGGAAAGTTATGACCAAACTACACAGCATATTGAAAAGCAGAGACATTACTTTGCCAACAAAGGTCCGTCTAGTCAAGTCTATGGTTTTCCCAGTGGTCATGTATGGATGTAAGAGTTGGACTGTGAAGAAAGCTGAGCGCCGAAGAATTGATGCTTTTGAA
>NW_011495082.1:18962740-18963441 GCF_000754665.1 Bison bison bison
TCAACTCTTTGCATGAGGTGGCCAAAGTATTGGAGTTTCAACTTTAGCATTAGTCCTTCCAATGAACACCCAGGACTGATCTCCTTTAGAAAGGACTGGTTGGATCTCCTTACAATCTAAGAGACTTTCAAGAGTCTTCTCCAACACCACAGTTCACAAGCATCAATTCTACGGACCATCCATAGAATGGACATCCATACATGACCACTGGAAAAACCATAGCCTTGACTAGACGGACCTTTGTTGGCAAAGTAATGTCTCTGTTTTGTAATATGCTTTCTAGGTTGGTCATAATTTTCCTTCCAAGAAGTAAGTGATTTTGGAGCCCCCCAAAATAAAGTCAGCCACTGTTTCCACTGTTTCCACTGTTTCCCCATCTATTTCCTATGAAGTAATGGGACCAGACAGGCAATGCCAAAGAATGCTCAAACTACCACACAATTGCACTCATCTCACACGCTAGTAAAGTAATGCTCAAAATTCTCCAAGCCAGGCTTCAACAATACGTGAACTGAACTTCCAGATGTTCAAGCTGGCTTTAGAAAAGGCAGAGGAACCAGAGATCAAATTCCCAACATCCGCTGGTTCATCAAAAAAACAAAAGAATTTCATAAAATATCTATCTCTGCTTTATTGACTATGCCAAAGTCTTTGACTGTGTGGATCACAATAAACTGTGGAAAATTCTTCAAGAGATGGAA
>NW_011495082.1:18963733-18964122 GCF_000754665.1 Bison bison bison
TCATGTATGGATGTGAGAGTTGGACTGTGAAGAAAGCTGAGCACCAAAGAATTGATGCTTTTGAACTGTGGTGTTGGAGAAGACGCTTGAAAGTCCCTGCAAGGAGATCCAACCAGTCCATTCTAAAGGAGATCAGTTCTGGGTGTTCTTTGGAAGGAATGATGCTAAAGCTGAAACTCTAATACTTTGGCCACCTCATGCCAATGAGTTGACTCATTGGAAAAGACTCTGATGCTGGGAGGGATTGGGGACAGGAGGAGAAGGGGACGACAGAGGATGAGATGGCTGGATGGCATCACTGACTCAATGGATGTGAGTTTGAGTGAATACCAGGAGATGGTGATGGACAGGGTGGCCTGGCGTGCTCCAATTCATGGGGTCACAAAGAG
>NW_011495082.1:18964222-18969636 GCF_000754665.1 Bison bison bison
TTCCAGAGAAACACCTGCTTATGCTTCACTGACTACACTAAAACCTTTGACTGAGTGGATCACAACAAACTGTGGAAAATTCTTAAAGAGTTGGGAATACCAGACCACCTGACCTGCCTCCCGAGAAACCTGCATGCCGGTCAAGAAGCAACAGTTAGAATCAGGTATGGAATGGACTGGTTCCAAATTGGGAAAGGAGTACATGAAGGTTGTATACTGTCACCATGCTTATTTAATTACCACGTAGAGCACATCATGCCAAATGCCAAGCTGGGTGAAGCACAAGCTGGAAGCAAGATTGCTGGGAGAAATATAAACAACCTCTGATATGCAGATGACACCACTCTAACAGCAGAAGTAAAGAGGCACTAAAGAACCTCTTAACGAAAACAAAAGAAGACAGTGAAAAAGATGGTTTGGGACTCGGCATTCAAAAATCAAAGATCATGACATCGAGTCCCAACACTTCATGGCAAACAGAAGGGGAAAAATGGAAACAGTTACTGATTTTGTTTTCTTTGGCTGCAAAATCACTGCAGGCAGATGGTGACTGCAGTCATGAAATTTAAAGATGTTTGCTCCTCGGAAAGAAAGCTATGATGAACCTAGACAGCATATTAAAAAAGAGACATCACTTTGCCAAGAAAGGTCCATCTAGTCAAAGCTATGGTTTTTCCAGTAGTCATGTACAATGTGAGAGTTGGACTATAAAGAAGGCTGAGTGCTAAAGAATTGATGCTTTCAAAATGTAGTACTGGAGAAAACACTTGAGAGTCCTTCGGACAGCAAGGAGATCAAACCAGTCCACCCTAAAAGAAATGAATCCTGAATATTCATTGGAAGGACTGATTCTGAAGCTCTAATACTTTGGCCACCTGATGAGAAGAGCCAACTCATTGGGAAAGACCCTGATTCTGGGAAAGATTATGGGTAGGGGGAGAAGGGGGCAACAGAAGATGAGATGTTTGGATGGCATCATCGACTCAATGGATGTGAATTTGAGGAAACTCTGGGAAACAGTGTTGGACAGGGAAGCCTGGCATGATGCAGTCCATGGGGGCAAAGAGTTGAACATGACTTAGTGACTGAACAACAACAATTGACCAGACTTCAGTGTCAGAGATTACATATAAATATTATTACTGTAAAGGATTTGGCAGAAGCTCCACACAATGCAATTTCCACCATTGAGTCTTCTAACAACATAAACTTGTTTCAATCATTCAGCCTAAACACCATGCTAGTTACATAAGTGCATACTTTTTCAATGCCATCTTTTGATCTTAGTGTCACTCAAGTGTTACAGTCTTCCAAATTCTCCAATGCAAAAGCTGAAGCAGTGTTTCCCTTTGTGGTGAACAGCATCGCCGAAACTCAAGCTGACACACAAGCCATGTGCCCCTTTCTTGGTGCTAGGAGTTGGGAAGAACAACAGCTAGCTCTTTGAGAGGATGACCCAGTGGATAGTCCCACTGGAAGCACTGTGGGTTTGAATTGCTATCCTTATAGACATGGTCTATCTTGAGAGAATTGATATCATGCCCCTGGGCCGTGTGATGGTGTATCTTTGACCAGGGAGTGAAAAGAGAAGATTCCCTGCTCATCATCCTTCCCTGTGACTCCCCTGAGAAATGTTAGCTTCTCTTCTCCACAATTTTTGTCTCTGATGACCAAGAGTTCCTAGTTCCCAGAGAAGAATAATGCTCTTTGAGAAGCTATGGTAGGGGATGCCACTTAAATTAACCCTAATGCCATCTCCCATTTTGTTCTCCTCATACCAGTAGTCCAGGAGTCAAAGAAAGCAGTTATTGAAGCTCTCAAGTGTTATTGATCATAGTTATCTGGAGGAAAATAGGAATTTTTTTGCCTAATGAGGGCATAGAAAATTATCAAGGTATCCAGAATACTCAACGGTATGCCTATTGGTGCTTTTGTGTCTAACAATGACTATGTGAAACTTCATAAAGTCTTCCTAAGAGCTAATTATTAAAGGAGAACATAAAAACTAGTGTGAGTAGCTATGTATATATTACCAAAAAGTATTAGGTATCAATTAGGAGGCATCAGCTGCAAAAAATAGAATCACCACACTGGCTTAAGCAATGAAGTGACTATGTATTTTTTGTATGAAAACCAGAGTTAGATACTTTCAGGTTGTTTTAATAACTCAATAATATTGTCACTATAATTATATCTACATTTTTATCATCATCTTTCTCCCCCAGTGGTTACAATATAGCCACTTTGGATCCAGATACCACAATCTTTATTCTAGCATGCCACGCAATAGAGGAAGAGTCACAGTTTAATGTCTTTCTCAATGTAAGGTATCCTCTTTACTTTCCTATCTTATTTACCAGAAAGGCTCCAATAAGTTACACTGCACAAGGACTCTATTTTGAAATTTGATAACATACTAAGATTGAGTAACCCCCCCCCACCCGGGAACCCCTGGCTTTGAGTTGGAATACCTAGAGAAATATCTCTTTGGCACTTTGAATAAAGATGGCCAAAACTAAGAAAAGTAAAAAAGAAATTAGTCTCTCATGCAATCCAAATATTTTAGAATATGATCATACTGATGGAAAAATTGTGAGGCTGATGGGAATTGTCAACAAATCACCAATATAAATCCTAAATGTAATGAAGCTAAAAAAGATATATGCAGGCAAAAGAAGCCAAAGAATAGCTTTGCTAATGGATCTCTTTGGTTTATTTGTAAATCAGGCAATGAAACAGTCACTTTATTAGCTAAACATCATAACTTGTAGTGCGTGGTGGTGTGCCCTGATTATCAAATGTTATTAGATGTTTAAGGATAAAATTATGCATATATCTGTAATTTATGCAGAACAAATATCAAAATAAATCTATAATGAATGTTTACACCATCATATTTGATTTATTTAATATACACTTAAAATGAAATCATTTTAATTGCTTCTTCAGGCAGATTAGCTCTTCAAACAAACTAATAGAAGTCTTACGATTATATTTATACATACATTTTTTGTATAATTAAGACATCTCTTTTATGAAATTCCTTATGTAATAGCTTAAGCAATGCCAAAGCAACAAATTCATTTGTTGCTAAATGTAAAGTTTCTAACATAAATACCTATACAGTGTTACTCTACAACTTAGAAAAATAGCTATCAGCAGTTCTTTGAATCCGTATCTGCTGTATTTTATGATATATGTATTTCTCTTTGCACTACAATTCACAGAACAGTATCAACTATCATCAAGTAAAAACAAATCCTAAGTACTGAGGTAAGGACTATTAATATTACTTCAGAGTTTATAAGATATTATGAGATTCAGTCAGTTTATTCATTTAATGAATATGTGTGTAGTGTGGTGTATATGAACGTGAATAATGCATCTTTTAAAATACAAAATTTTAGTATAACAAATAGTTACAGATGCAGTTGCATCATTTCTGATGGAAACTATAGGGACACTCTGCCCTACTGAAAATGTATGTCTTTTCAGTGCACTGGACAAATGTTTATGATAAATCATAGCATTTTAAAATCACTGGTAGAAAATTAAAAAAAAAAAAAACACTTCAAAATGTGATTTTGAAGCCAACTTAAATCCTGATTAAAGATAGCTGAAGTAGTTTTCTGTAGCCTGTGGACTTCATTTTCCATGCTGTCTCTGCCTAAATAAAAATTATAAGAGGAAACTCATACATTGGTTATCTATTTTAAAAAATTGCAGATTTAGATGATCAAAATGTTCCCCAGATTTTGTGAAACTAGAATACTGGTGACATTGCTTTTTTCAAATTTTCAGCTTCTGCTAAAGTTGATGTAATGTAATAAAGTCACTCAGTCGTGTCCGACTCTGTGTCCCCATAGACTGTAGCCCGCCAGGCTGCTCTGCCCATGGAATTCTCCAGGCAAAAATATTGGAGTGGGTTGCCATTTCCTTCTCCAGAGGGTCTTCCTGACCCAGGGATTGAACCCAAGTCTCCTATATTGCAGGCAGATTCTTTACCATCCAAGCCACAAGGAAAGCCTAATTCCCTCAAAAGCTATCTTTGCATATCTTCTATTTTCCTCTGCCCATCAAAATGTTAACCACTCTAATAGGCCCAATTCCACCTGGCAGAGCAGCCTATACTGACATATCACTCTTTTACAATTTCTACACGATCTATTTTTCCTTTAGCTTCTCTGATTCACATCACCCAAGGGAGTGTTTCATGGCATAAAGACCCTGAGCGAAAACAGCGATAGAACAGAACTGACTTTTGTCATTACTGGGATTCATCCAACCTCATGGGACAGATGAAGAAACACCAAAATATGATAAGAGAAAGATCTGGAAAAAGGATGAAAGATGTCACACTGTGAATTTCCTTAATTTTGACCAAGTCAAACTTTTGTCGTTCAGATTTATATTAGTAGCAAATGATCACCCCACCCAATGAAGATGTTCATCTTTAAATTATTTCTGAATTTTATTTCTGGATGGTCCACAGCATAATTTTAAAAGAAGGCAAATTTGGATACACAATGGTGACATAATTAGAGAGCATACAATTAAATCCTTTGAACCATACAGAAAAAAATACATCTTTTAAATTACATCATTCACCCAAATACTTAAAAATCGAAAGTACTGTGTAAGAACTTCAGGTTACAAGGTGAGAAATTAAATATATCTCTTTACTGTTAATAAAATGCAATACACAAGTTTCCTTGTCTTTGGCCAGGGAAAGACCCCAGTCTTTGGCCAGGAATATCATAAATTAGTATAGTAGGAGACAAGCCCACAGAAATAAAGCTGTTCCTCAACCCTGCCTAACTGGTATTTGCTACTGTTACAATCAATTTTAGTTGGACTTTCAAACACTTGTATCTCTTTCAGTATATAAATGGATTTTTTACTTATTTTTATTTGTTCAAATTCCACCCCCCCCACACAACTAGTGCAAATTATGCAGTTCAGGCTTCCACATTTGGGGAAATCACAAGGATTTTGGATCTACATCTGGAATGCAATGGATGAATCTCGCCCTGGGAAAACCACCTTCCTTATCATGGTATCTCCACTGTTGAGTATTCAATATAATAAATACATTTTTTAAGATTCTTTCTGATGTGGACCATTTCATAGTCTTAATGGGATTTGTTACAATATGGCTTCTGTTTTATATTTTGTGTTTTTTTTTTTGGCCACAAGGCACATGGAATCTTAGCCCCTTGACCAGGGATCAAACCCACAACCCCTACACTGGAATCAGAAGTCTTAACCACTGGACTGCCGGGGAAATGTCAATAAATGAATTTGTTAAAGTAAATTATTTTTTGAATAAAATACATACTCATAAAATTGCGCAAATCATGAATGCACAGTTTAATGAATTTTTGCTAACTACACATATTCATCCACCCAGTAAG
>NW_011495082.1:18969845-18970078 GCF_000754665.1 Bison bison bison
GTAAGGGAATGGAGTGGGTTGCCATTCCCTTCTCCAGGGGATCTTTCCAGCCCTGGGATTGAACCCAGGTCTCCAGCATTGCAGGCAGAGTCTTTACCATCTTAGCCACAAGGGAAGCCTTTTATTTGTTTATTTGTTTTATTATATGTACAACAAAAATACAATCTAAAATTTTATACCATATATATCATAAAACATAACACATGTTACACAGCACATACTATATAACATAT
>NW_011495082.1:18970223-18975177 GCF_000754665.1 Bison bison bison
AACATATATAATATATATTTTAAGTTGTGATAATTTTATCAATAAGTTTTCTGTCACATTTGGTTTTAAATCATTGATGGAAAGAAATTATATTTTATTCACTATATACTTCCTAAGAATAAGTAAAATACTTTGTATAAAATAAATAATAAAATATTGATTGAATTTCTATTTTTTTCAATTTCATCTCTATAGTATTTTCATTTTTTGAATTTGCTAAGCTGTCACATGCTTTATACTGCATTTAATGTGCTGCTACTGAAAACTGGTGAGTGAATATGTTAATTTTATTCACCTACAAATTATGTAAAATTGTATAATTATCTATCTGATATAATTTTAAGATAAGATTTTTCTTTATTATCATTTGTACCTGCATATTAAGTTTTGGTGAGCTTGCTCATTTTTTTAATTATTAAATTTCAGCCCTACTATATTTTATAGTGCTATAACTCAACATCAAAATATTATTTTTTATCTTTTCTATCAAGATCTATATTAAGTTCCTCAAATAATGCAATTCAGAAGTAATGCAATCAAGTGAGTGCATTCCTGATAAATTTTTCATGGTCAAACAAGATTTTTAAAATTACCTAAAAGGAGATTTTTAAAAATAAATGACCAAAACAACCACTTTAGTGGGAACCTAATTAAAAAGATCATTAAAAGTGAAATAGTCACACTCAAATTTAATTATAAATCTGCTCTTTTTCCTTCCTCAACATATTGTGCTATAAATGTTTACAATTGGTTAACCTATAATTAACAATGTTTATTACTTGAACTGCTCATCAAATAATTACCATGGCAACATTTTAATCAAACATGGTTGAATTTAGAAGACTACAAATTAAAATAGAGTAAACTACAAAACACGGTACATTCTATCTCCAAAGAAAATATTTTCACCCAATTTTTATGTTAAACATTTTCTTCCAAACTTAGTCATATTTTGCATATTTTATATTTGCTCTTTGTGATGTATGATTTAATGATCAACTGTTATTCTCATTCTACCATAAGACTGTCAAAGTTTTAAAGCATAATGAAAGGATCCTAGGAATAACAGTACCTTATGATCCAACAATCCCACTATTGGGCATATACCCTGAGGAAACCATAGTTGAAAAAGACACAAGCACCCCAGTGTTTATTGCAGCAGTATTTTCAACAGCTAGGACACAGAAGCAACCTAGATGTCCACTGACAAATGAATGGATAAAGAACTTGTAGTACATACACACAATGGAATATTCAGTTCAGTTCAGTTCAGTCCCTCAGTCGTGTCCAACTCCTTGCGACCCAAGGAATCGCAGCACCCCAGGCCTCCCTGTCCATCACCAACTCTCAGAGTTCACTCAAACTCATGTCCATCGAGTCAGTGATGCCATCCAACTATTTCATCCTCTGTTGCCCCCTTCTCCTCCTGTCCCCAATCCCTCCCAGAATCAGGGTCTTTTCCAATGAGTCAACTCTTCGTATGAGGTGGCCAAAGTACTGGAGTTTCAGCCTCAGCATCAGTCCTTCCAATGAACACCCAGGACTGATCTCCTTTAGGATGGACTGGTTGGATCTCCTTGCAGCCCAAGAGACTCTCAAGAGTCTTCTCTAACACCACAGTTTAAAAGCATCAATTCTTTGGTGCTCAGCTTTCTTTATAGTCCAACTCTCACATCCATACATGACTACTGGAAAAACCATAGCTTTGACTAAGTGGACCTTTGTTGGTCTCTGCTTTTTATATGCTGTCTAGGTTGGTCATAACCTGTCTCCTTCCAAGGAGCAAGCGTCTCTTAATTTCATGGCTGCAGTCACCATCTGCAGTGATTTTGGAGCCCAGAAAAATAAAGTCAGCCACTGTTTCCACTCTTTCCCCATCTATTTGCCATGAAGTGATGGGACTGGATGCCATGATCTTAGTTTCCTGAATGTTGAGCTTTAAGACAACTTTTTCCACTCTCTTCTTTCACTTTCATCAAAAGGCTTTTATAGGTGAAGACATAAGTCTAAACACTGTTATAGAAAAAAATCATACACTAATATATGAAATAAAGGGATGACAAAGCAACAGTTATCATATATCAACATGAAGTGAAATGTATAGCAAAGTTTCTACTCTGTTATTCCAGATGATGGAGACAGAACTCAGGCACATCACTGAGTACACACTTATGTGCTCAAGAGAGGGAAGCTATCCAGGTATCACATTACAAACTTTCATCCAAGTTAGGAAGTGGACAGATGCCTACCAATATAACCATGGGAACTTGTTATGGTAGGACCAGAAACTGGCTTAGTGGGTGGTTACCTTAAGGACAAGAACACCAGGCAATCAAGTCAGTCATACAAAGGAATCAGTATACTCTTACCACCCACTTCTGCTTACACTCAGGAAGTTGGTACTTTCTTCTGAACAGTTCAGCCTGCTGAGTTAACACACTGTTAAGTTACCAGGGCAGTCACAGGGCAAGGAAGGCCATAGGAAACAAACGGCTTATGTCTATCCTCTTATACCTTGTAGGAATTCATTTTTTAAACAATACATAAAGTTACTGAAGATAAAAGATCCATGGATCACGGTCAAGAAATGTGCCATAAATAAACATAAAGTACGTAGGAGAAAGGATCAACAAAACCAAATATGTCTAAAAAAAAAGAAACTTTAGAATAGTGATGAAATAAAAATTCGTATTCTAAGCCAAGTCAAGGAAAATTTGAACACAGGCACTTGTGCATTGTAAAGCTGCATTAGGCATCAACCAATCCTCCCCAAGGGCAGCAATATCTGCTCAACGATAGAGAGCAACATTCTCCTAGCCTCAGCAAGATAACTCCTTAGGAGATAACCTTTTCTTTCATAACCTTTTTAGGGGCTATGATGACCCACGACCCACTACTCTGTTCATGTAGCCCTAGATTGTGTAAACTGTCAACAATATGTCATTTAAAGCACAATTCTCTGTCTTATAGACTTAGGTAACTGTGCTTTGACCTCTAATGGGTAGAACAGTTTCAGAGCTTTCTGTGAAGCTGATCCCAGGTTATAGTCCTCAATTTGGCTCAAATAAAGTTTTCCATATCCTTCTTAGATGACTGATTAAGTCTGTTGTCATCATAGTACAGTAGCTGGAAATATTCTGTGGGAAAATATTCTGCTACTAACACCTAGAAGTTACAGAGAAACCATAAAAAGCATCATTTAACTCGTGTGTCTGAACTCTCTTTCACACACACACACACTGTCTCTGTTTTTTGAACAATGGAACCCACATTTTGTTTTGTACTGGGTCTCATATATTACAGTCAGCTATGATGCCCAAAAAGAAATAAACCCAGTGTTGCTTCCTCTTGGTTGTGCACTAAGTCGTCAAATAGCAACAAAAGCAAGTATATTCTGGAAGGAAAATCCTCAATAATATTTGTCAGAATTAGAGCAGGGAGAGCCCATTCATGCCTAAAGTGAAATGGCCCTTACTAAGTCTCTGCGCCTCTGGATTTAAAATCCTTCACTGTCAAAGTGGCAAAATCATGAAGTTTCTGGCAATATATGTGCATATACCTGGTATGAACCTACTACATAAATATTACTTTAAAGACTTGGACTCATACACAGAGTTTTGTTTCATACATTTTTATTTTAACCAGGAAACAATGAATTTTACCCTTTCATGGCAATTACTTGAGTAATGGTTTTAACGACAGCACAATATGCCATCTAATACACATGTCATAATTTATTTGTCCATATGTATGAATGTGTAGTTTAAAAAATAAACAATCATATCTTTAAACTGCCTTCAATTCTGATTATTTCCTGTGAAAAATTCCTCAAATTAGAATTATCTCAACCTGTTTTCTTTTAATTTTAAAAGCTTTTCAAAGATTATGTTTACTCACTGTTCATTTAGACTTTTTATAATCACTACTATATTTTTCGTATTTTTAAGTTTTGAAGAATTTATTGTCTTGATCATGTATTTGGGAAAACAATTTGCCTTTTCATTTGAATACTTTGAAAACTCTTGCTAGTCATAAGACTATAAATATTTACAAGTTGTGATCTGTGAATCTCTGAGATTTGTGAGTTGCACTTGGTGTGAGTTTGGCAATGGCTAGGAGTAGAAGATTATCCATTTATTTCTTAGTTATTACTGGATTATTTACATTTATTATACATTATATAATTACTATTTGTTATGGATTATTTACATTTATTATGGATTATTACATTTACTATAGATATGTGGATAATCCGTATACATGGATTATTTACATTATTGTTGGATTATATACTTATTTCTTAGTTATGATTGGATTATCATATACTAAGGTGTTTCCACATATAGAGTTCATTAAAGACTATTATGTTTCATAGATTTGACTGTAGCCAATAAACAGCTGCTAAAATTATAATTTTAACTATCTTTCCTCAGAGGGAGCTTGTACCCAATAACAACCATTTTACACTTGTTAAGACTACCAGCTTGCACTGGTTTGGAGAACCAGTTCACAGAGTTTGGCTGCTTGGTATCTGATCCCTAGAGCCACCACTTACAAGCTGTGAAGGGTTGGGTAGGTTTCCTAAGTATATCTGCCTCAGGCTCATCATATTCAAAAGGTGACAAGAACTAACTCTTAAGAAAGATATAAAACTTAAATGATATTATGTACACAATCACACACACGTGTGTGTTAGTCATTCAGTCATGTGCAACTCTTTGTGACTCCATAGCCTTCCAGGCTTCTCTGTCCATGGAGTTCTCCAGGCAATACTAGAGTGGGTTGCCATTCCTTTTTCCAGGGAGTCATGTATGGATGTGAGAGTTGGACTATAAAGAAGCCTGAGAGCTGAAGAAATGATGCTTTTGAACTGTGGTGTTGGAGAAGACTCTTGTGAGTCCCCTGGGCTGCAAGGAGATCCAACCAGTCCATCCTAAAGGAGATCAGTCCTGGG
>NW_011495082.1:18975277-18975577 GCF_000754665.1 Bison bison bison
GTAACATTGAATTCGTTTTGACTATGCTGGGTCTTTGCTGCTCGCTGGAAGTTGCTAGGACCTCTGGACTGCAGTCTCCCATCTCTTGCTGACCTCTTGTCGACCTCTGCAGAATCCTGGTTGGTGGGAGCTTGTTAGTTCCTTGTTCCTTACCCGGACCTCCTGTGGTAAGTGTTTTCTCTCCTCTGTGGCCTGGTAAGGGTAGGTGGTCATTGGCATCCCAAAGGTGGCTAGAAGTCAATGATTTAGGCAGGCTTGTGAATAGATATGGGAGAAGGCAATGGCACCCCACTCCAGTAC
>NW_011495082.1:18975677-18976168 GCF_000754665.1 Bison bison bison
TCTTTATTTTTGCATGTGCCTCCTAAGTAGCTTCAGTTATATCTGAATCTTTGCAACCCTAGAGACTTTAGGCTGTCAGGTCCCTCTGCCCATGTGGATTCTCCAGGAAAGAATACTAGAGTGGGTTGCCATGCCGTCCTCCAGAGGATCTTTCTGATCCAGGGATAGAACTCTGGTATCCTGCATTGTAGGCAGATTCTTTATCTTCTGACCCACCCCCACACCGTGACCCAAGGAAGCCCTTTATCTTTATATTGAGGTAAACTCACAAAGTCATCACTTTGCATTAATTGTGTTCATATTTCTAGAGTCATATGTGATTCAGTAGATAGGATCACTCTTTGATTTAGTTGCTTCAGTTCAGTTCAGTTCAGTCGCTCAGTCATGTCCGACTCTCTGCGACCCCATGAATTGCAGCACGCCAGGCCTCCCTGTCCATCACCAACTCCCCGAGTTCACCCAGACTCACGTCCACTGACGTCAGTGATGCC
>NW_011495082.1:18976268-18977926 GCF_000754665.1 Bison bison bison
ATTGGAAGGACTGATGCTGAAACTCAAACTCCAATACTTTGGTCACCTGATGAGAAGAACCGACTCATTGGAAGAGACCCTGATGCTGGGGAAGATTGAAGGCAGGAGGAGAAGGGGATGACAGAGAATGAGATGGTTGGATGACATCACTGATAGATGGACAAGAGTTTGAGCAAGCTCTGGGAGTTGGTGATGGACAAGGAGGCCTAGCGTGCTGCAGTCCATGGGGTTGCAAAGAGTCAGACACAACTGAGTGACTGAAGTGACTGACTTAAAGCCTTTAACTTTCTTGTCAATAAGATTTCATTAAGTTGTCTCCTATTTGTTTTTGTTCTTGATTAACTAGTTATTAAACTGTAACATAAGTTTCTCTCTCTTCCTCTACATTTTCTCACTTCACTTTACCAGTTGCTATTGAAAATTAGTCATATTTTTGTATTTTGGTATGTAAACAAGGGGGCTTCCTTTGTGGCTCAGCTGGTAAAGAATCCGCCAGCAATGCAGGAGACCTGGGTTCAATCCCTGGGTTGGGAAGATCCTCAGGAGAAGGGAAAGGCTACTCACTCCAGTATTCTGACCTGGAGAATTCCATGGCCTGTACAGTCCATGGGGTCACAAAGAGTCTGACAGGACTAAGGACTTTCACTTTCACTTTCTAACTAAGGAAAAGTTTTATAAACTCATCCGTTCTTCCTTTGTTCTAAATTGCAGAGGCTGTTCTACTTAATTCTGTTTTACTTAATTGCAGAAAGTATTCTTAATTTTTGCGTGTGCCTCCTAAGTAGCTTCAGTTATATCTGAATCTTTGCAACCCTAGGGACTTTAGGCTGTCAGGTCCCTCTGCCCGTGTGGATTCTCCAGGAAAGAATACTAGAGTGGGTTGCCATGCCCTCCTCCAGAGGATCTTTCTCATCCAGGGATGGAACTCTGGTATCCTGCACTGTAGGCAGATTCTTTATCTTCTGACCCACCCCCACACCCTGACCCAGGGAAGCCCTTTATCTTTATATTGAGGTAAACTCACAAGGTCATCACTTTGTATTAATTGTGTTCATATTTCTAGAGTCATATGTGATTCAGTAGATAGGATCACTCTTTGATTTAGTTGCTTCAGCCATGTCCAAATCTTTGTGACCCCATGGACTGTAACCTGCCAGGCTCCTCTGACCATGGAATTCTCCAGGCAAGAATACTGCAGTGGGTTGCCATTTCCTTCTCCTGGGGATCACCCTTATTATTTTCTTTCAAATTTTCTTGAATTATATATTTTAGTTTTTTAATAGCAGTTTTATTTTCAGAAATGCAAATTATGCAAGTGCTAGATATACTTTTTCTGTCTTCTAACATCTTTTGTTTTCTCCAAGCAGTTTACTTCTTCCTTCTTTATTTAGCTTTCTGAAGTCTGCTCTGTGGGTTATGGTTGCCTGTTGATGATGTCTTTTCTTTTCTATAGCTCCATTTGGCTTTCATGTTTGTCTGTTCCCCATCTCCTTGAGCACTGACAGCTTATTTAATACTTTTTGCAATTTTTTAAATGATTTTTCCAACAATTCCTCTAAATTTTGGGGGAAAATTTTTGAAGAAAATCCTCATCTCTTCTTTAATGAAAGACTATGTAACATATTTCCACGTGTCTCCTGTTACCTACTCTTATTGCC
>NW_011495082.1:18978026-18979663 GCF_000754665.1 Bison bison bison
ATAGCCTTGACTAGATGGACCTTTGTTGGCAAAGTAATGTCTCTGCTTTTCAATATGCTATCTAGGTTGGACATAACTTCCAAGGAGTGTCTTTTAATTTCATGGCTGCAGTCACCATCTGCAGTGATTTTGGAGACTGAAAAAATAAAGTCTGCCACTGTTTCCACTGTTTCCCCATCTGTTTCCCATGAAGTGATGGGACCAGATGCCATGATCTTCGTTTTCTGAATGTTGAGCCTTAAGCCAACTTTTTCACTCTCCTCTTTCACTTTCATCAACAGGCTTTTTAGTTCCTCTTCACTTTCTGCCATAAGGGTGGTGTCATCTGCATATCTGAGGTTTAGTTGCTTCAGCCATGTCCAAATCTTTGTGACTCCATGGACTGTAACCTGCCAGGCTCCTCTGACCATGGAATTCTCCAGGCAAGAATACTGCAGTGGGTTGCCATTTCCTTCTCCTGGGGATCACCCTTATTCTTTTCTTTCAAATTTTCTTGAATTATATATTTTAGTTTTTTAATAGCAGTTTTATTTTCAGAAATGCAAATTATGCAAGTGCTGGATCTACTTTTTCTGTCTTCTAACATCTTTTGTTTTCTCTAAGCAGTTTCCTTCTTCCTTCTTCATTTTGCCTAGTTTTCTGAAGTCTGCTCTGTGGGTTTATGGTTGCTTGTTGATGATTTCTTTTCTATAGCTCCATTTGGCTTTCATGTTTGTCTGTTCCCCATCTCCTTGAGCACTGACAGCTTATTTAATACTTTTTGCAATTTTTTAAATGATTTTTCCAACAATTCCTCTAAATTTTGGGGGAAAATTTTTGAAGAAAATCCTCATCTCTTCTTTAATGAAAGACTATGTACATATTTCTCACGTGTCTCCTGTTACCTACTCTTATTGCCATTTCTATTTCAGGACTTTTGGTTCGTGCTATTCGCATATCCCCCTCTCTGCTCATACCCCATCTTCATATATATCATAGTAACACTATGTTTATATTTCTTTTTCATCAAAAGGCTCCTCATTTCTCTTTTTGTTTCTAGTTTTTTTTTTTCTTTTCTAGAGTAGAAGCAGAGGTTAGTTTTCTATAACCTATGAAGAAATTGAATGGTAACATCAATTTGAGAAAGACAACATCTCTGATGTGGGAAAGGAATTTGAAATAAAGTAAATTATTTCTGAGGTACCATATCTATTTTCACTATTAGTGAATGGTGTGGACTAATATTACTAAGTTTATTAATCTAGAAATTCCAAGTAAAATATTTAAGAAACTCTTTTGCTTCTTGCTTTTTAATAGGTATATGTGACACTTTGCCTTCTTGTGCTAATATCTAAACTTACACTTTAATTTTAAAAAAATATCAATACTAAGCAGTTCATGGAAGTATACACTTATTCATTTAAATATTCACTCATTACTAAAAATGGCTATCTGCAAATATTCACATATTTTATCTTCTTTTATTACAAATAGTGAACAAATTTCAGAAGCTCACAGAAGCACTCAGAAACTTGATCCTTATAATATTTTATCCCATAATCCTATTTCTAGCTTCAATATGCATGTTCTGTATCATTCTGCAATATCTATTTTCCAAATACACTTTGTACATTCTCAGGACTTCCCTATAGCTCAGA
>NW_011495082.1:18979763-18980978 GCF_000754665.1 Bison bison bison
TTTAGGCAGGCTTGTGAATAGATATGGGAGAAGGCAATGGCACCCCACTCCAGTACTCTTGCCTGGAAAATCTCATGGACGGAAGAGCCTGGTAGGCTGACAGTCCATGGGGTCACAAAGTGTCAACATGACTGAGCGACTTCACTTTCACTTTTGACCTTAAGACAGAGTTGCTAAGTGAGACTGATCTAATCACACAAGCCCCTTTAGAAGCACTGAGTTTTCTCCAGTTAGTACAGAGAAGAGGAAATCAGAAGGATTTTGAGGCAAGAGAAGCATCTCACCCACAGTTTATAGAAATACAGATGAAAGGGGACACATGCCAACGAAGGTAGGCAGTCACTATTTGCTGAGAGGTCTCTGGCTGACAGCAAGGAAACAGAGATCCCAGTCCTACAATTATAAAGAAACATTTTGCTAACAATTTGGATCAGTTTGGAAGAGACTTTCTCCCAAGTGCCTCCAAAAAAAGAACCCATCTAGGCCAACATCTTCAGTCTGGTCTTTAGAGATTCTACGCAAAGGAACCAGCCAATCCCACCCAGACTTCAGATCACAGAACTGTGATATAAATAAATGGATATTGGATATTATTTAAGCAGCTAAATTTGTGGTAAATTTGTTATACAGTAATAGAAAACTGAAGTGCCCTCCCCCAATTAAACTCTTTCAATCTTTCCTTTCAGTATGAAAAATTCCTTTCACTCATGTATCATCCAAGTCTCTTCCAAGTCTCTCCTCCTCATAAGAAAATCTTAAGACTATAATGGATATACCTTTCTCATATTTATTTATATCTCATATGTAAGACACTGTCTAAATGTAGCTATTCTATTGGAGATATTTTAGTAAATATTATAAATACTGTTTTTTTTTTGTTGTTTTTTTTTGCTATTCTTCTATATTTGGTGTTGCTTCTATGAGAAAGTACCTCAGCATAGTATCCAAAGGACAGTTTGGATGGTCTTCTTCCATCTAATACATCTAATCTCATGGTAGCAGGGAAAAGGTGACTCAAGTTCCTGTTTCCTAAACATGCACCTCACTTTATAGTACTTGATGTCCTCAATTTATATGCCCATATAAATTTATATGCTCAGGTTTCACTGAAGTAGAGATCTTTTTTTTTTTTTTTCAAATACAAAAATATAAGTCTTCTTCAGAAATTTGATGAAAGTAAAATGGTCTTTATATTTCAGGAAGGAAAACATTTTA
>NW_011495082.1:18981078-18982695 GCF_000754665.1 Bison bison bison
TTATGGGTATGAAAAATTTGATTGAAATACCACTCCTATGTAGTAGAATCCTCACACTGATAGTAATTGTTCAAAGTAAAAATCTTTTTATCCATTAACAACGTACTTCATATAATACCCACCTTTCAAGGCTACTTTGCTCATTTACCTTCTGGTTTCATAAAAGTAACTATGTTATTAACAACAGTCAGAGCTTTAATGACTCTACACACAAAATTTTTCTGAATTATTATTCAAGATTGAAGTAAATATTTAAATTATTTCAAAATACTTGTGAAGAACATAAACACACAAAACATCAGAAAATAAAGCTTTAGAATTGCCTACACACACATATATAATGGCCACAGTCTAAGAGCATAGCAGTATACCAACAGGACGCTTTCAATGATAGCAAATCTAGGGACATGTATAGGATTTTTACTTTGAACGCTTTCTAACTCTCATTTTCTATTTTCTTTTTTCAAAGGCCTAGAAATTTCCTAGTCTAAGATTCATTCCCTATTGCACTCTTAGCAAGATGAAGAATTTGAGCACGTCTGAAGTAGGTGTTGCCAAAGCAGAGCGGCAGTAGAGCTTCTCGTTGAGAGCATGGGCTCTATGGCTGCACATCTTGAGTGTCAACCCTGGCTCTGATAGCTCCTGCCTAAGTGGGCTAGGTCAAGTCACCAGGTATCCTTAGGCTTCAGTTCTGGCAAATTTTAATGGGAACAATAGTATCAATTATCTTACAGGTTTGTGAGAATTTAATAAGGATTACCATATACAAGCCTTTTGTATGTGACACAAATAAGCCATATATGATGAGCCTGGCAGGCTACGGCTCTTGGGGTGGCAAGAGTTGGACACGACTGAGGGGCTGAACAACAGCAGCACTATATACTGAAGAGCTTCCATTGCCCACAATTATAAAATTAGTGAAAATTTTATGGAAAATGTCTGGTACAACATCTTCATTTTATAACAGGAAAAACCCATGGGCGGCACAAAAGGGTTAAGAATGGTTTCAGGTTCATAGTCTATCTTCTGAGGCCAGGATCAGCCATTCCCTTAAGGTGGCTCAAAGGGTAAAGCATTTGCCTGCAATGCAGGAGACTAGGGTTCGATCACTGGGTCGGGAAGAACATCTGAAGAAGGACATGGCAACCCACTCCAGTATTCTTGCCTGGAAAATTCCATGGACAGAGGAGCCCAGTGCAGGCTACAGTCCATGGGGTTGCAAAGAGTCAGACACCACTGAGCGACTTCACTTTCACTTTAAGGTAAGTTATTCAAACTTTTCTAACTCTGAATTTCATTATCTTTACAATAATATATGTAGAATGGTGTCAAAATCTGATCACATATCTTAATTATTTCAGTATCTGGGCTATAAAAAGACTTAACAACTTAAGCCCTTTCCCCACACTTCTTTTTGCCACCCATTCTTTAAATATCTGTATTCTCAGAGGATC
Organism: Bison bison bison; assembly: GCF_000754665.1. Classification (NCBI taxonomy): domain Eukaryota; kingdom Metazoa; phylum Chordata; class Mammalia; order Artiodactyla; family Bovidae; genus Bison; species Bison bison. Next base: position 18,982,533 of record NW_011495082.1, read on the forward strand.
CAACATATTAAAAAATCCCATTTATACATGTTATGAGAAATATCATAAATTCTAATATGATGTTTCCTAGTAAGTAAAGTAGTAAGTAAGTGAGTGCCAATTGATGCTTCTGAACTGTGGTGTTGGAGAAGACTCGAGAGTCCCATGGACTGCAAGGAGATCC
>NW_011495082.1:18982795-18986615 GCF_000754665.1 Bison bison bison
GGTAACATCAATTTGAGAAAGACAACATCTCTGATGTGGGAAAGGAATTTGAAATAAAGTAAATTATTTTTGAGATACCATATCTATTTTCACTATTAGTGAATGGTGTGGACTAATATTACTAAGTTTATTAATCTAGAAATTCCAAGTAAAATATTTAAGAAACTCTTTTGCTTCTTGCTTTTTAATAGGTATATGTGACACTTTGCCTTCTTGTGCTAATATCTAAACTTACACTTTAATTTTAAAAAAATATCAATACTAAGCAGTTCATGGAAGTATACACTTATTCATTTAAATATTCACTCATTACTAAAAATGGCTATCTGCAAATATTCACATATTTTATCTTCTTTTATTACAAATAGTGAACAAATTTCAGAAGCTCACAGAAGCACTCAGAAACTTGATCCTTATAATATTTTATCCCATAATCCTATTTCTAGCTTCAATATGCATGTTCTGTATCATTCTGCAATATCTATTTTCCAAATACACTTTGTACATTCTCAGGACTTCCCTATAGCTCAGATGGCAAAGAATCTTTCTGCAGTACAGGAGACCTAGGCTCTGTCCCTAGGTCAGGAAGATCCTCTGGAGAGGCAAATGACAACCCACTCTAGTATTCTTGCCTGGAGAATCCCATGGACAGAGGACTCTGGCAGACTACAGTCCATGAAGTCACAAAGAGTGGGACATGACTGAGTGACTAATACTATTTCTACTAGAGACAGGCATTTCCGTGTTTTTTCCTTAACCTAGAATACTTCCCACACAATCTATTGAAGGCCTGTCTTCCTTCTTGGTCAGCCATTACATCATTTGAGGACCCTACCAACAGGTCCTGTTGTTGACAGAATTCTTAAAAAAAAAAAAAAAAGACAGGTACTTTTAGGATTCCATACCCTAATCCCAGATATGTATGCATAGATGAGCTGCTGCTGCTGCTGGTGCTAAGTCGCTTCAGTCGTGTGCGACCCCATAGACGGCAGCCGACCTATCACTCCCTTAATAACATGGTTTTATAATGTAGTTTTGGCTTCTCTGGTGGCTCAGATGGTAAAGTGTCTGCCTGCAATGCTGGAGACCCGGGTTGAATTGCTGGGTCAGGAAGACCCCCTTGAGAAGGAAATGGCAACCCACTCGAGTATTCTTGCCTGGAGAATCCCAGGGACAGAGGAACCTGGTGGGCGACAGTCCATGGGGTCACAAAGTGTCAACACGACTGAGCGACTTCACTTTCACTTTTGACCTTAAGATAGAATTGCTAAGTGAGACTGATCTAATCACAGAAGCCCCTTTAGAAGCACTGAGTTTTCTCCAGTTAGTACAGAGAAGAGGAAATCAGAAGGATTTTGAGGCAAGAGAAGCATCTCACCCACAGTTTATAGAAATACAGATGAAAGGGGACACATGCCAACGAAGGTAGGCAGTCACTATTTGCTGAGAGGTCTCTGGCTGACAGCAAGGAAACAGAGATCCCAGTCCTACAATTATAAAGAAACATTTTGCTAACAATTTGGATCAGTTTGGAAGAGACTTTCTCCCAAGTGCCTCCAAAAAAAGAACCCATCTAGGCCAACATCTTCAGTCTGATCTTTAAAGATTCTATGCAAAGGAACCAGCCAAGCCCACCCAGACTTCAGATCACAGACCTGTGATTACAAATAAATGGATGCTGGATATTATTTAAGCAGCTAAATTTGTGGTAAATTTGTTATACAGTAATAGAAAACGGAAGTGCCCTCCCCTAGTTAAACTCTTTCAATCTTTCCTTTCAGTATGAAAAATTCCTTTCACTCATGTATCATCCAAGTCTCTTCCAAGTCTCTCCTCCTTGTAAGAAAATCTTAAGACTATAACGGATATACCTTTCTCATATTTATTTATATCTCATATGTAAGACACTGTCTAAATGTAGCTATTCTATTGCAGATATTTTAGTAAATATTATAAATACTGGTTTGTTTTTTTTTTTGCTATTCTTCTATATTTGGTGTTGCTTCTAAGAGAAAGTACCTCAGCATAGTATCCAAAGGACAGTTTGGATGGTCTTCTTCCATCTAATACATCTAATCTCATGATAGCAGGGAAAAGGTGACTCAAGTTCCTGTTTCCTAAACATGCACCTCACTTTGTAGTACTTGATGTTCTCAATTTATATGCCCATATAAATTTATAAATTTATATGCTCAGGTTTCACTGAGGGATCTTTTTTTTTCAAGTGCAAAAATATAAGTCTTATTCAGAAATTTGATGAAAGTAAAATGGTCTTTATACTTCAGGAAGGAAAACATTTTAGGATCCTTTTTGATACTGTGCATTTTCGATGCAAAGGATAGAGTCATCATTTCCTGTTATATTGTTTCTGCACTTTACATATCAAATACCTTATAACTAAATTGTAAAAACCATAAATAATCTTCAAGCCTTGCTACACTGTGATAAATTACTAACTGTGATAAACTATATATTTGTCAGGAAAAACTGCATTTAGATTATTATGGGTATGAAAAATTTGATTGAAATACCGCTCCTATGTAGTAGAATCCTCACACTGATAGTAATTGTTCAAAGTAAAAATCTTTTTATCCATTAACAACGTACTTCATATAATACCCAACTTTCAAGGCTACTTTGCTCATTTACCTTCTGGTTTCATAAAAGTAACTATGTTATTAACAACAGTCAGAGCTTTAATGACTCTACACACAAAATTTTTCTGAATTATTATTCAAGATTGAAGTAAATATTTAAATTATTTCAAAATACTTGTGAAGAACATAAAACACATAGAAGAACATAAAGAAGAACATAAACATGTGTTTATGAAGAACATAAAACAAAAACACACAAAACATCAGAAAATAAAGCTTTAGAATTGCCTACACACACATATATAATGGCCACAGTCTAAGAGCATAGCAGTATACCAACAGGACGCTTTCAATGATAGCAAATCTAGGGACATGTATAGGATTTTTACTTTGAACGCTTTCTAACTCTCATTTTCTATTTTCTTTTTTCAAAGGCCTAGAAATTTCCTAGTCTAAGATTCATTCCCTATTGCACTCACAACTTAGCAAGATGAAGAATTTGAGCACGTCTGAAGTAGGTGTTGCCAAAGCAGAGCGGCAGTAGAGCTTCTCGTTGAGAGCATGGGCTCTATGGCTGCACATCTTGAGTGTCAACCCTGGCTCTGATAGCTCCTGCCTAAGTGGGCTAGGTCAAGTCACCAGGTATCCTTAGGCTTCAGTTCTGGCAAATTTTAATGGGAACAATAGTATCAATTATCTTACAGGTTTGTGAGAATTTAATAAGGATTACCATATACAAGCCTTTTGTATGTGACACAAATAAGCCATATATGATGAGCCTGGCAGGCTACGGCTCTTGGGGTGGCAAGAGTTGGACACGACTGAGGGGCTGAACAACAGCAGCACTATATACTGAAGAGCTTCCATTGCCCACAATTATAAAATTAGTGAAAATTTTATGGAAAATGTCTGGTACAACATCTTCATTTTATAACAGGAAAAACCCATGGGCGGCACAAAAGGGTTAAGAATGGTTTCAGGTTCATAGTCTATCTTCTGAGGCCAGGATCAGCCATTCCCTTAAGGTGGCTCAAAGGGTAAAGCATTTGCCTGCAATGCAGGAGACTAGGGTTCGATCACTGGGTCGGGAAGAACATCTGAAGAAGGACATGGCAACCCACTCCAGTATTCTTGCCTGGAAAATTCCATGGACAGAGGAGCCCAGTGCAGGCTACAGTCCATGGGGTTGCAAAGAGTCAGACACCACTGAGCGACTTCACTTT
>NW_011495082.1:18986715-18994147 GCF_000754665.1 Bison bison bison
TGATGCTAAAGCTGAAACTCCAGTACTTTGGCCACCTGATGCAAAGAACTGACTCATTTGAAAAGACCCCGATGTTGGGAAAGATTGAAGGTGAGAGAAGAGGACAACAGAGGATGAGATGGTTGGACGGCATCACTAATGCAATGGACATGAGTTTGAATAAACTCTGGGAGCTGGTGATGGACAGGGAGGCCTGGCGTGCTGCAGTCCATGGGGCCACAGAGAGTCAGACATGACTGAGAGACTGAAATGAGTAAGTAAATTGTATCCAAACTCGAATTGTTTTCTACCTCCAGACTAACGAATTGACATATATATACCCATAGTCATTTTCAGATTGACAGAAACCAAAACAAAACATTATCTTACTTTAAGGCACATTACCTCCAAGCCCCTTGAAGTCATTTATTTTAAGCCCTGCTTTAAAGTAATCATTAATTCTCCCTTTTACCACAACACATACAATATAATAATGCTATTTGAATCTTCTTCAAAAATGAATTATACATGAAGACTTTTGTCTCTACCTGAGTGTTATTTCTTACTAGGTGTTATTTCTTCTTAGGTGTTTTAAAACTTTCCCTTTGAGATGCTTGGTATCAATTGAAATATTTATTGATCACCTATTATGTGCTGGGTTTTGAGGATACAGCACTGAAAATGACCCAGTTCCTTTTCTTGAGTTTGTCGATAACTTCCATATGGTATGAAAAGTTTGATAGTAAAGATGAAGTAGTGCCTGAGGGAATAAGCCAGTCTCACAGTAAGAGATGTCCCAGACAAAGCAAACCCCACTTGATAACTGAGTAGAAGTTTATGTTTGTACTCTAACCTCTGACTATGTTTTACTTTTTTTCCTCTTTATCAGGCTTTAACAAATGTATGATCTTTTTGCACATCATGCTATCGCTTGAAATGTTATTTTTGTTTTCACCTGAGCTCATATTCTTCTTTCAGGAACCTCTTGAAAACTCTATACCACATTCACAATTTTTTTATTGTGCTTCTTTTATCTGCTTATATTATAGCTTGCATCTTAATATGCTCTTCTTTATTTAGATTCTTTTTTGCTAACACAGTGAAGTGAGGTTTCTATATTTCCAGAGCTTAGATCCTCTCACTCAGTAGGTGCTTGGTGATATTAATTACAGCAATACTAATGCAATAATAAAGAAATAATATATTTGGAGCTTAAGTTATACCAGTTAAAGGGCTAAGAGCCTTATCCTGTTAAACAATATCTGCTGGTTTCTTTCTTTTTTTTTTTTTCTCTTTCCATACTTAAAAGAAGAGAAGAGAGTGGAAGAGTGAGAAATTTGCTCAGGGTCACAGAGCAGACAAGGATCAGATGGGATGGAACCAGGACACTTCTAACTCCTAAGCACTGGCTCAGAAACATGGTTATGTTGAATGATCAACAAAAGTTACATAAGATCAAAGTAGCCTTTACAGAAGGGGCACTTCCAAACTTACATGTCTGATTGATCCCTTTTCTCTTTTAAACTGCTGAAAACACAGTCTTTTAGAGAGACTCTTAGCCTTACTGCATCATTCTTTGTGTGTGCAGTATTTTTTTTTTTTCTGGGTTTATAGGAAGTAAGTCAATCTATAATATGGTAGATTGAATTTTGAGATAGAGGATGAACATTTTATAATTTTTTTAAATTATAGCATTGCCTTTGTGGGTTGTTGAGATTTAGCCTAGCAAACCATGGATTCTATTCATTCACTTGTTAATTCTATAAGCATGTGTAACAGTCCCACTGTGTGTCTAGAGTTGTCTTAGTTGTTTCGGAGCTTATAGAAGGAGGATATTACACAGGGGTCACTGCAATATGATCCTATGATCCTATGATGGAGGTATATACATGCATAAAGAGACATTATTATATTTTGAGCAGTACAAAACACAGGGTATTTTTTATATAAAAGCTTTGCAATATAATCAGTTTTGACTCTTGGCTTGCAAAGCCTGAAATGTTTACTACCTGGCACCTTAAAGAGTGTTTGCTGATGTTTTCTCTAAGGAGTAATTAAAATATTTAATTAAGAGATTATTAAGAAAGAAATGGGCATGATTAATGGGACGAGCAGGGAAAGTAAAGCACCCAGGGATTAGAGAGCACAGGAAAGCGTCATCATCTTGTGGACCTGAAGGGCACCGGAAAGGAGATTTTACCAGCATGCAATTGGAGATACAGTCCCGGAAGTGATGCTGCCTCACAGGGGCCACGGAGTTAACAAATTCAGCTACTGGCGTATCTCTTCACAGCAGGGAGTAATAAGTCTCCGGACAAGTTTGCAGAAAGGATATCCCCCTCTCTTTCTCCTGTCTTTCTCAGTCTCTCACAATGCATCTTATTGGTCAAATCCATCAGAAAGTCAGGAGGCAAGGGAGCCCTGCTGCTGCTAAAGTCGTTTCAGTCGTGTCCGACTCTATGCGACCCCATAGACGGCAGCCCACCAGACTCCACCGTCCCTGGGATTCTCCAGGCAAGAACACTGGAGTGGGTTGCCATTTCCCAGTCCTCCACAAAACACAGGTTCCCAGGACCTAGAGTAGGTTGCCAGGGAATGCGGGCTGGATTTGTAGGGACAGAAAGAGGATTGCCAGCACAAAATGCAAGATGTAAGTAGGTATTTGGATATAAGCCTATAGAATGAAGAAAAGAAAACTGGGCAGAACACACAGATTTTAGAGGCTTTGGGCAGTTGGTGGTTATGGAATTTATGGATCTACATAAGGCTTTTCAAGAAAATTACTTCCAGTTAGAAGAGGATGTGGGCTGAAAACAAAACCATAGGTAACAAAGGCATTTAATAAATAAAGAAAAATAGCTTGCAGAAAAGCTATAAAGGGAAAAAAATATTAAAAACTGAAAAGAATGCCTCCTGAATTATATAAATTTAATAAAGATACATGAATTACCTGCCATCCAAATGCTTGTGGCTTAAAAAGGAAGATGAATAATAGATGATTTCAACCACTTTGGCTCAAAATCTATGTGTGTGTGAATACAGATCCAAATTTCAAAATAATTCTCAAAATCTATCATCCTTTACTACCATCATGACTAGCACCTTGCAGGATGCAACAATTCTTGCCTTATCGACTGCCATAGAGTCCAAGCTGACTCAATTTCCACATGTGTTCTACAGCGTATTTATTCATCACCCAACAGCGTGGATGCACTTTTGACAAATGTCACTTTGTTCTTCTGTTTCAAACCCATTTGAATCATTTTCATCACATTTTAAACCCAGCCCAAACTTCTTCTTATGGCTGGTCCTCAGAGAGGAGGAATTTTCTGTATTAAAGACCTCACTCTGTTTCATGGATCTCGTCCTGTTTCACTCTTTTTCATAGGCTCTATAATCACTTAAAATTGCGTTTATTCATGTGTTTTCTTCTTTATTTTCTGCATTTTATCATAAAGAAGGCTTATTGAAGATAAGGCAATAATCTCCCTGTTTGTGTCTCTATCTCCAGTGTTTATGTATCAAGTGAGGGAAGTCAATTTCATCATAGACAAGTAACCTGATTGCAACATCCACAATTCCTGAATCTCAAAAAAAGTGCAACTACATAGATGGATTATCAGATGCATGGCTATACACATTTACTAGTAAGGATTAAAGACAAGCAACAGGTGAGAAGTGGTTGAGGTAAGCATGAGGAAGCCATAACTGGTTTGTGCCTGTGTATTTTATCAGCAGAAGATGCATTTGTTCTTTGAGGTTCATCTTATTTCATAATTAATTTCTGGGAGTTCCTCTGATATGTTTCCATTAATTACAGACCCAAACTCATATCACTATCACTTCTGATCAGTGTGGGGTTTTTACTATTTTTCATAAAATCTCAAACAACCTCATCAAGTCGTTTGGCCTTGTTTCTAGTTCAAGGGTAGACCCAAGCCACTTCCTTAATTTCCCAAAAGCCCAGCAGAGACCAAGACTGTAGTCATTAATGAACCGCAGCTAACGCTGTGTTCAGGGGCCCTTCTTGCTAACATGTCCTAATAAGTGAACCTCAGGACTTCTTCCTAAATCCACTTAGATTCTTATATAACAGAAAACCAATAAAAAAACTGTTGTATCTTTACTTTCAGAGACCAAGTTTCCAAATTATTCAGGCCTCAAAATCAAAAGCATCCTCTCTTTCTCACATAAAGTGTTCACATTCTACAGCGGAAGGGCCTTAAGAGAGGACACTCGTATTCTTCAGAAAAAATAATCCACATCCAAAAAGTGGTTGAGTTCAAGGGACCAGAATAAAATAGAGTAATCAATAGTGCAATTTCCCAAAGTCCAGATTTCGATACATTAAATAAATTATTTTACAACATTACATTTTAAGTAATATCTGACCTAGTGCATAGTTATGAAAAATATATCCCTAATTCTTCAAGGGCACAGACTGCCTAAGACAAATTTAATATATGTTTCTCAACAAAGCACATTAATATCTCTCAGTCTTTAGCTTCTGAATTCAGATTTATAGTGACGTCTCACTTTTCTCCAAGAATAATAGGCAGGCACTTGCTCTAAATTAGTCTAAAAAAAGGCCCACCATGGTAATTTTTCCCCAAAACCCAGGAATTCCCTTCCAGAAGTAATTTATTCTCTTCTCCCACATGCTGAAACTGCCAACCATCCATTAATGTCATTTCCCTCAATGTGAACATACCAAGAAGTTAATAAATCAGTGCATTTCTCACCAGCTACCCAGTTATATATCATAGAATCACTCCCACTACTTACCAGTCTTGCAAGTCCTGCTTGCCTATTCAGTGAGGTCTAAACCCTTAACTTAGGTCATAAGATGCTTTGTAACAGTTCTTCAACACCCTTATTTTCTTTTTCACATTTCCCTCATCACCCTACCAGTCTGTTTCTCTAATCTCTTGCCATCCAGGGTAGGGGAACTCATTTACCTCTGCAACTATTTAATTAAGTATTTCTTAAGTGCAGAGTATGAAACATGCCATGCTGCTTAGGGGCTGGGGATCCAGTGAGCTTTAAGTTTAAATCTCATCCATGGCCTCAGTGAGCTTAAGATCCAATACATGTCAAATGCTAAAACATACATAAACATGAAAGTTTTGAAAAAAAAAAGGAAAGGAAGAACATGATGTTTTAAAAATTTTAGCATGGGAATGTGAGCTAGTTTTGGACATCAGGGAAGCCACGATGTAGAAATATTCTTATCTCATCATGAGGATTAAAGATTGAGGAAAATGTTCCCATATTCAGTGCTTAGGGAATGGGGGTAAACTGCTCAAAAAGAGCAGGGACATTTCATGCTTCTTTATTTTGCTAACTTTCTCACCAGTGAGTTCTCTCTTCACTGTCTTTGTGACCTTTTACCAAATGCAACCCCCATTTTAAAACCTTCGTAAAATCTCAGCCTGAATTTATCATTCATAAAAGCTTTTATTTCCACTGATAGAATCATTGACTACATATTCTATATTGACCCCTAGATAGGAATGTCTTTAAGAGTGGAGAATCATGCCAGGTTTTAACCTCTCTACACTCTTCCAGGCCTTAGTAGAATCTAGTAGGTGACAGTAATAAGAGTTCAATCAGGAACATTTTGGTCTAAAGAGCATTTGGTCTAGGCCAAACAACAAGTTAATGTAAAGTCCAGATGAAACCTAAGCCTTCTAATTATGAATCCAGTATTTTCCATCAATATTTCATGAGGTTATTAGTTTCAATACTATTGCCCTGATTTTCAGAGTTTCTGATTCTGTGGAGGATATTTTTTTTGGGGTATACAGCAAACAGTCCCAGTCAGGAAGCTGAGATCATGAAAATTTGTCCTGAGGCAAGAAAACACTGGAGTGAAATGTTCATTTTCTCCACCCTCTGAAACCTTGTGTTAATAAAGCAATTGGATTGCCTTCCCAGATTTGTTCTACTGTCCTTCGGTTCTAAAACAAGAGTGTTCAAAAAAAATTCCAGCATGATATGTAGATAAAATACTATTGCGCATGTAAATTAAAATCTGCCAGTTAGATGCGCTTGTGTGAAGATCAGACAGTGGGGTGGCTAATAGCTTTTTCAGATGCGGCCTGAAGACAGAAGTGCTCTGAGAGAAGTGAGCGCTTGCGGCACTGGCCTGTACGGCCTGTTGCCAGTTCCAGCTACGTGGCTGTGGCGTCCGCAGCCCTGACCCTCTCCTGCTTTTTTGGCACTGGGGGTGGTGAGGTCCAAAAGCCACAGGGGGAGAGCTGTGTGCTAACTCGTACTTGCTGCCCCTTCCAAGCCCCTCGGTTCAGTTGTTTTCTGCTAGAAGTACTTGGACAAGCTTGTTTTCTGAGTCGTTCTGACTGCCCAGAGGGATCAATAATATTTGCCAGCAGATTCACCTTTAAAAAACAAAATGTGACTGTTTGTGTGTGTGTGCGTTTCCATTTCTTTGAGTGTTGTCCAGAATGTTATGGCTCTGTGTTAAAGTATATGAGATGATATAGAGATTGTTCGATATTTCACAGGAGCCGACACTAGGAAGCGAACTAAATCTGGACCTATTTTATGATTAAGAGGACTTCTGTGGATTTACCAGTAATCTTCCAATGCATAAATAACAGTGATTAATCAAAATCCATTCCAAAATTTCCCAAACTGCTTCTAATTGAATAAGCTCTTCACATAGTATTTTAGAATCTTAAATACGACTCTCAATTATTATGCACTTTTATTACCTCCAAATATAATACTTCAATAACATTGAACATCGTCAGAAAATAGTCTCCCACTGCTTCCTAAATGCTGAGTCAAAGGCAAGGAAGTTATAAAAGATAAATGAGGTAAAGCTGAGATGTTTACTCTCAAAGCAGGAGGCACTAATCTTGTAACAATGTCTGTTCCACTCGCATTGTTATTGCTGCCACAGGGAGTGATTGATGGGGATTTAATCATTTTATCTAATAGCTCCAGGTATCAGAGAGTGATATGTGCTACACTACAGCTTTTAGAACAGTTCAAAGTTTTCCAAAAGTAAAAAATCAGATACTAAGCTGCTGAATTCTTTCTTGCCTTCACCTGAAGTAATTTGGAGATCCTCTGATACTAATTACACAGAATTCAGGATTATATGTCATTCTTTTGGAGGATAAAAATAGTAATCAAGCCTGAAATTTAGATAAGTCCTACTGACATATGAAAGTAACATACTCCTATATTTCAAGTGATGAGCATTTCAAATAAACAAGATGATTTAGCACTCATCTGACCACACTACACATTTTAAAGCAAACTCTTGTAAACATAGGCAATATATAAATGACATTGGTCATATTGTTTTTTTATTTTTTTAATTATTTTTACGAGACAGCAAAAGAGACACTGATGTATAGAACAGTCTTATGGACTCTGTGGGAGAGGGAGAGGGTGGGAAGATTTTGGAGAATGGCAATGAAAC
>NW_011495082.1:18994247-19008831 GCF_000754665.1 Bison bison bison
CCTTCACCTGAAGTAATTTGGAGATCCTCTGATACTAATTACACAGAATTCAGGATTATATGTCATTCTTTTGGAGGATAAAAATAGTAATCAAGCCTGAAATTTAGATAAGTCCTACTGACATATGAAAGTAACATACTCCTATATTTCAAGTGATGAGCATTTCAAATAAACAAGATGATTTAGCACTCATCTGACCACACTACACATTTTAAAGCAAACTCTTGTAAACATAGGCAATATATAAATGACATTGGTCATATTTTTTTTATTATTTTTATTAGTTTAAGATAACTAGATAGTTTAACTTGTACTTGGTCTACTTGATGTCAAACAAGCAAATCATGCCATATCTAACTGTTATGCTATTAATAATATCCAGTGTCCATTTATTTAATACATAGGAGAGAGAGAGATTGAACTCAACTCCAGTGATAAAAGAGACAGGAGTTTTAAAGTGCTTTAGTGGAAAGAGCTAGGGGACATTAAGGCAAGCTTGGTCACTGTGATCACCAGATCTGTATTTTTTAATCATCTTCTACTAAACTGGGGTCTTATCTTCCCACAGAGATTACAGAAGAGAGACTCTATATCTTTCTTAATGATTATATTTCAAAGGGATGGACTCCAGGTCTTGAGAAAGACATTCTTGAGTTTTAAAACTGGCAAGAGACTGGGAGATTTACATGTCAAAAGGGCAGAGAAAGAATTTACAACTGCAAATTCCCTCAAGTAAATGCTCAAAGAAAAGAAAGGTCAGGGACCTGGAGTCAAGAAGAAACCTGCTTAACATTTAGCCCAGTTCAAGGGAAGAATAAGGCCAGACCCTCCTGGTCACTAACCTTAAGGAAAAATGTCAGTAATAGACTGGAAAACTTTTATTTGATTATAAAACCATAGCTCATTAAGTTAAAGAAAATAAGAACTTAAGAGTTTTGTGTAGAAAATATATTTTTGAAGTAATATGATTATAAATTGTTTCAAACACACCATTGCCAATTTGCTGAGATGTCCCTTTTCGGGTATCTGTGCCATTTAGGTCACTTTATATACTTATTCACTCCTCCATCCTTCCATCCACTCCTCCATCCTATATTACACCGACCTATTCAGAATTTAGGGCACATAGCAAATATCTTTAAATTCCTCCCCATATCCTGCAACCCACTAATTTAACAAAATTCCATTCAACGGATTTCATATTTTGACATTTAAACACAGAAAATATATATACTACATATTTACCCATACTGGGCTTATTTTGTTTGCTCTAAATTTATGTTTCCACTTCAACAAATAATCCTCTTTTCCAGTATCCTGGTTATTTCTTGGTAATGAGACTCTTTGCCTAAACAGTACATCTTAATCCATGTGCCCACTTAGTTTTCATCTTTTCTGGCTCTATGGTTTTAATCTTGTGAGATTTTTTTTTCATTTGAAACTGTATCTTCATCACTTTTGCTTCTTTTGTGTACATTTTCCAGTTCCATTTCCTAGTTCTTAAAATGTTCTAGTAACAAGTTTTGGGCTGATCAAATGTTGAACAAGGATTGTTGTTGTTCAATTGCCCAGTCATATCCAACTCTTTGCAACCCCATGGACTGCACCATGCCAGGCCTCCCTTCCCTCACCATCTCCCAAAGTTTGCCCAAGTTCATGTCCATTGCATCGGTGATGCCATCTAGCCATCTCATCCTCTGATACCCTCTTCTCCTTCTGCCCTTGATCTTTCCCAGGGACTTTTCCAGTGAGTCGGCTCTTAGCATCAGATGGGAGCTTCATATTCAGCATCAGTACTTCCAATGAGTAATCAGGGTTGATTTACGATTGACTGGTTGATCTTGTTGCTGTCCAAGGGGCTTTCAGGAGTCTTCTCCAGCACCACAATTCAAATGCATCAACTCTTTTGCATTCTGCTTTATTTATGGTCCAGCTCTCACACCATATGTGAATACTGAGAAGACCATAATTTGACTATAAAGACCTTTGTTGGCAGAGTAATACCTCTGCTTTTCAATATGCTGTCTAGATTTGTCATAGCTTACCTACCAAGCTTACCTGTATGGATACCACAAAGTGTGGAAAATTCTGAAATAGGTGGGAATACCAGACCACTTGACCTGCATCCTGAGAAATCTGTATGCAGGTCAGGAAGCAACAGTTAGAACTGGACATGGAACAACAGACTGGTTCCAAATTGGGAAAGGAGTACGTCAAGGCTATATATAGTCACCCAGTTTATTTAATTTATATGCAGAGTACATCATGAGAAACGCTGGGCTGGATGAAGCACAAGCTGGAATCAAGATTGCTGGGAGAAATATCAATAACCTCAGATATGCAGATGATACCACACTTATGGCAGAAAGTGAAGAACTAAAGAGCCTCTTGAGAAAAGTAAAAGAGGAGAGTGAAAAAGTTGGCTTAAAACTCAACATTCAGAAAACTAAGATCATGTCATCCAGTCCAATCACTTCATAGCAAATAGATGGGGAAACAATGGAAACAGTGACAGACTTTATTTTCTGGGGCTCCAAAATCCCTGCAGATGGTGACTGCAGCCATGAAACTAAAAGATGTTTACTCCTTGGAAGAAAAGTTATGACCAACCTAGACAGCATATTAAAAAGCAGAGACATTACTTTGCCAACAAAGGTCCGTCTAGTCAAGGCTATGGTTTTTCCAGTGGTCATGTACGGATGTGAGCTTTGGACTATAAAGAAAGCTGAGCACGGAAGAATTGATGCTTTTGAACTGTGGTGTTGGAGAAGAGTCTTGAGAGTCCCTTGGACTGCAAGGAGATCCAACCAGTCCATCCTAAAGGAAATCAATCCTGAATGTTCATTAGAAGGACTGATGTTGAAGCTGAAATTCCAATACTTTGGCCACCTGATGCGAAGAACTGTCTCATTGGAAAAGACCCTGATGCTGGGCAAGATTGAAGGCAGGAGGAAAAGAAGACAGAGGATGAGATGGTTGGATGGCATCACCGACTCAATGGACATGAGTTTGAGTAATCTCCAGGAGTTGGTGATGGACAGGGAGGTCTGGCATGCTGCAGTACATGGGGTTGCAAAGAGTCAGACATGACTAAGTGACAGAATTGAACTAAACTGAACCTGTCAAAAAGCAATTGCCTTCTGATTTCATGGTTGCAGTCACCATCTGCAGTGATTTTAGAGCCCAAGAAGAAGAATATCTGTCACTATATCCACCTTTTCCCCTTCTTTTTGTCATGAAGTTATAGGACTGGATGCCATGATCTTAGTTTTCTTTCTTTTTTAAAAAATTAATATTTAGTTTCAAACCAGCTTTTTCACTCTTCTCCTTCACCATCATCAAGAGGCTCTTTGGTTTCTCTTCACTTTCTGCCATTAGAGTGGCATTATCCACATATCTGAGGTTGTTGATGTTTCTCCCACCTTTCCTGATTTCAACTTGTAACTCATCCAGCCTAGCATATCTCATGATGTACTCAGCAAATAGGTTAAACAAACAGGGTGACAGCAGACAGTCCTGTCGAACTTCTTTCTCAATCTTGAACCAATCAGTTGTTCCATACAGGGTTCTAACTGTTGCTTCTTGACCCGCATACAGCTTTCTCAGGAGACAGATAAGGTGGTCTGGTATTTCCATCTCTTTAAGAGCTTTCCACAATTTGTTATGATCCACACAAAGGCTTTAGTGTAGTCGAGGAAACTGAGCTAGATATTTTTCTGGAATTCTCTTGTTTTATCTATGATCCAGTAAATGTTAACAATTTGATCTCTGGTTCTTCTTCTCTTTCTAAACCCAGCTTGGACATCTGGAAGTTCTTGGTTCGCATAATGCTGAAGCCTCCCATGGAAAATTTTAAGCATGACCTTACTAGCATGAGAGATGTGTTCACTTGTCTGATGGTTAGCACATTCTTTAGTACTACCCTTCTTGGGAACTGAGACGAGAATTGACCTTTTCCAGTCTTGTGGCCACTGCTGGGTCTTCTAGATTTGCTGACATATTGAATGCAACACCTTGATGGCATCATCCTTTAGGGTTTGGAATAGCTCTCCTGGAGTTCCATCGTATCCGCTAGCTTTATTAACAGCAGTGCTTCCGAAGGTCCTCTTGACTCCACACTCCAGAATGTCTTGCTCTGGGCTACTACACCATCATAGTAATAAGATGGTTTTTGTACGGTTTTTCTGTGTGGACTTCCACATCAGTTCTTCAGAGTGGCTGAAGGGCATGTCCCTGCTAGTCAGGGCCCGATAAAACATGGTCCACTGGAGAAGGGACTGGCAAACCACTTCTGTATTCTTGTCTTGAGAACCCCATCAATATGAAAAGGCGAAAAGAACATATACGGGAACACGTGTTTTAAGTACCCACTACTCACCAGATGCTGTGATAAGCAACTTACATGAATTACCTCATTCAGTTCTCAGGAATAGACTATTATATTGTTAGCTTGTAATATAATATTATCATATTTACCATTATTAAAGTCCATGAACCTCATGCTCTGTACTGCAAAAGGTAAAATCACATTTGAAGCTTGCTAAAACACAGGTTTTCCAAATCCAACAAGAGACACTTAATTCAATATATCTGGAACTTAGATATACACATTTATTACTTTATTACTTGTCCCCAAGTGATTGTGATGCAGATGAATTTCTAATCAGACCTTAAGGAAAATAGTTCTACAGGAAATGATTAAAAAAAATAGTTCATCAGCTTTGTATAGAATTTAAATCAAGTGTAACGAATAATATATATGTAATGCCATAATCTTTTGATATTTCTCAATATTCTATGTAGTACTTCTATTAATTAAAGTTAGAAATATTTTAATAAAAATTGTTTTAAAATTCATTTCAAATTAAGTACCCATGTGTAAATTTCACTATTATTCTCCAGTCATCTTTTTATCTCAAGATTACTTGGTTACAATTTTAAAAATTCACATTCATAAGTCAAAATAAAGATATTCAAGCTTTATGTTAAGTCACTGTTTATTCACACACATCCTAAAAGAGCTTTCTTGGATTACCTTCCTTGGTGGCTTAGATGGTAAAGAATCCACCTGCAATGCAGGAGACCCAGGTTCGATCCCTGAGTCAAGAAGATCTCTGGAGAAAGGAACGGCTACCCACTCAGTATTCTTGCCTGGATAGTTCCATGAACAGAGGAGCCTGGCAGGCTGCAGTCCATGGGGTCACAAACAGTTGAATATGACTGAGCAACGAACACTTTACATCCTTTGAGATTATGTCTTCATCTTAGATGATTTGAAAGTGGTATAGCGAGGGGCATGTGTGTGTTTGTGTGTGAGAATCAAGTTTATTCGATCAACAGAAATGAAAGTTGCTCAGTTACTCAATCATTTCCATATCTCTTCCAAATAGATTTAAGTGACATTCAATTAATACCTTTTGACATTCATATATCTTATTCAATTTTTTTTCTTACTTTTTCAATGACAATGAAATAGTCACTCAAGAGTCACAAAAGAAGGTTCTGCAAGTCCTTCTTTCCCATTACTGGGGATTTCCCTCTGGGAAAGAAAGAAGATGACATAACATGTTTACAAATCTACACAAAATTACAAATGCACTAATGATATTTACTAGCAAGAGATTTTCTGCAGAATGCTTTTAGTAGGATGTACCTAAATCTGTCTAAGATAGCTTATGGTAACCTGGAATGTAGAGATTTATAGACCATGATTCTGGGAAAATGTTCTAAAAGCTATGTAACTACATGTTTATAAAACGCAGACGTTGTGTGATCAAAATAGCTCCTATGTCTTAAAGTAGATGCATATATTAGAGACTATATATATTTTGGCCATAGTGCATTTGGATATACCAAAGAAGAATCTGCAGAGCAATGGACAGCTCTCCTTGTTTTCTTCCTGCCTCACTAACGAATTACAACTACTTGTATCCTTGATACATGATAAAATTATTTACTTTGAGTCTGATTTCAAAATTTATTTTTTTTGTGTTTTCTTACTTACATATATGGCATGCTTTCCACTTGGTTGTAATATACACTATTAATCAAAATGATACTTTATTATACTATGGTGGAAACATTTATCAGTTTAAATATCTATAATCATACCTATCAGTATTTTTATAGTCCATCTATATTTACTTTTGTCTATATCTAAACTGCATATATATATTGAACCTGGTTCTCCTTCATTGCAGGCAGATTCTTTACCATCTAAGCCACCAGGGAAGCCCATATATTGATAGAGAAATATGTTTTTATGTATATATAATATATACTTGGTCTCCCCTAGTGTTTCAGATGGTAAAGAACCTGCCTGCCAATGCAGGAGACCTGGGTTCAATTCCTGGGTTGGGAAGATCCCCTGGAGGAAGGAATGACAACCCATCCCAGCATTCTGGTCAGAAGAATCCCACAGGCAGAGGAGCTTCGCAGACTACTGACCATGGGGTTGCAAAGAGTTGGGCATGACTAAGCGATTAACACTACCACTACTAATATATACTTATACTTTCTATCATGAGTATATGTGTTTTTTCAGTGAAAATAAAACATAATTGAAGATGTGCATTCAGACACAGATAATTCAGAGTTTTGAATGTTTTGCAACTTGCATTCTTATAACAAACTGCGGCAGGGTCATTTTTGGAGTCTAACTAATGGTGAATCACCAGTATTCACCTCTTGCTAATGGAATGCAATTGAATGGAACCACAAGCAAGGAAGTACTGGACAAAAAGTATATACTTCATCTTGAAAAGCTACTGGGGTGAACATTTCTTTCTTTCAGAGATTAAGGAATAAGATTTCATTAGGATGGGCATTTTAAATAAAAGATGTGTGCTTATCTTGTGTAACTGACAGAATCTAGTGTGTTTCACATCTATCAGTTTCCTGAGATTCTTGCAACCAGCATTAACAAAATAAATGTCCAGGAATCCTCATTTCTTAACTATCCTACTTATCGTCATATAAAAGGGAACTCAAACATGGTAAAGTCAGAGATAGTTCTTTTGATGCCCATTCTTTTGATGTATTACTTTAAATTAACATAAAGTTAATAATGTTGATTGATTTCTTTCTTAATCCCTGTCCTGGCTCTTGCTGAAGAGGAGTGATAAAGATTAAGAGATAAATAATAGCACCATCTATTATGATGCATTTTTGCTCTAGCACATGGAATCAGTAAACTCAGATATACTTAGAGTATACTGTGTCTTGTGAGAACAGTACTGGTGTGAATTTAACAAGCAAAAAATTAACAAGCAAGCTCATTGTTTTAAATATCCACACCAAAGGGGTATGTATCAACTGATTTTGTTGAGGCATTGTAAGGCCATATGAACCTCTCTGTATTGATCACAGAAGAGGGGTATTCCTTTAAAACTTGTGATCCCCCTGAAGTTTATACAAATCTTTAAAGAGCTATTGCTCCCTAGAACAGTGCTATACAACGTGTCATTCAGGATTGCTCCTAGTGGTTACGAATTGTTTGGTTTTGGTCCATGATGACTTAAGTACAGAAACTGAAAGTCAGTATTTAGAAACGTTTACAGCAATTTGACATTGGTGCAACAACCTAAAATGGGATCAGTGCGCTAATCTTAGTGAACAAGTTATAGACCAGTTAGTGCGCTGTTAAAATCACAAGTGGTGGAAGTTATGTGCTCGGATCACTTTACAATACTGAAGCTTTAAGGTAAGTTTGCCATTTATTTAAAAACAAATAAATAAATGAAAGAAACAAAGGAAAGAAAAAATAATACAGTGTCGAAATTATTTCATTAAAAGACAACTTAATTTTAATGACTGCTGAAAGATTGAAGATAGCCATAAAAAGTGTAACATCACTGGGTTATTTTTGAACAAAAACTGAAGTGATTATTCTGTTTATTCTTAAATTACCTTAAAAATCTCCTTTCAGTTTCCAATGGATTGGAAATTTAAAAAAAAAAAAAAAAACATAAACTGGTCATTCAACACATATTGAAAAGCTCTGGTCTATGATGTAGCTTCCGGCCACCTACATCAAAGCAACAAAAGCTCCTTTGGGGTTAGCTCAGATCCTATGCCTAAGCAAACCCCAGTGGCTCAGTCGTAAAGAATCCGCCTGCCAGTACAGGGGATGTAGGTGGGTTTGCTGGGTAGGGAAGATCTGGTTCAGGAAGATTCCCCTGGAGAAGGAAATGGCCACCCTCTCCGGTGTTCTTGACCGGTGTATCCATGGACAGAAGAGCCTGGTCGTAAAGCGCTGGATGCAACTGAGGGACTAAGCACCAGTTTTTATTTAGAAAAATAAGGACCAGGAGTAACGGGAAAATGGGTGAAGCAATGATCATATCAGAGTTAACTTATCTCCAGTATATGTATGGCAGGTATTAACCTCTTCATATTTTCATAAATAAATCACCTATCACTATTTTAATCCATCAGTAGTACAATTGATGGCCATATGTTCTAAATGCAGGCGGATACTATAATCTTCAAGAATTGAAATTTTCAGCAGAAAAAAATTTAGATATTAAACTTTAGAGGATCTCCTTATTAATAAAATGAAAAACTTTTGAAATATTTGAACAAACTTGTTCAAGAGAAAAATTTTACCTAATTACCAAAATATGTAAAATAATTGGATGGAAATTACTATCAAGTCTAAATATTGTTTCTAACATAAAAATACCAAATTAACCAATGGTATAGACACATTTCTGACTCATCTCTTTCAGTATGCTGATATGAAGATACCAGGGTCACCAAGGACTGTGATCTGTATCAATCCTTTTCTATTCACACCAATTTCTAATTTTTACTTCCCCAGAGACAATCCATGTTTCTAATTTAGCTGCTTAAAGCATGGAAATAGGATTTACAAATTGGTATACACTCGGAAGATAAATAATCCGTCATATTGTGATAGATAACTCAAACTTCAATTACTCAGATAAAACCACTTTCATTAAAAAAATGTTATATATTATACAACCAATTCCCTTCATTACATTCTATTAACAAAATTAATAAGTAATTCACCAAATGTATTGCTCTCTTTATCACTGATTTTCTTTGAATTATTAAACAAACCTCAGAGTACAGGACCCCATATGAATTTCAAATACCACATATTTATTTAACCAATAAATACTGCACATACCTTTTGTAGGCATGTGAAAAATCCCAGTATTTGTTTATCCGTTCAGGACAATAGAATCACCTAGATTTAAATTCAACTAATAAGCTGTGCTAAAGAATAGAAGGGGAAATAATAAATTCAGATGCCAACTAAGTGATGACCATCACCTTCTCTGGAGACCCCTGGAGAAAAAGATACTGGAACTTTCTATTTTTCTGTTACAGCATTGCTTTGCAATTTACTAAGCATCCCCAAACCAGGGTCTGCACAAATTAAATTTTATCCTTTGCTCTCTGTAGTTTTGTATTCTTTAAAGACGTGAGCAAAAGAATAGGGTTGTAAGAACAATGCTTTGAAACTGTAGATGAGATCTAACCTTAAAAGTTTCTAGTATTTCTCATCCCATCCCTTGAGGTTTCCTCATTTAAAATGTCAGTATCTCTTGTACAAAACAAACCAGACTGTTACAAAATGCAGTGTTATCAAACATAGATGGTTTGAGTAGTCCAGAGCAGTTTTCAATATACAGCTTATTTCATCAACTGGTAGGTAGAAGTTCAGAGAAGACAAAAAGTTGATTGTTTTCCAACCGAGAGCATACTGAAATAACTTAAAAGAAGGAAACACTAATACTTGCCATATTGGTATTTTCCCCCAATTACAAAACAGAGAAAAACAATTTTTTATTAACTTTGGTGCCGTGTTTTTTTTAAGCTTTGCCCCATCTTTACTTTTGCCAGGATGAAATAGACTTTAACTAGATGTTTTATTTTAGTGGCACAGTCTTAAAGTTTTTATGACAGAGTTATAAGTTGCATAACACATCATTAAGACCAAATCAAAGAATTAGAAAATGTAGTTTTAGTTTTTTAAAAAAATCATTCAAGTCCTATCAATTTCATACTTAAAATTCATTTCAAACTTGAACTTTACATAAAGCTTAAATCAATCTTATATTCAAGTAAATACACCTGTACCATAGGTATATATAAATAAAAATGCTATGATTACATAATAAGGGTATCTTTTAAATTCACAACAAAATACCTTATACCAAATTTAATATTAACATAAAAATTCCTATAAATGCAAATTAAATAATTAACAAAAGTATCACATTTGATAATGTTAAAAAATTATGAGTTTTTAAACCATAGGGGAAAGAAATATGAACACAGATTACTAGAATTTGACCCTGAGATCCTCCTATTTTTCCTACTGAGATCAAAGTTTTGCCATAGACTTTCCCAGATGTGGCTTCCTAAACCCCAAAATGCCTTTCTAGAAAGTTTCAATCTCCAGGCTCAAAGAGCAGAATGAAGAAAAAATTAGGTTGAAATTTCTTCAGAACCTACCATATTTAAGAAAGAACATCTAAAATGATGGAAGGGCTTTAAAATGATCAAGTTCATTAAAAGATAAGAAAATGGAAAGTCCTCTGAAACATATTTTATCAATTTATCTTCACTTAATTTTTCTACCCCTCTAACAATGGAAGCTGTGATTAGCTGTCAGTTTTTATTAATTTGATAAAGAAAATTCCTCTAACTTCAAAGTCAAAAAATGAAAGAGGATACCAAGGAACGTTGTACTTTTTAAAAAAGCAAAGGACGAATGAAAGCCATTCTTTTCGTTGAGATTGCAAAGTTAATTCTATTGCTTACTCCATGATGAATTATATGTATTATATCAATTTTTTCAAATTACATATATAACACATTTTCATGTAAATAAATTCCTACAAATATTTAGTATCAGGAAGTAAATGTCTTATATAAACTGGACTTTATTTAAATAAATGCATTTTGCTCTTTGCTTTACTTATCAATAAAACCAAAATTGAATATAGTATTTAAAGTAAAAACATAAGGCAGTTCTCAAGCACCTTGTACTTATACTAACACACCCACAACACATGAAATTATTTTTGTGTATTATTCCATAATGTGTTTTTCCCTACAGTAATAATTACATTTATAACAAAAGGTGTGCATATACAACTCAAGCTGTTTCAAGATTTATTTTCTTTTTCTTGTTGTTTCCATTTCTGGAATATTTTCTGTGTGTTTCAGGGTTAAGATGATTTTCCTCTGTTGAAAGTAGCTGGACTTCAAGGTGAACCTTCGGTGTTAACATGAGTCTTACTATCCTTCACCCTAAGTCCTTAAATATTTTACTACTCCAATTAACTTCTTCTCAGTATATACACTTATAAAGTTTTTGTAACTCCTATTTTGTATAGGAGTCTGTTTCAGCATTCATAGTATTTTAGATCACATGCTTATTTTTTATATGAGAATACAAGCTCAGAGAAATCTTATGATTTGCAAAGAGTCCAGGCCAAAAATAAAAATGTCTCACACATGTTTACTATGCCAGAGTTCTGTTTTTTTTTTTTTTTCTGATATATGAGTGACTTCAGGCTTCATAGAAAAAGAGTTCCAAATAGTTGCAGTTTATGGGCCAAAATTTTACTTCTCATAACACTCTACAAAGTTTTGAGAAGCAAATCATAAAGTTAGTAATTTTGTATAAAAAGGACTGTGACTCAACCCAAATGAAGGCCTGCAATACAATATTTTTGCAGCTTTCTGAAACACTCTAATATCAATATGTCAATATTTCAGTATGTTTTACCAAAGAGGAATGTTTTTAATAATTATTACTTTTATAACCAAATCAGATTCTCAGTAATACACTGAAGACTATTGCTTCTAGCCAAAATTCAGAAAATGGCACAGGATTCATTTTCCCATTGTAAACAACCAAAATATTAAGACAAAAAAAGTAGAATGATCCTTGAGCTGTGAGAAGGAAATGATACTATGATCTATCCAGTTTATTGTCCTGAATTTCCAGGTAAGGAAACAGGAAACTCATATGAAACTGAGAAGAATTTCTGAGATGGATGAGTTAAAGATTCTACTG
Source organism: Bison bison bison (assembly GCF_000754665.1). Classification (NCBI taxonomy): domain Eukaryota; kingdom Metazoa; phylum Chordata; class Mammalia; order Artiodactyla; family Bovidae; genus Bison; species Bison bison. The sequence goes on from NW_011495082.1 coordinate 19,006,309, forward strand.
AAAGGCAAAGAGTTTACATAAAAATGTAGAGGAGAATAAAAGTCTATGCAGATAGAGAAATCTAGATAAATATGCAGGACTTCTCAATTATTTGACAGAGTACTAATTGAATTGAGTACATGAGAGAAAATTACCCCACAATAGGTAAATAAAAGAGAGGATTAAAGTTAAGATTGTCCAGTGCTTACATAGGCTTGAGAATACAGTCTGTCCACATTTGATAAGCCAGAAAACCTCATAATTCATGAGCCAGTGAATGAAGTACACAAAAGGATCCATGAGCGGAGAAGAAGGAGCCATGAATGGAGAATAATTAGTGCTAGGCTAAACACCATTCTCGGAGAAGGCAATGGCACCCCACTCCAGTACTCTTGCCTAGAAAATCCCATGGACAGAGGAGCCTGGTGGGCTGCAGTCCATGGGGTCACTAAAAGTTGGATATGACTGAGCGACTTCACTTTCACGGCTCACTTTCATGCACTGGAGAAGGAAATGACAACCCACTCCAATATTCTTGCCTGGAGAATCCCAGTGATGGGGGAGCCTGGTGGGCTGCCATCTATGGGGTCACACAGAGTCGGACACGACTGAAGCATCTTAGCAGCAGCAGCAGCAAACACCACTCTGGCGCTATACCCCAAAGCAAGAATCAAACAAAGTTTTCAGGAAATTTACATCTCAGAACAAAATTCATAAAAATCTATAGAGAAAAAAAGCCAGGAAATAAAAGGGTAAATTCACAAAATATATTATAAAATATTAGGATACAGCGAACAAGATTGTGGAGATGTAGATGAAGTGGAGTACATCTCTCTCCACGGATACATTAGGAATACACCTTCTGACACAGAAGTGCATGCAGAACAGCTGAGAGCAGAAAGGAGTATCTGGCCTGTGAAAAAGAAAATATTCAGCTCAGTCATGTCCGACTCTTTGCGACCCCATGAATCGCAGCACGCCAGGCCTCCCTGTCCATCACCAACTCCTGGAGTTCACCCAAACTCATGTCCATTGAGTCGGTGATGCCATCCAGCCATCTCATCCTCTGTCGTCCCCTTCTCCTCCTGCCTCCAATCCCTCCCAGCATCAATGTCTTTTCCAATGAGTCAGTTCTTCGCATCAGGTGGCCAAAGTATTGGAGTATCAACTTTAGCATCAGTCCTTCCAAAGAACACCCAGGACTGATCTCCTTTAGGATGGACTGGTTGGGTCTCCTTGCAGTCCAAGGGACTCTCAAGAGTCTTCTCCAACACCACAGTTCTAAAGCATCAATTCTTTGGTGCTCATCTTTCTTTATAGTCCAACTCTCACATCCATACATGACTACTGGTAAAATCATAGCTTTGACTAGATGGACCTACCTCAAGAAACAAGAAAGAAACAAGAAAAACATTGAATAGACAATCTAATTTTACATCTAAAAGAACCAGAAAAAAAAGAACAGGAAACCCCCAAAATTAGCAGAAGGAAATCATAAATCAGAGCAGAAATAAAAGAAAATGAAAGAAAAGAAAAAAAAAAAAAGAAATAAAAGAAGCAATAGTAAAGGTTAATAAAACTAAAAGCTGGTTCTTTGAGAAGATAAAAAAATTGACAAACCTTTAGGCAGACTCATCAAGAAAAAAAGTAGGAGAATCAAATCAACAAAATTAGAAATGAAAAAGGAGAGGTTACAACAGACAATGCAGAAATACAAAGGAATATAAGAGACTATTATGAACAACTATATGGCCAAAAAAATCAATAACCAGGAAAAATGAACAGATTCTTAGAAAAGTTTAATCTTCCAAGACTGAACCAGGAAGAAATAGAAATCACAAACAGCCCAATTACAAGCACTGAAATTGAAGCTGTGGTCAAAATCTCCCCCTCCCCCCAAAAAAAGCCCAGGATATTGAATAATTCTATCAAACATTAGGAGAAGAGGTAATGCCTATCCTCTAAAACTCTTTCAAAAAATTGCAGAGGAAGGAACATTTCCAAACTCCTTATAGAAGGCCACCATCACCCAGATACCAAAACCAGACAGATCAGATCAGATCAGATCAGTCGCTCAGTCGAGACAGACAAAGACAATACAAAAAAAAAAAAAGAAAGAAAACTATAGGCCAATATCACTGATGAACATAGATGCAAAAATTCTCAACAAAATTTTTGCAAACAGAATTCAACAAAACATTAAAAAGCTGATACACCATGATCAATCTGGGTTTATTCCAGGGATGCATGGATTCTTCAATATATGCAAATCAATCAATGTGATACACAACATTAACAAATTGAAAGATCAAAACCATATGACAATCTCAATTGATGCAGAAAAAGCCTTTGGCAAAATTCAGCACCCACTAATGATGAAAAACACTTCAGAAAATGGGCATAGAAGGAACATACAGCAACATAGTAAAGGCCATATATGATAAGCCCACAGCAAGCATTATTCACATTGGTGAAAAACTGAAAGTATCCCCCCTAAGATCAGGAATAAGACCTTGTCTTATTATTATTATTATATATTATTAT
>NW_011495082.1:19009122-19086299 GCF_000754665.1 Bison bison bison
AATAAAAGGAATCCAGATCAGAAAAAAAGAAGTAAAGGTCTCACTGTTTGCGGATTACATGATACTGTACAATAAAACCCTAAAGATACTAACAGAAAATTACTAATCTGTGAATTTAGCAAAGTCACAGGATACAAAATCAACACACAGAAATCACTTGCATTTCTACATACTAACAATGAAAAATCAGAAAGTGAAATTAAGGAATCAATTCCTTTCACCATTGCAACAGAAAGAATAAAATATCTAGCAATAAACTTACCTAAGGAGAAAAAAGAACTGTACACAGAAAATTATCAGACACTGATGAAAGAAATAAAAAATGACATAAACAGATGGAAAGATAGTCCATGTTCCTGGGTAGGAAGGATCAATATTGTGGAAATAACTATACTACCAAACTCAATCTACAGCTTCAATGCTATCCATATCAATTTACCAATGGCTTTTTTTCACAGAACTAGAACAATAAATTTCACAATTCATGTGGAAACACAAAAGACCCCCAAATAGTCAAAGCGGTCTTGAGAAAGAAGAATGGAACTGGAGGAATCAATGTTCCTTACTTCAGATTAGACTACAAAGTTACAGTCGTCAAGAAAGTAGGGTACTTGCAAAAAAAAAAAAAAAAACCAGAAATATAGACCAATGGAACAAGATAGAAGGCCCAGAAATAAATCCATGCACATATGGGTACCTTATTTTTGACAAAAGAGGCAAGACCATACAATGGGGCAAAGACAGCCTCTTCAATAAGTGGTGCTGGAAAAACTGGACAGCTACATGTAAAAGAAGGAAATTAGAACACTTCCTAACACCATGAACAAAGATAAACTCAAAGTGGATTAAAGACCTAAATGTAAGACCACAAACTATAAAACTCTTAGAATAAAATGTAGGCAGAACACTCAAACATAAATCAAAGCAAGATCCTCTATGAATCCCTACTAGAGTAATGGAAATAAAAACAAAAGTAAACAAGTGCACCTGATTAAACTTAAAAGCTTTTACACAACAAAGGAAACTCTAAGCAAGGTGAAAAGACAACCCTCAGAATGGGAGAAAATAATAGCAAATGAAACAACTGACAAAGGATTAGTTTCCAAAACATACAAGCAGCTCATACAACTCAATACCAGAAAAACAAACAACCCAATCAAAAAGTGGGAAAAGACCTAAACAGACATTTCTCCAAAGAAGATATACAAATGGCTAACAAACACACGAAAAGATGCTTGACATTGCTCATTATTAGAGAAATGCAAATCAAAACTACAATGAGATATCACAGCACACCAGTCAGAACGGCCATCATCCAAATGTCTACAAAAAATAAATGCTGGAACAGGTGTGGAGAAAAGGGAATGCTCTTGCACTGTTGGTGGGAATGTAAATTGATACAGCCATTATGGAAGATGGTATGGAGATTCCTTAAAAAACTAGGAATAAAAACACCATATGACCCAGTGATCCCACTCCTAAAGGCATATACCCTGAGGAAACCAAAATTGAAAAAGACACATGTATCCCATTGTTCATTGAAGCACTATTTACAACAGCTAGAACATGGAAACAACCCAGATGTCCATTGATAGCTGAATGGATAAAGAAGTTGTGGTATGTATATACAACGGAATATTACTCAGCCATAAAAAGAATATATTTGAGTCATTTCTAATGAGGTGGATGAATCTAGAGTCATTATACAGAGTGAAGTAAGTCAGTAAGAGAAAGTTAAATACTGTACTCTAAAGCATATATATGGAATCTAGAAAAATGGTACTGAAAATTTATTTTTGCAGGGCAACAATGGAGAAATAGACATAGATAATAAACTTATGGACATGAGGAGAGGGTGAGATGTATGGAAACAGTAACATGGAAACTTACATTACCATATGTAAGACAGATAGCCAACAGGAATTTGCTGTATGTCTCAGGAAACTCAAACAGGGGCTCTGCATCAACCTAAAGGGGTGGAATGGGGGATGGGATATGGAAGGGAGGCTCAAAAGGCAGGGAATATGTGTACACCTATTGCTGATTCATGTTGAGATTTGACAGAAAACAACAAAATTCTGTAAAGCAATTATCTTTCAACTAAAAATAAATTAATTTAAAAAAAAGATTAGGATGAAAGATTGATAAAAGATCACCAGCAAAGCAAAGAATTAAAAAAAAAAAAAAAACGTTGACCAGTACTGAGAAGGAAAATCAACCACGTGAAACTCACCCAGAATTTAACTAGATGTTTAAATTAACAGACAAGGACATTAAAAACATTATTAAAAATATATTCTGTATATACAAAGAATTTATACAGACACATAGAAAATGTGTTAAAAGGTCCAAGTTAAACATCCAGAGGTTAAAACTATATCTTTGATGAAAAGTATACTAGATGGAATTAATGATTCTTTAGACATTTTAGAAAAAACAAACAAAATTTACTGAACTTGAAGCTATAACACTACAAATTTTGAAAAGGCATACAGAAAAGGAGAGAGATTAAAAATCATTAATAGGCTAAGGGAAAACATTGAATGACATAGAGGCCTAATATGCATGTAACTTGTGAGTCCAAAGGAGAGAAAGAAAAAATAATAATCTTTGAAAAATAGTGGCCAGAAGTATTCCCAATGTGATGGAAGCTATAAACCTATAGTTCAAAGAATTTCAGCAAACTAAGAGGGCGAGCAACATGATGAGAGCTGCGGCAACGTGCATTGTAATCAAAGCACTTAAAACATGGCAAACATAACAAGACAAAAGCATCCAGAGGAAGGAAAACACAATACATCCAAAATACCAGAGGTGAGGATCCCAGCAGAATCCTTGGAAACTATGCGAGCTGGAAGACTACTGTTAAAGAGCTAGAGACAAGAAAAGCATTGTCAATCATGAACTCTATGCCCAATGAAATTTTCCAAAAAATATTCATAAATAAAATGTTTTTCAAACATACAAAAGTTGAAAAATTCATTACCATCAAACTCACACTTTAAGAAGTGTTGAACAAAACACTTCAGGCAAAAAGAAAAATGAGAGCAGATAGAAATGTGGATCAACACAGTGGGATGAAGAGGACCAGAAGTAGTAAATATGCGAGTACATAAGCGATTTATTATCATTTAACTGTCTTTTCAAAATAAGTTCCTTAAAAGGGTAGTATTTACTGTGGGGTTTGTAACATATGACTAAGTAAAATACACGAAAACATTACCATAATGGTTGCAGGAAGGAAATGGAATTATAATACTGTGTGAAGGTTATACTGGAGGTGAAATGGGATAATATGACATAATAGACAAATCGTGATGTTAAAATTATATATTGTAAATGCTAAACTAGTTATTAACAAAATGATTATAGCTCAATTTGGTCAACAAAGGAGCCCAAACAACCATAAAAATACAAAATATGGAAGGAATAAAAGAGAACTGATGGACATATGTTTTTAAAAAAAGAGCCAAGATGATAAATCTACACCTGACCATATCAATGATCACATTAACTTAAATGGACTAAACTTGCTAGAGTCAAATATTGTCAGTTTGGATTAAAAAGACCTAATTACATGTTTTCCATAAAAAAGACATACCTCAATATAAAGAAGCAAATAGGTTGAAAGTAAAATGTTGAGAAAATACATTTGAATTTAACAATAGTCTCAAGGAAGTTGGAAACTTGGAATGGTTATATTACAGATTAGATACTGTTGACTTCAGAGCAAAGATGGGCTATTACTAAGCAATAAAAGGAATCGCAGTGGGTCATTTGTAGAGATGTGAATGGACCTAGAGTCTATCATACAGAGTGAGGTAAGTCAGAAAGAGGAAAAAACAATATCGCATTTTAACACATATATATAGAAAAATGATACAGGTGAACCTACTCACAGGGCAGGAAAAGAGATGTACACATAGAAAACATATGTGTGGACAAGTGTGTGTGGGGGGCAGTGGTGACTCGGGAGACTGGTATTGACCTGTGTGCATTGCCATGTGTAAGACAGATGGCTAGTGGGAACCTGCTGCACAGTGAGGGAGCTCAGCTCCGTGCTCTGTGGTGACCTAGATGGGGCCGTGGGGGTGAGAGGGAAGTTCAGGAGGGAGGGGATATGTGTATCAGTTCAGTTCAGTTCAGTTCAGTCGTTCAGTCATGTCCGACTCTCTGCGACCCCATGAATCGCAGCACTCCAGGCCTCCCTGTCCATCACCAATTCCCAGAGTTCACTCAGACTCACGTCCATCAAGTCAGTGATGCCATCCAGCCATCTCATCCTCTGTCATTCCCTTCTCCTCCTGCCCCCAATCCCTCCAGCATCAATAACCTCAGATATGCAGATGACACCACCCTTATGGCAGAAAGTGAAGAGGAACTAAAAACTCTTGATGAAAGTGAAAGAGGAGAGTGAAGAAGTTGGCTTAAAGCTCAACATTCAGAAAATGAAGATCATGACATCTGGTCCCATCACTTCATGGGAAATAGATGGGGAAACAGTGGAAACAGTGTCAGACTTTATTTTTCTGGGCTCCAAAATCACTGCAAATGGTGACTGCAGCCATGAAATTAAAAGACGCTTACTCCTTGGAAGGAAAGTTATGACCAACCTAGATAGCATATTCAAAAGCAGAGACATTACTTTGCCAACAAAGGCTAGTCAAGGCTATGGGTTTTCCAGTGGTCATGTATGGTTGTGAGAGTTGGACTGTGAAGAAAGCTGAGTGCTGAAGAATTGACGCTTTTGAACTGTGGTGTTGGAGAAGACTCTTGAGAGTCCCTTGGACTGCAAGGAGATCCAACCAGTCCATTCGGAAGGAGATCAGCCTTGGAATTTATTTGGAAGGAATGATTTTAAAGCTGAAACTCCAGTACTTTGACTACCTCATGCAAAGAGTTGACTCATTGGAAAAGACTCTGATGTGTATATACATATAGCTAATTCAGTATGTTGTAGAGCAGAAATTAATGCAACATTGTAAAGCAAGTATACTCTAATTTTTTAAAAAAAGCTTATTTTATCATGTATAAAGTCAATTCTTCAAAAGGATATGTAAGCCCTAAAAGTCCTAATTCGTATTTCCCTAGTGGCTCAGGCAGTAAAGCGTCTGCCTATAGTGCGGAAGACCTGGGTTCAATCCCTTGGTCAGGAAGATCCCCTGGAGAAGGAAATGGCAACCCACTCCAGTTCTCTTGCCTGGAAAATCCCATAGACGGAGTGTGGTAGGCTACAGTCCATGGGGTCGCAAAGAATAGGACACGACTGAGCGACCTCACTTTTAAAAGTCCTAAACCTGATAACAGATTCAAAATGAAAAACTGATAGAATTTTAAAAAAATAGATAAATACACAATTTTGTCGATGATGTCCATATTCCTCTATCAACAAGTGGTAGGATATATGGATAGAAAACCGGCAAGAATAAAAGAGTTGGAAAACACTGCAAATAAAATTCATATGATCCACATCTTACAATACACCACTAAACAATTATAGAGGGGCTTCCCTGGCGGCTCAGATGGTAAAGAGCCTGCCTGCAATGAGGGAGACCTGGGTGTGATCCCTGGGTTGGGAAGATCCCCTGGAGGCAGGCATGGCAACCCACTCCAGTATTCTGCCCTGGAGAATGCCCTGGATGGAGGAGCCTGGTGGGCTACAGTACATGGGGTCACAAAGTGTCAAACATGCAACTAAGCACAAACAAATCAAAGCAACTGCAGAGGACGATCTAAGTGCACTGAAAACCTTTTCCAAGGTAGAATATATTACAGGCATGAAAATACTCAATAGTTACTTAAATGATTCAAAATACTGAAAGATTTTGTTGTGAGATAACAACCACGCAAGTATCTACTACCTTCCTATATACTGGGAATAACCGAATGAGAGTCTAAATTTAAAAATATAGCTTATTATCAAAAATATGAAACTTTTGATTAAAAATACATAAGATCTTTATACTAAAAACCACAAAACGCTGCTGAGATAAATTAGAAGTTGATAGAAACAAATGGAGTCATTGGCCTTGTTAAGAAGTTGGAAGTTTTAATAAAGTTGTGAATTTTCTCCTGATCAGTTTATGAATCCAATATAAATACAGCAAAAAAGAAAACCAGCCAACTATTTATAGTAATTGTTAAGCTGATTTTAAAACTAGTCTATAAATGAAAAGGAAATACAAGACTCACAACTTAAAAATTGTTGGAAGGTTCAAATTACCTGAATTTTATATGTAGACATGTATATGTACATATACATATATGTAAGTGCATTACTCAAGTCAGTGTATTATAGGCATCAAGATAGAACAACGAAATAGGAAAGAATTCAGAGATAGACACACACATATATGGGCAACTAATTTTTGGAAAATAGGTAATTAAATAGATAAAAATTGTTTAATAAATCTGTACTGAAACACCTGGAAATCCATATGGAAAACAGTGGACTTTGATCGACACTTCACACACTACACATATACATCACAAAATATGCCGTAGATCTAAACCTAACTATGGCATTTGGAGAAGAAAAGATAGGAGATCTTGGGAATTTAGGTTAGGGAAAAATTGGATATGATACCAAAAGCAGAATCCTTTTAAAAACCTATCAGATGTAATAAAGATTAAAACCTTCTGCTGTTAGAAACACACTATTAGAGAATGAAAAGACATGTTATATAGCGGGATAAAATATGTATGGACATGTATCTCATTAAAGGAATATCTAAAATGTGTAAAGAAATCAAAATTCCATAGTAAAAAAAAAACCCAATTAAAGTGGGCCAAATATTTGAACCAACACTTCACCAAAATAGATACACAGATGGCTTATAAGCCTAGGAAATAAAGCTTGACTTTATCAGTTGTGTCCGACTCTTTTGCAACCCCATGTACTGAGACCCTCCCAGCTCCTCTGTCCATGGGATTTCCCAGGAAAGAATACTGTAATGGGTTGTTGTTTCCTTCTCCAGAGGATCTTTGCAACCTAGGGTTCAAACTCCGCACGCAGATTCTTTACTACTAAGGCACCAAGGAAGCTCAGATCATCTATCACCTCAAATAGAACATACAGTTCTTTTGGATTTTTATCTGGTAGGCCCCAACAATCTTGATTGATAAAAGCCCATGGAGTGCAGACTACTACAATACACCCAAAAATCATAGAGCTAAAAGTAAAATCTTTTAATTATTTTAACAGTATGATTTAGTAGTAATATCAAATGCAGATAAAAATACTAAAGAATTAGACTTCCATCTCTTAAAATAATTGTAGACTATTATTATAAAACACATACTTCAAATCAAATCTTCTGATACGGAAACTGAGGAAGTTGAGGCTAAAGAGGAAAAATCATCCCTGGGAGTTAAGGGAAAACATCTGGTTCTGCACTTCCCCTCTGCCACTAACCAGCCTTCATGCCTCAGTTTCCTCAGCAGTCACACAAATGGTTTGGATAAAACAAAATGCAAATCAAAGAAAGTTCTTAACGGTGCCAACCAAAACAGTCCACTCTTCTGTCTAATTGTAGGCTTACCTGGCACCTTTCTGGTCATAATCTGTTTGATTAATAGCTTTGCTTTTCAACAGGAGAAAAAGTGTCATCGTTCTAAAAGCTCCTTGGAGCTATATTGATTACAAGTCAATGAACTGATATGAAAGATCATAAAAAAAATAAAGTCAGTGATTTTAAATAGTGGAAGGAAACTGGTCTAAGTGACAGTGGAAAATAGAGTTCAGTTTTCCTAATTCAGAACCCATCTATACTCTATATATCAGCATCCGTCAACGTTGAATCATCCATCAAGGGAGGGAAGGCAGTTTTCAAATCTTTCCTGGCCAGGGCCCACATCACAGTCCTTTAAACCACTTCTTTTATGGGGAAAATATACCAACATACTCTGAAGATGTCCAAAAATAATTATAGTTTATTTTAATGCAAATAACAATTATTTCTGCTTGGAGAAAATGATAGCATTTGAAAGTCTGGAAACACGCAGAGGCTTTAAGAGTGTGAAAGAAACAAAAGGGGAAGCATCTGACCGATCACGCTACCTTTTCTGAAAACACTATCTTTAATGTGCTTTTAGGGCAAAATTTCCTGGTCTTTTCTTTGCTAGCTCCTTCTCTTCCTGAGGACATCTCCCTGCCCCACAACAGAACACATATATACACACACAGGAAGGAGTTTTTAAAAATCAATTCAGGCATATTTTTAAAACACTACAGAGAAATCTAGATCCTTCTCCAAAGTCTACAAGGAGAAAGGCCATTTAGCCAGAGTTGTCTTCCCTGACCTCACCTCCTCCCACTCTCCCCTTGGTCACTGCCCTCTCAGCCATATCTCCTCCCCGATGACACACACAGTGCATGCTCTGGCCTCTGACCTTGATGTTTATTTGTTCCACTGCCTGAAATAAGCATCATCATCTTTGCATGACTCCATCCCTCCTTGCTTTCAGGTCTCAGTTCACAGATTCCCACAGACAGGTCTTCCCTGATCGCTGTAATAGCATCCCTCACTCCTTCACTCTTCTCTCCTCCTGTGCATCACCACTGAACACACATCTGTCATGCATGCTGTCTGTTTTCCTCTGGAATGTAGTATCTGTTAAAACAGGGACTGGATCAGTTTTATGTCTGTATCCACATACTAAGAATACCACAAGGCATGCAGAAGGCACACAATGTTTGTTGAATGGAAAAATAAACTAGGAATACAGAATGAGTTATAATAACCTCAGATATGCAGATGACAACCACTCATGGCAGAAAGAGAAGAGGAAGTAAAGGATCTCTTGATGAAAGTGAAAGAGGAGAGTGAAAAAGCTGGATTAAAATTCAACATTCAAAAAACAAAGATCATGGGATCCGGTCCCATCACTTCGTAGCAAATAAATGGGGAAATGATGGAAACAGTGAAAGGCTTTATTTTCTTGAGCTCCAAAATCACTGCAGATCATGACTGCAGCCATGAAATTAAAAGACATTTGTTCCTTGGAAGAAAAGCTAAGACAAAACTAGACAGGATGTTAATAAGCAGAGATATTACCTTGTCAACAAATGCCCATCTGGTCAAAGCTATGGTTTTTCCAGTAGTCATGTATGGATGTGGGAGTTGGACAATAAAGAAAGCTGAGTGCCGAAGACTGATGATTTTGAACTGTTGTGTTGGAGAAGACTCTTGAGAGTTCCTTGGACTGCAAGGAGATCAAACCAGTCCATCCTAAAGGAGATCAGTCCTGAATATTCATTGGATGGATTGATGTTGATGCTGAAGCTCCAATACTTTGGCCACCTGATATGAAGAACTGACTCATTGGAAAAGACCTTGATGATGGGAAAGATTGAGGGTGGGAGGAGAAGGGGATGACGGAGGATGAGATGGTTGGATGGCATCACTGACTTGAATGACATGAGTTTGAGGAAGCTCTGAAAGTTAGTGATGGACAGGGAGGCCTGGCATGCTGCAGTCCATGGGGTTGCAAAGAGTTAGACACAACTGAGTGGTTGAACTGATCTGAGTGTTACAGTAAAAACAATCAAGCTAATTTTTTTTATATCTGCCCTTTACCCAAATATTTAAGTGGTCAATCCAACACATGTGTCACTCTGTGAAGCAAACTGCCGCCTGATCCAACAAGTAACTATGAAGTCTGTGGATGCCCTGTGTCACGTATTGACGAGGTGCTGGCGGTGCTGTGATGGGTTTCACTCTGTGCTTGCCTTCGAAGATCGCACAATCTCCCAGGGAGGATAAAGTACGTTTTCTGAATACAGATGAGGAAGGAACAATAAACCTTGGCAGCTGAGAGGTACCTGGCAAGGAGCTAGAAGTCATTCCAAGTGTGTCACGTATCCTGTGAACGAGTCCACACAACGATAGGAGAGAGGGACAAACCACTACTCGCACTCTCACCTTGCAAGGACCAGAGGACTCCATTGCTCTTCTAATTGCTGGTTTTTCCCAAGTTGGCATTCTTCCTTTGACAACTGTTTCCATAGTTCTCACAAATCCAACTGGAGTCATTAGATGACATGCCTGCACACACACACTGAGGTTTTGTGAAACTTTCTGTTAGTGGTATGCAAATTAAAAGTAAAATAAAACACTATGACACAATGATAAAAAAATAGCCAAAATTTAAAATATGATGGTATCACTGCTACTGGGAATGTAAAATGGTACAGTTTGAAAAAGATTGACAATTTCTCTAAAATGTTAATCATACACCTATCATATGATCAGCCACTTGACTTTTAGGTATTTTCCAAAAGAACAGAAAGAAAACTTTCATGAAAATACATGAACACACATTTTAAAAATAGCTTTATTAATACTGACTCTAAAGTGGAAACAATCCAATGTTCATCAACAGATGAACATATAGGTAGCACGTTCTGGCATATCCATACAGTGGCAAACTACTTGGGGATACTAATATACACAGCAACATGGATGAATGTTAAATTTATTCTATTTGAATGAAAGAAGCCAGACAAGAAGAACATGCACTGTATTATTGCATTTATATAAAAACTAGAAAATGCAAACTATCTTAAAGAACAGAAAGCATATTAGCAGATGCTTGTGCATGTGGACAGCTGGGGTATAAAATAGCAGGGCGGGAAGTATTACAAAGAGCACAAGGAAACGTTGGTTGTAATAAGTTCATTGTCTTGATTGTGGTGATGATTTCACATTTGTAAACATATATTAAAACCTACCAATGTATATAGTTAAAGATTTGCAATGTATGGTATGTAAAATATACTTCAATAGAACTGTTAAAAAATAATAATACATTGAAAAATTACTGGCCATCTGCATTGCAGCAAAGAGCTGGATAATCCCAAACAAAACCAGTAGGGTGAGGCTGTGTTTCATTATCTGTGTCAATTTGACTCAATTTTCTAAGCAACTACCTCTAACTGGCTACTAAAAAAACTAGACTTTAGTCAATGCATTTGAAGAGAACTTTCTCTAGTGAGTCAATTTACCTTTATGAACACAAACCTATACTAACATGCTCACCAATGGACACATCTAACCCTAGCATTGAAACTCCAGTTGAGTGTACCCTACAGGGTTAAACTTCAAATAGAGGCCGTAGACCAAATCATTCAGATAGGGGAATTAGAAAGCATGAAGAAATTTTGCACTTAAAGAATTGTCAGATGAGAGGTAACAACACATAAATTTACTGATGAAACTTTCTAACCAAGTAAAGAAAGGGACTATTAATAGTTTTAACTATATACCTGAATTGATTTAAATATCAGCATGTGGAAGTTAGTAGAACATCATGATTAAACAACGTTGAAGTCAGCATAAAACTACTCAGCTAAATGTGTGAATTTGAGCAAGTTATCCTCTTTGAGACTTGGTTCTGTTATAAAATTACTTATAAATATGATAAATATGTTATGAGGGACAAGTAATACATATCTATAATACTTTTAATACATAGCCTGCCACCTAGTTAACATTTAATAAAAGGTAGGTATAAATAATCATTACTATTTTCCTGATAGTGGTTATTTTAAAGATTTGTAGAAGTGACAAAGTTCCACTTCTAAAACGAGTTGTCAAAAAAATAAAAGTAAAAATCTGAAAAAGAATATAAATATATGTACATAAATTTGAATCACTTTGCTGTATATCTGAAACCAATATTTTAAATCAACTGTGCATGCATGCTAAGTCACTTATTCATGTCCAACTGTTTGTGACCTCATGGACTGTAGCTGGCCAGACTCCTCTACCTGTGGGGATTCTCCAGGCAAGAATACTGGAGTGAGTTGCCATACTTTCCTCCAGAGGATCTTCCCAATCCAGGGATGGAACCCGCATCTCTTATTTAATTGAAAAAGAAATATGATTGTTCTATTTTTATAGAAAGATTATAAAACATAAATCTGATTTATATAATTTTAAAATAATATTTTAAAATCTTCTTTTATTATTATTCCTCTAGAAACTCAAGAATTTAGTTTGTTGTGGGTTAATAGGCTTTCAAAATACATAGGTTGTTTTATAAATCACATATATCCTCTTCATCTAATATCATTATTCATCTAAATACTTATTATGTATTAAGCTTGAGGTGAAAATTGTAAGGACAAGAGCTCAGTGAATAATAAAAACAAAAATACAAAAGATACAAAAAACCAAAAATACAAAATACAAAATGCTATGAACAGAACAGTTCGCAAGTTGTGTTTTTCTTTTTAATGCTCTAATGTCCACATTTGCCTCTTGAAGTCCAAATCACCTTTATCTGTTTACAAACAGAACTTCCTGTAGTGATTTTGTAGACTTAGAAATATTTGTTTTAAACTCATTTAAAAAACTCTATCAATTTTTTGAAAGTTAAACTTTTCTCTGGGCTTTAAAATGTTATACCTGTTTCAGGGATTGGAATATATAATGTAGATCATTATTTTAAATATGTAAGCATGTGTTTTATTTTTTACATAAGTTAAAACATGCATGGAAAATGGAACAAATAATTTTCAATATATTTGAGTCAAGTAATTCTTTATGTCAATTTTTCTTTACCAGAAATACCTTGTTATCAACTGATTTTGAAGCATATTTTTGCCATATTCCTCTCAGACACATTAGCTGACAACATTTCTGAAAGGAAGCTCTGATTCTTTAATGTTATATTTACCTATTCACAATGATGTGCAAATTATCTTTGGATCAATATCCTAGTCAGTATTAAGAAAGTAAAGAATAAAGTTGATGTGATTATAGTCAAGAATACATGATTTGAAAGGAATTCCTAAATTTACATTTAGTGTGGTTAGCAGATGACACCCTAGTTTTTACTTTAAAAAGCTTTGATAGGACTTTCCTAATGGCCCAGCAATTAGGAATTCACCTGCAATTCAGTGCAGACAGGTTCAATCCCTAGTCCAGAAAGACTCCACATACCAGGAAGCAACTAAGCCCATGGGCCATGACTGCTGAGCAGTAACTACTGAAGCCTCACACCTCACTTACTGAGCCGGTGCATCACAGCTACGGAGCCCGCACACCACAGCTACTGAAGCCTGCGCACCACAGAGGCTATGCTCTGCAAGGAGAAGCCACCACAATGAGAAGCCCTTCCATTGCAACTAGAGAAACCCAACGTGCAGCAATGAAGACCCAGGGCAACCAAAGATAAAATAAATTAAAAAATAAACAAAAAGTTTTGATAAATGCTGTGTTTATTACTTATACAGGGGATTTCAGAGTAATTATTAAAAGCTTAAACAAGCTACTTGGAGCATCAGTCACCACTAATATTGTTTTCATTTTATTTTGCATTCTAAAAACTAACAGAGAGATAATTCTATACACACCGGCTTTCATCTTCATTATTCATTTCATAAAATAGCATTAGGGTAAGTATATAAAAGTTGACTGTGCTATTATAGACAGCAGAAAGGGATAGCACTCCCTTTACAAAGAAAGTGAATAATTTCATATATGTGTAGAGATACATTGTTTCACTTCAATTGTCACTTCTCTGAACTTAAAAATACCCCTCATTCTTTACGCAGCCCAGTTTGTTGTCCAATGCCATTAAAATGTTTTATATTCTCTTCCAAGAAAAGAAGATAATGGTAGTTAAATGTAATTTGAAAAAGTAGTCACTTTCAACAGTAAAAGAAAGAGTAGAAATACATTTAAATGTAAATCCTCAATTCAACAGATTGTGTCAACAGTATAAATATGTGGTAATAATAAACTTCATTACCAATTTCAATATTGTACTTTCCCCCTATGTTATCCAGTAAAGGAAAAGGGATCATCTCCACTCGATTCCAGTCTCAATAATGCTTCATCTGCTCAATATGTATAGGTGACTCAGCACCCTAGAACCTAAGGCCTGTGGAAGGGTTATGCAGAGTCAAATTATTTCACAATATAGAATCCTCTGGAATAGCACTTCCTGAATAAGTCTTTCTGGCTTAACTCCAGAAGAATTTATACTCATTTTCCTCTTATTTAGACTTGAATTATATATCTGGTTATTTCACTCAAAATCATCATGTCAAGTTTCTTAAACACATTTTCATTGACTGGTGTTTGGGACAGTGGAACTATTTAATTAAAATTGTCCAATATTAGTAATTAACAATGGAAAGCTCCTTAATTGTTCATTGTATTTTTCTCCCATAGTTTACAGGTATTTCTTATTGTGAAATGATCAGCTATTATCAATAGTAGTGCTCATCAAAATCTGATTTCCCAAAAAATCAGCATCAGAATCAATTAAAAATGTCATTTTTCAAGTTCTCACACCAAACTAAATGAGTCAAGAACTTCTAAGATTAGAATATAAAAATGTGTATTTTTTTTTAACAGAACCTATCCTAAAACTTAATATCCCTTTAGAGGAAAATTGTTTTTATACATATCTAACTTTACACTATAATATTACACATTACTTTTATCAGACATTTTTAGCCATGGACCTAGTCATGCAAAAACATACTAATTATATATGGACAAGATTACAAAATGTATATTTATTGAGTTCATATTGGTTATAAGAAGTTTATGCCATTTAATCTTAACAATCTTAATGTTATTATCTCTATTTAGCAGAAGAGGTAACTTTAGTTTTAAAAGTACTAAAACTTCGCAAAGTCAAGGAGCTTGTCATTTGAGCAACCAGAACTCAAATTTGGGGCTCTCATATTCTGAATTCTATGTTCTTTCTGTACTGATATCTACCTTTTTCTTATAAAAGTGTTAACCACCTTTGGAATTTCCATTGAGTACCTGGTACAAAATGTGGACACTTTTGTGTATCTTGAAATGCTGACTAAATGAATCATTTTTCATTATTTCCTGGAGGCTGGGATAAGGCACATTTTCTTTTTCAGCCAGAATTCATTTCATGAATTACTTTTGCTTTACCCCACAAAAGTAATAAAGAACATGCTTCTGAATAGAATAAATTGTCAACTGACTGAGGACTAATTATATTATATAATGAAATTTTCTAATGTCTCTTTCTATAAGTGAAAAGTGACAGATTCACACACACATATAATTAGGAACTTAATTAAAAATAGAACTTCTATGATACACATTTAATCAATTTTCAACATCATGTGTGTGTGTGTGTGTGTATATATATATATGTAGACACAAAGGTTTCTCACATTTAACACTTTAGATAACAACACTCTTGGAGAAAACTGCAGTAATTTGAAATTCTTTGTTTCTCTCAAAGGCAGAAAAGTAAACTAGTGCATTTGAAATGTTTTCAAGTGCATGGATTAAAAAAAAATAAGTATATATTTTAAGAACACTGCTGCTGCTGCTGCTGCTGCTAAGTCGCTTCAGTTGTGTCCGAAGAACACTGAGGCTATATTAAAAATCTGGGACTGAATAGTTTGCAGTTCACAATTTACTGGGCTATTGTAGGGCTAATATATGTATGTGCTATGTATATATTTCACATAATTCAAATTCACTGAAATTTTCAACTGTTGGACTGATAAAAATTACCACCATTCACATAAAGATAGGGTTGTTCCCATTGTTTTTTAAAAATGCCAAGGGACTTTTTATCTGGATATTCTCCGAGGACCATAGAATAAGACCTTGGTTTTACTTTCCTTTCAAAATGTGAGGCCCCTACACAGAAAGCCATTTCTCTTGGCTGTGTGTGTCAGCATGTGACAACTCCAAATTAGGGACTGGAATTTGTGAACTGAAGCACCAAAGAAAAATGTGCATCCATACACATAATTTTATATAGCTTTAGGGTCCTTAGAAGCTTACTTGTTTAGGGTAGCAGGATAACTCATTTTTTCTAATTATTGATAGCAAAATTCAACATGTTTTTCCTTAAACAGTTGATCCCTGAGGAATGCAAGAATTAAAATAAATCTTAAAATGTTGTTCTTTCGTATCTTATAAAAATGTACTCTTAAAGAAGCTGAAGTGTTAACAACCAAAGCCAACACAAATTCTAAGTAAATTCTTACATATTTTCAGTCCAGTTCAGTTCAGTTGCTCAGTCGTGTCTGACTCTTTGCGACCCCATGAACCACAGCACGCCAGGCCTCCCTGTCCACCACCAACTCCTGGAGTCCACCCAAACCCATGTCTATCGAGTCGATGATGCCATCCAAACCATCTCATCCTCTATTGTCCCCTTCTCCTCCTGCCCTCAATCTTTCACAGCATCAGGGTCTTTTCCAATGAGTAAGCTCTTCGCATCAGGTGGCCAAAGTATTGGAGTTTCAGCTTCAACATCAGTCCTTCCAATGAACACCCAGGACTGGTCTCCTTTAGAATGGACTGGTTGGATCTTCTTGCAGTCGAAGGGACTCTCAAGAGTCTTCTCCAACACCACAGTTCAAAAGCATCAATTCTTCGGCGCTCAGCCTTCTTTATAGTCCAACTCTCACATCCATACATGACCACTGGAAAAACCATAGCCTTGACTAGATGGACCTTTATTGGCAAAGTAATGTCTCTGCTTTTTAATATGTTGTCTAGGTTGGTCATAACTTTCCTTCCAAGGAGTAAGTGCCTTTAATCTCATGGCTGCAATCACAATTTGCAGTGATTTTGGAGCCCCCCAAAATAAAGTCAGCCACTATTTCCACTGTTTCCCCATCTATTTTCCATGAAGTGATGGGACCAGATGGCATGATCTTCATTTTCTGAATGTTGAGCTTTAAGCCAACTTTTTCACTCTCCTTTTTCACTTTCATCAAGAGGCTTTTTAGTTCCTCTTCAGTTTCTGCCATAAGGGTGGTGTCATATGCATATCTGAGGTTATTGGTATTTCTCCTGGCAATCTTGATTCCAGCTGGTGCTTCTTCCAGCCCAGCATTTCTCATGATGTACTCTGCACAGAAGTTAAATAAGCAGGGTGACAACATACTGCCTTGACCAACTCCTTTTCCTAGTTGGAACCAGTCTGTTGCTCCATGACCAGCTCTAAGCATTGCTTCCTGACCTGCATACAGTTTTACTGTACATTTATTACTTAATAGCATGCATAAGCATACATACAAACTAATATATAATAAATGCATGTATCAACATCAAGTTTACAGTCTATGAACTTAGGGGAAAAAACTATATGATTTTCATACTGAACTTTAGATTATTTAGTAATAATGGAATGAGTGGAAATATGAATTTACTCTCTAAACAAGGAGACTCCTTACAGTGAAAGGTGTCTTGCTGTTATTTAGGATATAAATGCTTAATCCTGACAGGGTTATATAGGAAAATGTGAGCTGGATCTGCTACTTCACAGAAGACTAAAAGAAAAGAGTGAACACATATCTCTTTTCAATTATATGACCATTATCTCACAGGTTCTATAAAAATTTTAATATATTTTTGTGATACACAAGGACTTAATATCATGATTTTATATGATATTTTATAATGTCCTCTTCTAATACCTGTTGTAATTTATTTAAATGATATTTTTAAATTAATTAATCATTTTTGATGTCGCCTTTGAGTCTTTAAAATTATCATTTTTTAATTGAAGAATAATTGCTTTACAATTGCAATGGTTTCTTCCAAAATTCAACATGTATCAGCCATTAAAAGAGACCAGTATTTAAAACTTGTTACATACTAGTTATTTGCAACGGTTAAATTATTACAATAGACTGCGATTTCATTGTTGAATATACATGTAAAACAATACTATATATTGTAATAGTAATTACAAGTTAAATATCAAAATACTATAAAGTTGGAATGCTCCTTGTGTCATCATTTCTAACAGACTTTTGACCACTTAGGAATCATACTTTTTTTTTCAAATTGCTAGTACAAACCTTTTGCTATTATTTGCATTTTTTTTTCTATAGCTATGAAGAAATGGAAAACTATCATCTTTGAAATTTTTTCCTCATCAAATGAATTACATTTATGCCTACTGTATGTGACAAATAATGTTTCTTCTGGTTATTCATCCAAAACATACTGAAAACTTAATGCATGTCATATGCTTAAATAACACCAACAAGAAAAAAAAAAACAAAAAACCTATTCTACTCTACTCAATATCCCATGTAGAGTGAGAGTAGTGGAGGAACACCAGTAATAACAAAGATGATGATTAGCTGAGTCTTGGAGGCTCACTTATTATGGTGATTCCTTAAATTCAGACATTTGGCAATGCAGGTGAAAGTGTAACAAGGAATCAAATTTGATAAACAGGCAGAAGCATAAAGTGACACTATCTGCTACCCAAGCCATATGTGATTAGATAAGTGGTGAAACTGATGAAAAAGAAAGGCAGCAATGAATGGATAAATGAGATTACTCAGGAAATTCGAAAATGAGACATCAAAATTATAGTCAATTTATGGAGCTTTCTGGAGAAGGCAATGGCACCCCACTCCAGTACCCTTGCCTGGAAAATCCCATGGATGGAGGAGCCTGGTAGGCTGCAGTCCACGGGGTTGCAAAGAGTCAGACACAACTGAATGACTTCACTTTCACTTTTCACCTTCATGCATTGGAGAAGGAAATGGCAAACCACTCCAGTGTTCTTGCCTGGAGAATCCCAAGGACGGGGGAGCCTGGTGGGCTGCCGTCTATGGGGTCATAGAGTTGGATACGACTGAAGTGACTTAGCAGCTTAGCAGCATGGAGCTTTCATTGGTCAATCATGGTAGACTGGGGCCAGGAGAGTCATATCTAATCGTATGCCTGTTGGTCAGAGAAATCAAGTCTTCATAAGTAGGAACAAAGAAGTCAGAGACAATAAGCAATAAAAGTGAGAGGGGGAGAGAAAAATTATTATACATATTTTAAGTACATAAAACAGGAATGAGGACCGGAGAGAGGGCAACATGAACAGGTTTCAGCTTTGCTGTTGGCTCTGAAGATGGGAAAAATGACGCTGTGAACCAAAGAGAGAGGCACCTAGCACAGGAGCTAGTAAAAATTGGTGCTGAACAGAAAGAGTGGCCACGATGACGGAGAAGACTCAGCTCACCTCCTCTCACAGGCACGACAAAATTACAATGATTTTTAAGCACTATTGATGAGAAAGACTTGAGAACAAGCAGAAAAGCTAGGGCAAATTAAAAAGCTTTTGTACAGCTAAAGAAACAATCAATACAAGGAAAAGGCCACCTCATGAACTGAAGGAGATATTTGCAAAAAATACATCCAACAAGGGGTTAATAGCTAAAATACACAAGAGAACTCATACAACTCTATATCAAAACAAACAACCCAATTAAAAAATGGGCAGATGACCCAACTAGATATTTTTCCAAAAGAAGACATGCTAATGGCCAATAGGCATATGAAAAGATGCCCAACATCACTCATTATCAGGGAAATACAACTCAAAGCCACAATGAGATATGACATTATATCTGTCAGAATGTCTACTATCAGAAATACACATAATAATTATTGGCAAGGTTGGGGAGAAAAGAGAATCATCGTGACTGTTGGTGGGAATGTAAGTTGGCACAGCTCCTAAGGAGAACATATAGTGGTGGCTCAAAGAATTAAAGCTATAACTACAAAACAATCCAGCAGTTCCCATCCTGCGCATTTATTGGAAGAAAATAAAAACATTAACTGGAAAAGATATATGCATCCCTATGTTAACTGCAGCATTATTTACAATAGCCAAGACATGGAAGCAACTTAAGTGCCCACTGATTTGATGACTGGATAAAGATGTAGCATAAATGCACGATGAGATATGCGTCATATAAAGGAGGAAACCTAGCCATTTGCAGTAATAACATAGATGCATCTAGAGGTATTATGCTAATTGAAATAAGTCAAATAGAGAAATACCACGACTATATCATTTTGTTTATATATCAAATATAAACACAAAGCAGATGATGTAACTAAACAAAAGCTGGGACATAGACACAGAGAACAAGCAGGCAGATGCCAGAGGGAATGGACCAGAAGGAGGAGAGGGGTACATGAGTGAAGTAAGACGTTGAGTTACAAAATAAGTCTCACAGGTATAAAAGGTGCAATGTATGGAATGTAGTTCATAGTCATGTAATATTTTCATAGAGTGACAGATAACCACTAGACCTGTCCTGGTGATGATTTTGAAGTGTACAGGAATCACTGTCTTGTGTACCAGGAGTTAATATAGTCTTATAGATTAATTACACTTCAAACGCAAACCCAGAAACAGAGCCAAAGAAAAAGAGATGATATTTGTGGCTACCAGATGTTGGAGGAGGGTAAATTGGATGAAGGCCATCAAAAACTACAAACTTTCTGTTATGAGATGAATAGGAAAAAATGATAGTATTTCTTGTTTAAGATTTTTACAACTTTACTGTAGAGCAGAGATTGGCACAACTGTATTTCAGAAAAAAAAAAAAAAAAGATTGAGTATTACAGAGGAGTGGAGAAAAGAAGAGAAAATCAGAGAGAAACATAGACAAAAAGTAAATGTAAGGTACAAGAAATAAAGACAAAAGAACAGTGCAATATGTAGATAAACATGTGTTTGAGCTGTACAAGCAAGTATAAAACATGAGCAAAAGATAATTGTTATCTTAAAATAATTGACTCTAAAAATCATTGAAGCAAACAATAAAATAAAAACAAGCTAACTACATAGAAAATAATATAAATGAACAATTAAATATATTTGAACTGTTTAAAACTTTATTACTTTTCAATATTTAAAAGTTCTATCAGTGAATTGGCTTTGGTGGTAACTAAAATAATCCAAGAGACCCCTACGTGCTAGTGTTTATAATCAACATATAATCAATAGCTATGTTGATTATCAGTTCAGTTCAGTCCAGTCACTCAGTTGTGTCCAACTCCTTGCCACCCCATGGACTGCAGCATGCCATGCCTCCCTGTCCATCACCAACTCCCAGGGTTTACTCAAACCCATGTCCAGTGAGTCAGTGATGCCATCCAACCACCTCACCCTCTGACGTTCCCTTCTCCTCCCGCCTTCAATCTTTCCCAGCATTAGTTCAGTCTCTCAGTTGTGTCTGACTCTTTGCGACCCCATGAATCCCAGCATGCCAGGCCTCCCTGTCCATCACAAACTCCCGGAGTTCACTCAGACTCACATCCATTGAGTCCGTGATGCCATCCAACCATCTCATCCTTTGTCGTCCCCTTCTCCTCCTGCCTTCAATCTTTCCCAGCATCAGGGTCTTTTCAAATGAGTCAGTTCTTCAAATCGGGTGGCCAAAGTATTGGAGTTTTAGCTTCAACATCAGTCCTTCCATCATTATAATCTGAATTATATAGTTGAGATTATATAATAATCAATTATATAATTATATAATCTCCATTATAATCTCAATCTCGTCTCTCTTTCCTCAAACGTCTTCTCTACAGCTTGGTAAAGTAGATCCAAATGCTAAGTAACATATACTAAATGTAGTCATAACTGTAAAATCAGCCTGAGTCGTCTTTGTTTTATTTGCTAAACAGTAATATAAATAATGCTTATATTATTAACAGTAATATAACGCTTACTATAAGAATTTATAGTAAGCGTTACCATAAGAATCAAATGGACACTATGTAACTAACATATTTTAGTAACCCAACTAACATCATCTCCCTTTTCTCCTTCATGTTTTGCCCTCTGACAATATTGTTTTAAGGTAATTTCTAAGTAAATATGATCATTAATCTTTCATATAAGTGAAAGTTATTTCAAAGCATTTCCTGGGATTGAATTTTAGATATTCTAGGCAAATTTATAGGACTCGATTGAAATTGGAAGACAGATGCCTTGGAGATTCCCTGAAGAAGTACAATTTATTTCTCACATTAGCTTAGGAACAATCTATATCCAGTTTCACTGGACAAGATTCACTGAAGCCCTAGATGCAAGGTTTATCTCCACTTTGCTTTGCTATAATTATGCAATCTTACCTAGAACTTTATGTAATAAAATTAATATTTGGTACACCATCACTTGAAAGACTGATACTCAAATAGAACACCATAATTATTATTATTAATGGTGCTTACCTATGCAAATGAAATCTCATAGACTAGCTAAGGTCAGATACATGTTAAGATAATACAATTCTATATTTTGGACCACCTAGGCCTTACACTGAAATATACATCTCCCAGGCTTCCCAGGTGGCACTAGTGGTAAAGACCCCACCTGCCAATGCAGAAGACACAAAAGTTGTGGATTTGATCCCTGGGTCGGGAAGATCCCCTGGAGAAGGAAATGGCAGCCCACTTCAGTATCTTTGCCTAGAAAATTCCAAGGACAGAGGAGCCTGGCAGGCTACAGTCCATGGATTCGCACAGAGTCGGACACGACTGCACACACATTTAGTAGTATAAGGAAATGGCAACCCACTCCAGTGTTCTTGCCTGGAGAATCCAAGGGACAGGGGAGCCTGGTGGGCTGCCATCTATCGGGTCGCACAGAGTCGGACATGACTGAAGCAACTTAGCAGCAGCAGCAGCAGCAGCATTTCCCAGTATCATTGAAAACTCTTCAAAGTAAAAGAAGGAACTCACTGTGGTTGTATTGATTTAGTCTTTAAGTTGGGTCTGACTCTTTTGTGACCCCATGGGTGGCAAACCACAGACTGCTCTGTCCATGGGATTTCTCAGGCAAAAATACTCGAGTGGGTTGCTATTTCCTTCTCCAGGGGATCTTTCCAATCCAGATATCAAGACCATATCTCCTGCATTGGCAGGTGGACTTTTTATCACTGAGCCATCAGAGAAATATATTTTTCTATTCACTGTGTTCAGAGAAACAGGGTCTGGTGCAAATAGTTACCAAAATACGTATTTGCAAAAACAGAGAGTGTCTGTTATCTAGGGATTTCTTCTTTTATCTAGCATTAGTTAAATTCAGTACAGTCACTCAGTCATGTCCAACTCTGCGACCCCATGAATTGCAGCATGCCAGGCCTCCCTGTCCATCACAAACACCAGGAGTTCACCCAAGCTCATGTGCATCGAGTACGTGATGCCATCTAGCCATCTCATCCTCTGTCGTCTCCTTCTCCTCCTGCCCCAATTCCTCCCAGCATCAGGGTCTTTTCCAATGAGTCAACTCTTCGCATGAGGTGGCCAAAGTATTGGAGTTTCAGTCTCAGCATCAGTCCTTCCAATTAACACCCAGACTGGTCTCCTTTAGGATGGACTGATTGGATCTCCTTGCAGTCCATGGGACTCTCAAGAGTCTTCTCCAACACCACAGTTCAAAAGCATCAATTCTTCGGTGCTCAGCTTTCTTCACAGTCCAACTCTCACATCCATACATGACCACTGGAAAAACCATAGCCTTGACTAGACAGACCTTTGTTGGCAAAGTAATGTCTCTGCTGTTCATATGCTATCTAAGTTGGTCATAACTTTCCTTCCAAGGAGTAAGTGTCTTTTAATTTCATGGCTGCAATCACCATCTGCAGTGATTTTGGAGCCCCCAAAAATAAAGTCTGACACTGTTTCCACTGTTTCCCCATCTATTTCCCATGTGAGGGGACCAGATGACATGATCTTCGTTTTCTGAATGTTGAGCTTTAAGCCAACTTTTTCACTCTCCACTTTCACTTTCATTAAGAGGCTTTTGAGTTCCTCTTCACTTTCTGCCATAAGGGTGGTGTCATCTGCATATTTAAGGTTATTGATATTTCTCCCAGCAATCTTGATTCCAGCTTGTGCTTATTCCAGCCCAGCGTTTCTCATGATGTACCCTGCATATGAGTTAAATAAGCAGGGTGACAATATACATCCTTGATGTACTCCTTTTCCTGTTTCGAACTAGTCTGTCGTTACATGTCCAGTTCTAACTGTTGCTTCCTGACCTGCATATAGGTTTCTCAAGAGGCAGGTCAGGTGGTCTGGTATTCCTATCTCTTTTAGAATTTCCACAGTTTATTGTGATCCACACAGTCAAAGGCTTTGGCACAGTCAATAAAGCAGAAATAGACGTTTTTCTGGAAATTCTCTTGCTTTTTTCGAATATCCAGCGGATGTTGGCAATTTGATCTCTGGTTCCTCTGCCTTTTCTAAAACCAGCTTGAACATCTTGAAGTTCACGGTTCACGTATTGCTGAGGCCTGGCTTAGAGAATTTTGAGCATTACTTTACTAGCGTGTGAGATGAGTGCAATTGTGTGATAGTTTGAGCATTCTTTGGCATTGCCTTTCTTTGGGATCAGAATGAAAACTGACCTTTTACAGTCCTCTGGCCACTGCTGAGTTTTCCAAATTTGCTGGCATATTGAGTGCAGCACTTTCACAGCATCATCTTGCAGGATTGAAATAGCTCAAGTGGAATTTCCTCACCTCCACTAGCTTTGTTCGTAGTGATGCTTTCTAAGGCCCCCTTGACTTCACATTCCAGGATGTCTGGCTCTACGTGAGTAATCATACCATCGTGATTATCTGGGTCATGAAGATCTTTTTTGTACAGTTCTTCTGTGTATTCTTGCCACCTCTTTTTAATATCTTCTGCTTCTGTTAGGTCCATACCATTTCTGTCCTTTATCAAGCTCATCTTTGCATGAAGTGTTCCCTTGATATCTCTAATTTTCTTGAAGTGATCTCTATTTGTTCCCATTCTGTTGTTTTCCTCTGTTTCTTTGCATTGATTGCTGAGGAAGGCTTCTTATCTCTCCTTGCTATTCTTTGGAACTCTGCATTCAAATGGGAATATCTTTCTTTTTCTCCTTTGCTTTTCTCCTCTCTTCTTTTCAGTTATTTGTCAGGCCTCCTCAGACAGCCATTTTGCCTTTTTGCATTTATTTTCCATGGGGATGGTCTTGATCCCTGTCTCCTGTACAGTGTCATGAACTTCCATCTATAGTTCATCTGGCACTCTATCAGATCTAGTCCCTTAAATCTATTTCTCACTTCCACTGTATAATCATAAGGGATTTGATTTAGGTCATACCTGAATGGTCTAGTGGTTTTCCCCACTTTCTTCAATTTAAGTCTGAATTTGGCAATCAGGAGTTCATGATCTGAGCCACAGTCAGCTCCCAGTCTTGTTTTTGCTGACTGTATAGAGCTTCTCCATATGTGGCTGCAAAGTATATAATCAATCTGATTTTGGTGTTGACCGTCTCGTGATATCCATGTGTAGAGGTTTCTCTTGTGTTGTTGGAAGAGGGTGTTTGCTATGACCAGTGTGTTCTCTTGGCAAAACTCTGTTAGCCTTGCCCTGCTTCATTCCATATTCTAAGGCTGAATTTGCCTGTTACCTCAGGTGTTTCTTGACTTCCTATTTTTGCATTCCAGTCCCCTATAATGAAAAGGATATCTTTTTTGGGTGTTAGTTCTAAAAGGTCTTGTAGGTCTTCATAGAACCATTCAACTTCAGCTTCTTTAGCGTTACTGGTTGGGGCATAGACTTGGATTACTGTGATATTGAATGGTTTGCCTTGGAAACGAACAGAGATCATTCTGTCGTTTTTGAGACTGCATCCAAATACTGCATTTCGGACTTGTTGACCATGATGGCTACTCCATTTTTTCTAAGGGATTCCCACCCACAGTAGTAGACATAATGATCATCTGAGTTAAATTCACCCATTCCAGTCCATTTTAGTTCGCTGATTCCTAGAATGTCAATGTTCCCTCTTGCCATCTCCTGTTTGACCATTTCCAATTTGCCTTGATTCATGGACCTAACATTCCAGTTTCTTATGCAATATTGCTCTTTACAGCATTGGATCTTGCTTCTATTACCAGTCACATCCACAACTGTGTATTGTTTTTTGCTTTGGCTCCATCCCTTCATCCTTTCTGGAGTTATTTCTCCACTGATCTCCAGTAGCATATTGGGCACCTACTGACCTGGGGAGTTCCCCTTTCAATATCCTATCATTTTGCCTTTTCATACTGTTCATGGGGTTCTCAAGGCAAGAACACTGAAGTGGTTTGCCATTCCCTTCTCCAGTGGACCACATTTTGTCAGACCTCTCCACCATGACCCGTCCATATGGGTGGCCCCACATGGCATGGCTTACTTTCACTGAGTTAGACAAGGCTGTCGTCCATGTTAGGAGTTAAACTAAGGATTCAAGGGAAAAAATTCCCTCATTCATATAAAACCCCCTCATTCAGTGAAAAACGTTAAATTTAAAAGAATAATAATAAAAAGTCAAGCTTTGACAGCTTATAAAAATTGACATTTTATCAAGAAGGAAAATAATACTTAAAAAATAACAATATTACACTTGGTCAAAATTTCTATGTCACTTAAAATTTAAGATGTTATAAAACGTCCAGTAAGGGAACACATACTAATGTTTTTGTCTTATTTCTGTGCTGTCAACTGGCCATACAATTTTTACTCAGTATTTAGAGAAACAGATTTCATGAATACTCTATATGACTTTTTTAAAAGAACTACTACTGTATTGGAAAATAGTCAACATGCACTCATTACTGGAGAAAAACACTAAAAGAAAATATATGTATGGAGAAAAAATGAAAAACAAGTAAATAGAAAACAAAGTCTCAGAGTAAAAAGTTGTATGCAAAAAAAAGACAATATGCTTGTTTTGAGAAACAAAATAGTGCATGTTTAAGATCATAACTGCAGGGCTTTACTGTAAAGGTTTGAAATCTGTCTCAGTTTCTTCCTAAATGTATAGCCTTTGATATATTACTATGCTACAATTTATTCATATGTAAAAAAGAAAATCATAAAATACACCTTGACTTGCTTTGTAAATGATTGCATATATTTTGTGAAGGTTAAAGCTCTTTTAATAGTGCCTTCTTTTTATTATTAGCACTTATCGTTGTACATAAAAGAAACAAATTAAGCACATCTATTAAAAAGAAAATTACTTTTAGAGTCAAAATATGATTTTAAAAGATGTTTTAAAGATTCTATAGTTCACAATGATAGACTAAGCAAAAAACAGAATTTGAGGGTTTCAGAAAACAGGGAACCAACACAAGAGGAATGTGAAGGCAATTAATAAGTTAACACAATTTTACAGTTAATCAAGAGACCTATTAATCTATTGTGATGAAGACAGAGGAATCTAGTAGGGATATCTCTAGGGAAACATATCTTTTAATTTTCTTTCCATTTTACTCTGAGGAAATATGTAAGTGTGTGCTATGGGAAGGTATGGAGAGACTGAGTAAAATATAAAGAAAGAAAAGAAGAGAAGGAAGAGGAGGAGGAACTAAACTAATAAAACAGTAAAGTGAAAGTGAATTTGCTCAGTCGTGTCTGACTCTTTGGGACCCCATGGACTGTACCCTGCCAGGCTGCTCCATCAATGGGATCTTCCAGGCAAGAATACTGCAATGGGTTGCCACTTCTTCCTCCAGGGGATCTTCCTGACCCAGGGATTGCACTCTGGTCTCCCACACTGCAGGCAGATGCTTTACCAACTGAGCCACCAGGGAGCAGGATATTATTAATTCCAAGGGTAAATGAGAGCTCCTTGCTCCTTGGAAGAAAAGTCATGACCAAACTAGACAGTGAATTAAAAAGCAGAGACATTACTTTGCCAACAAAGGTCCGTCTAGTCAAAGCTATGCTTTTTCCAGTAGTCATGTATGGATGTGAGAGTTGGACTATAAAGAAAACTGAGCACCGAAGAATTGATGCTTTTGAACTGTGGTGTTGGATAAGACTCTTGAGAGTCCCTTGGACTGCAAGGAGATCCAATCAGTCCATCCTAAAGGAGATCGGTCCTGAATAGTCATTGGGAGGACTGATGGTGAAGCCAAAGCTCCAATACATTGGCCACCTGATACGGGAAGAACTGACTCATTGGAAAAGACCCAGATGCTGGGAAGGCAGGAGGAGAAGGGGATGACAGAGGCTGAGATGGTTGGATGGCATCACCGACTCAATGGACATGAGTTTTTGAGTAAGCTCCGGGACTTGGCAATGGACAGGGAAGCCTGGCATGCTGCAGTCCATGGGGTTGCAAAGAGTCGGACATGACTGAGCTACTGAACTGAAATGAGAGCTGTAAAAAAAAAGAGAGAGAATGTAATAATGATAGTACTGAATAGTACTTGACTAAACAGTAAGTTGTATTATGTAACTGTGTGAGCTAAAATAGTCACCAAATACAATAAAGTGTAAGCAAACATATCTTCAGTATATGAAATGAGACAACAGTGTATTCATTTTAATCAGAAATTAGTAATAACAGAACAGATACCTTCAAGCTTTGCTTCTTACCACTAGAACTGACAGTAAGAAGAGCAGGAATGTTAATAAGTCTTTAGTAATAGGGTTATCAAGAGGCCAAATACTTTCCATGGTGTCTATTGCTAAACTGCTCTGCCATATTTTCATGTAGTCAGGAGACAATAAGTCCAACCAGATTTAGATAATTTATTATTTACAGACATGGTTTTTCACATCAGCTTCCCTCGCTTTTAAATTCCATGAAGATGATATTAAAGCAGACCAGGTGAACCCTATATACATAGTGCATTAAAGTCATAGCTCAAGAACACTCAGCTTATGATACCTCCTTCCCCTTTTAAAGGACTGTTGTAAACCTGATCATTAGTACCTCTCAAGAAAGACACTAGGTTTCTTACACCAAAACTTTCTTAAACAAATATGCAAATCTTTTGCGAGGAGGTGAGGGATAGACCGTTAGCCTGAATGTCTCTACTGAGACCTTTTCAATTTTTATTATCCTTTAACATAAACAAATCTTTTACAGGAAGACTTTTAATGACTGAACATGAATTAACATGATTGAGAAATTTCTCCCAAAAGTTGCTGCTACCCTCTTCCTAGAATGAAAGTGAAAGTTGCTCAGTAGTATCTGACGTTTTGTGACCCCATGGATGTAGCCTGCCAGGCTCCTCTCTCCATGGAATTCTGGAGTGGGTAGCCTATCCCTTCACCAGTGGATCTTCCTGACCCAGGGATGGAACCGAGGTCTCCTGCATTGCAGCTGGATTCTTTACCAGCTCAGCTACCAGGGAAGTCTTTTCATCATCATGCATAGTGCTAAAATATTGTAACCTTCCTTCTGGATATTTAAAGTGATATAATGCTGCCATCTTCTTTTTCCATTTCTATTCAGCATTCTGAAGTTACCAGACAGCATAATATAATAACACAGAAATAAACATTAATAAGAGGGTAATAAAAGTAGTACCATAATTTTGATGAAATAATTGTCTAGGAAGATTATCCTGAATAATCTAAATTGAGGCTTTAGAATTAACTAAGTTATTCAACAAAGATGCTGAATAAAACTTCAGTATAGAAAATTCAACTGAATTTCTACATATTAAAAATGAATAATTAGAAGCTTAGAACAATTTTATTTAAAATTGACTCAAAAACAAAATGCAATTAGAAATACATCTTGTGAAAGATAAACTAAAATGGGGTAATGTGCCATATTTGTAGTTTGAAAATCAATATTTTAAATATGAAAATTCTACAAAAAATATCTTTTCAACATTATCTCATCCAAAATCAAAGCACTTTTTTTCCACAAAATTTTTTAAGTTGATTTTACAAAATAAATGAAAGTTCATGGAGCTAAAAATAGCCAAAGCAATCCTGATGAAGAACAATTTTAGAAGAATTACATATCAGACACAAGGAGATCAAACCAATCAATCCTAAAGGAAATCAACCCTCAATATTTACTGGAAGGACTGGTGCTGAAGCTGAAGCTCCAATACTTTGGCCACGTGATGTGAAGAGCTGACTCACTGGAGAAGATTCCAATGCTGGGAAAGATTGAGGGCAAGAAAAGAAGGGGGCAACAGAGGATGAGATGGCTGGACGGCCTCACCTACTCAATGGACATGGGTTAGAGGAAACTCTAGGAGATTGTGAAGGGCAGGGAAGTCTGGAATGCTGCAGTTCATTGAGTTGCAAAGAGTCGGACACAACTTAGCAACTGAACAGCAACGACACAACTACACAGCGATAGCACTTTCACTTTTCTCTTTCCTGCACTGGAGAAGGAAATGGCACCCACTCCAGTGTTCTTGCGTGGAGAATCCCGGGGACGGGGGAGCCTGGTGGGCTGCCGTCTATGGGGTCGCACAGAGTCGGACACGACTGAAGCGACTTAGCAGCAGTAGCAGACCTAATGGACAGCTTACAGAAAATAAAAGTACAGAATCAATGCAGTTTGATATGAAACAGAATGAGAAAGAACAGAAAGACATGAACGAGGATAGAAAGAACTGGCTGTCATACACACATATATGTGCATGTCTGTCTACCTTCTTACCTATACTGGTACAATTGAATCTGTCACTAGGGTAGCTACCAGCCAAACTGCAGCATCCAGAGACACTGTAGAAGGGAAAAGAACCTTTGACCTCATAACAGCAGGTCTGTGATGTACTAAGTACTTTTTTGTAAACAAAGATATCAGATAGTACCAACAACCTTCATAAAATATTGCTTTATTTACCTAAATAAATCATTCATTCAATAAATTATGAAGCATAGGCAAACAAAACAGGGAAACTTATTGCTTTCATACCATATACATCATATTTAGTGAAGCAAATAATACCCCAATAAACAATTATTTAAAAAATACAATTTGCCATGAATTCAAATCAATTATGGTATGGGTATAGAATATTGAGAGTTCCCTTTCAGATAAAACAACTGAACAAGAAGAGCTGATGTTTGAGCAGAGGGCCTAGTCAAAGGAAAGAGTGGGTTAGGATGTATCTGTTGAAGAATATTTCAGACAGAGGAGAATACAACAGCAAAGACTGGAGGAGGGGAGAGTGTAAAGGCAGCACTAAAGAGACTAAAACAGGGGATGCCATCAAGCAGTTAAGGATCAGATTTTGTAGAGCAAGCTAGATAACATCTTTGAAATTTTTCCTCACAATTGAAAAGATGCCATCAGATGAAGCTGGTGCTAATCGTAAAGCTCCTGACTGCTAAGGCAGGAGACGGAAGAGATGCAGGTTCCATCCCTGGGCCGGGAAGATCCCTTGAAGGAGGGAATGGTAACTCACTCTAGTACTCTTGCTTGGAGCATCCAATGGACAGAGGAAACTGGCGGTCACGGAGTCACAGAGTCGGACACAACTGGAATGACTTATCATGCACACACACACACATCAGATAAATTTGGTTAGGAAACAAACTCCGACTTACAAATCAAAGGATCCAACAGGACTGTTGCAGAAGAAGAGTGAAACCAGAAACGAAATTCGGAAGCTTTTATCATAACTGACAACATGTGATGGTGACTTGGCCCACTATGGTAGCAGTGGGAGTGCTAGAAATTTCTTGTTTGGCAAATATGCCAAAGTTGGAGATGGCCAGCATTTCTGATACTGGATATGTGATGTAACACCAAGAGAGGAATATAAAACCTTTTGCTTAAAAAAAAAAAAAAAAACTGGGAAAATAGAGGACTAATTTATTTCAATGAGAAATAGTAAAGGAAAAAACTAATTTTAAATGATGCTTACATTAAATATAAGTACAAAAGCTGAAAACACTCTCGAATTTCTGTTTCTTTTCTTTCTTTCTTTCCTTTTTATTTATTTATTTTTCTAACAGAGATGTTAATGCTGGCAATTGTTTACAAAGGGGTGGGAAATACATGTTCATATGGTGGAAGGCTTGTTGTTGTTGTCATTCAGTCACTCAGTCGTGTCCAACATTTTGCAACCCCACGGACAGCATGATGCCAGGCTTCCCTGTCATTCGCTGTCTCCTGGAGTTTGCTAAAACTCATGTCCATTGCCTCGGTGATGGGATCCAACCATCTCATTCTCTGTCGTCCCCTTCTCCTCCTGCCTTCTATTTTTCCCAGCATCAGGGTCTTTCCAGTGAGTCAGTTCTTCTCCTCAGGTGGCCAAATATTTGAACTTCAGCTTCAGCATCAGTCATTCCAGTGAATATTCAGGATTGATCTTCTTTAGGATAGACTGGTTGGATCTCTTTGCAGTCCAAGGGACTCTCAAGAGTCTTCTCCAACACACAGTTCAAAAGCATCAGTTCTTCAGCACTCAGTCTTCTTTATGGTCCAATAGTCACATCCATACATGACTACTGGAAAAATCACAGCATTGGCTATATGTACTTTTGTTGGCAAAGTAATGTCTCTGCTTTTTAATAGGCTGTTAGTTTTGTCAGGGCTTTTTTTTTTTTTTTTCCCCAAGGAGCAAACATCTTTCAATTTCATGGCCACAGTCACCATCTGCAGTGATTTTGGAGCCCAAGAAAATAAGGTCTGTCACTGTTTCCACTGTTTCCCCATGGATTTGCCATGAAGTGATGGGACCGGATGCCATGATCTTTGTTTTCTGAATGTTGAGTTTTAATCCAGTGTTTTCACTCTCCTCTTTCACTTTTATCAAGAGGCTCTAGCTCCTCTTCACTCTCTGCTATAAGGTTGGTGTCATCTGTGTATCTGAGGTTATTGATATTTCTCCTGGAAATTTTGATTGCAGCTTGTGCTTCACCCAGCCCAGCATTTTACATGATGTACACTGCATATAAGTTAAATAAGCAGAGCGACAATATACAGCCTTGATGTACTCGTTTTCCAATTTGGAACCATTCTGTTGTTCCATGTCCACTTCTAACTGTTTCATCTTGACCTGCATACAGGTTTCTCAGGATAAGGTCACGTGGTCCATCTCTTTAAGAACTTTCCACAGTTTCTCGTGATCTACACAGTGAAAAGCTTTAGCATAGTCAATGAAGGAGATTTTCTTTTTTTTGAATCCCCTTTCTTTTTTGATGATCCAATGGACGTTGGCAATATGATCTCTGGTTCCTCAGCCTTTTTTAAATACAGCTTGTCTATCTGGAATTTCTCAATTTATGTACCGTTGAAGCCTAATTTGTATGATTTTGTGCATTACCTTGCTATCATGTGACTTCATTGCAATTGTATGGTAGTTTAAACATTCTTTGGTGTTGCCTTTCTTTGGGATTGAAACTGACCTTTTCCAGTCCTATGGCAAAGCTAGAAGGTTAGTGTCATGCTTATTAATACTGTCCATAAATTATATCCAGACTCTTAACAATTTTGGAAATAGGCATGGCCAAGTGACATTCTTGGGCTAATAAAATGTCAAAAAGGAGCTCTTCTTTACCGATGCCACAGTGGCTGACAATGTTCCAGATGGTGGGTGCAGTATACCTTTGCATGGCTGGTTTAGAGAGACATGAAACAGTAACCCATGATTACCCAGTGGTAGATATGTAGTCTGAATAATAAACATACCAGTGAAATGCTGGAGTTCTTTATTATGGCAGTTTAAACTATCACTTCCTGACTGATAATTTATAACTGCTGAAAGATTAGTTAGCAATTTGGAGAAACGAACCTTTGTCGGATGGACAAAGATCTGTCTCCAAAGCTATGGTATTTCTAGTGGTCATGTATGGATGTGAGCGTTGGACTATAAAGAAAGCTGAGTGCTGAAGAACTGATGCTTTTGAACTGTGATGTTGGAGAAGACTCTTGAGAGTCCCTTGGACTGCAAGGGGATAAAACCTGTCCATCCTAAAGGAGATCAGTCTTGAGTATTCATTGGGTGATGCTGAAGCTGAAACTCCAACACTTTGGCCATCTGATGCAAAGAACTGACTCATTGGAAAAGACCCTGATGCTGGGAAAGATTGAAGGTGGGAGGAGAAAAGGACAATAGAGGATGAGATGGCATCACTGACTTAATGGACATGAGTTTGAGCAAGCTCCGGGATATGGTGCTGGATAGCTAAGTCTGGCATGCTGCAGTCCATGGGGTCACAAAGTGTCGGACACGACTGAGCAACTGAACTGAACTGAACTTGGTGAAACGGATTGTTTCTTCCTTTCTTCTTGCGTTCAGATCTTTAACCTGGGTCTTTAAAAGAATGCCGTGGGGAAGCCCGCTGGTAAAGCAGATAGGAAATGCAATTTACATTTTCTAACTTGAAGTTAAAATGAATTATGGAAGGGTGGGTTTGGCCATAAGAGACAAGAGACTATTTGGCACTGTCCACTATGTTGGTTTTTCAGTGGAAGAGAATAACCAAGTTTCTTCCTAATAGGATGGAGCTATCCTTCTTCCAGAGGAAGATAATTTACTCTTCCAAATAAGGAAGACCAAAGCCTTCAGTCACTTCATTTACCTCTGAGTAATGTCAATTTTTTTTTATTGTTCCACATCAAATTTTATTTCATTTTTAAAATTGTATTTATTTTATTTATTATTTATTTATTATTATTATTATTTACTTTACAATATTGTATTGGTTTTGCCATACATCAACATGCATTTGGCATGGGTGTACATGTGTTCCCCATCCTGAACCCGCCTCCAACCTCCCTTCCCATACCATTCCTCTGGGTCATCCCAGTGCACCAGCCCCAAGCTTCCTGTATCCTGCATTGTGTACTCCAATGTTCATTGCAGCACTGTTTATAATAGCCAGGACATGGAAGCAACCTAGATGTCCATCAGCAGATGAATGGATAAGAAAGCTGTGGTACATATACACAATGGAGTATTACTCAGCCATTAAAAAAAATACATTTGAATCAGTTCTAATGAGGTGGATGAAACTGGAGCCTATTATACAAAGTGAAGTAAGCCGAGTCAGATGGAAAAACACCAATACAATGAGTAATGTCAATTTATCTTCTCGTCTATTTCCTTCTAGTAAGGATATCGTCACTTTTTTCAACCTCAATTATGTTAGCTAGTTCAGTTCAGTCGCTCAGTCGTGTCCGACTCTTTGCGACCCCATGAATTGCAGCACGCCAGGCCTCCCTGTCCATCACCAACTCCCGGAGTTCACTCAGACTCACGTCCATCGAGTCAGTGATGCCATCCAGCCATCTCATCCTCGGTCGTCCCCTTCTCCTCCTGCCCCCAATCCCTCCCAGCATCAGTCTTTTCCAATGAGTCAACTCTTCGCATGAGGTGGCCAAAGTACTGGAGTTTCAGCTTTAGCATCATTCCTTCCAAAGACCTGTTTCCTTATAGCACTTCTGGATCCAATATTTTTATCAGTCAGTCTGAAATCATGCTAACAAATTACTCAAGGAATATAAATGAAGGTAGTTCAGATCATTTGTGTTTCAAAAATGTTATTGAAGGACTGAAGAAACCACAGGGGATCAGTAAGTTTAATAAATAATGAACAACTACTGGAAGACACTGTTACTCAGAACTGGGGCAGCAAAGGTAGAATGATGTTGCTTCACACCTGGGATTGCTTTTCCCCGCTGAAGTTTGTGCTGGCTATGTTTGATCTGGCGAAGCAGGATGCCAAGGGCTCACCCCCATTCCCTTTGCTTACAGCTCCTGCTGCTCCCTTAAGTTCTGCTACCACACTCCTGTTGCTGTCTCCTGCTACTCCCGCTTCTCTTGTTTTTCTCACAAATGCCATTTCCACAAGCACAGCTGGGACAACCATTGTCAGAGACACTCAGAAGCCATTAAAGCATCTTGTAATTCTTGCCATCTTCCAATCTCCTGCCAGAGTCTCACTTTAGCAATGCCTAACAGGAAGGCATCTGGCAAGAGAATCTGTGATATATAATTTGTATCATCCCAGGAAGAAATGGTGCCTGAGTTGGACAAATTCCTAGGATACTAACAGATATCAGATAGTAGACTACAGAAGAACAGAATGAAAAAAAAAAAAACAGCTTGAGGCAGGCCACATTTGATACACTGGGTGGATATAAATATCTAAAATTCAAGATAAAGGTCTGGGATGGAAATAATTATTTCTCTATAGATGATGATCACTCAAAGAATAACTGTAAAAAGAGAAGAAATTTGTGACAGGGCACAATCTGAGGTTACTCTTCAAAACATACATTAACAAGTAGCGAGCCATCAAAGGAGATTAAGGACAGAGGAAAAAGCCAAGGTGCTGCTATTGCAAACTTTAATAAAAGTGATGCTTCAAAAATAAGAAAGCAATCATGTCAAACGCTGCTGTTCTTGAGAAAAAATGAGGGCTGAGAACTAACCCAGAGTTTGGACATTATGGTGGAATTAGTAACCTGGATGGTAGCTGCTGCTGGCGAACACAGGAAACAATTAGATGAGATTTAAGGAGACTAGGGTAAGAAATCATGATTCTGAACACGTACAGTATTTAAGCAATCTCATTTGAAGTGAGGAAAGCATATTAAACGTCTATAAAACTTGGAGGAGAATGAAGATCAAGAGAAAGCTGTTCTTTTATCTTCATTTTTAAGGTGGGGGATAATGTGAATTTTTGTATGCTTATAGGAATGATACAGTGTAGAGGAAATGTTTTAGAACACAGAATAGACTTTTTTTTTCCAAAATAGATACACAGATGGTCAACAGACATGTGAAATAATGCTCAACAAGTGGAAATCAAAACCACAATGAGAGATTGTCTCTGTAGAATAGCTATCATCAAAAAGACAAGAATGAACAAGTGTCAGGAAGAATATGGAGAAAAGGGAACCCTTCTCCACAGTTGGGAATATTATAAAATGGCAACCATTATAGAAAAAAAAAACAAAAACAAAAACATGAAGTTTCCCTCGAAAATTAAAAAAAAAAAAACTATACAGTTCCGCAATTCCACTCTTAGTATTCATCTGAAGAAGATGAAAACACTTATTTTCAAAGATATATGCACCCCTTTGCTTGTTACAATGTTACTTATAAAAGCCAAGATAAAGAAGCAACCTAAGTGTCCATGGATAGATGGATGGATGAAAATTACGTGGCAAATATATACACTAAAAAACTCAGCTGAATAAAAAAGAATGAAATCCTGCCATTTGTGACAACATGGGTGGATTTTGAGGCTATTAAGCTAAGTGAGATAAGATAGACAGCAAAAGATGATTGCCGTGTGATTTCAGTTAGGTGCAGAACCCAAAAAACAAATGAACAAGCAAAACTAGACTAGAAGACACAGAGAACAGATTGGTAACTGCCAGACGGAAGGGGGTTGGGAGCTGGGAAACTGGGTGAAGGAGTCGAGAGGTAAACTTCCAGCTATGAAAAAAAATATATATGGAGATGTACATCGTGGTGACCTCTAACGTGGTGCCAAGAACATTGTATTCATTTTTGAAAGAGTGAATCTTAAAACTTTTCATCATAAAAGAAAAAAGTTCCTGTAGTTTTGACATATTTATTATGGAGACCAGTTTGTAGTGCATACATATATCATATCTATACAGTGTGTGCTAGAAACAGGTGAAATATTATATCAATCACACTTCAAAAATATAAAAGAATTTTTAAACAGAAGAGAGAAAAGAAAACTGTAGGAGGAAGTTTCTTGACTGAGTGATACGGGGTAGAATTCAACACATAGGGAGAAAGGCTTGCATTGTAAATGAATAATGTTATTTCATATATGTAGCAGAAACTAGCTGAACATGTATTTATTTCAATATTATATATCTATATTTGGTACCGGAAGATGTATAAGTTCTCTTCTGACTAACATTTTGTTCTTATTTAATGGAGAAATGAGAAAGAGTCCCCTGATATTCAGAATCAACTAATAATAACAGCAAGTGTTCAGTGTTATTAGGAGCTGACCTGACATTCACAGTTATGTCAAGATGTTCTCTTATTGAGCATAAGCAATGTCACAGAAATAATATTAGAAAAGATCATACTGGTGATGGGCATTTTCTATATCTTGACTATGGTGGAAGTTGTACAACTGTATTCAATTAACAAAGTTCAAACTTTACACTTAAGAAATTAGATTTTATTGTATGCAAATTATACCTTAATACATACTGAAAAGAAGTCAGTGAAGTTAAAAAGGAATTGAGTCTTTATGTGTATTTCTGAGAGCACAAATCAAGATAACTAACATTGGGTGTAGCATAAGGTGAGCACTTCAAAATGAAATTAATTCTTACTTCAGAGCATTATCTCACCCCCATTCCACTTTAGTATACAGTACTAGGTTTTCTTAGTTGAGCAACTCTAATCTCAGAACTTAGATAAAATCTGTCTATGTAGTAAGGTCCAATTCTACTTAGCAAACAAGGTCCAATTAATGTCAAAAGCATAATTCCTTGAAAAAAAATAAAAATGCATATTACATGGGCATTTAAAATTGTGATTACTAAAAATATGTGGATGCTAGCTCAAAATTGGATAACCTTTAACTTGTGATTTTACCAAGTGAATGCCACCCTTGGTAGCCATATTGTCAACTTTTTCTAATGCCAAATTTTCAGAGTAAATTTATCTCATATGCAAAGTTATTTATAGCTATTCTAAACTAATAAAGGGCATGTATGGGTGGATTATCACTCTAAAACCATGGTGAAGTGAGACTGAAATACAAAACAAACACTGCCTCTTAATCTTTTTTAAGCACAGACAAATTTTGATCACTCTGTAAATTACAAAAATATCAAATATCCCTAGCAATTGTTGGCTTCAGGGGACTGACAGCAGAAGATTACTGGTTGAGAAGAAGGTGGATTTTGGAAGCTTAAGGAGATAAAAAAAATAACCTAGGTGAAATATTCACCTAGGAGAATAGGATTATTAATTAACTTCGGTTTTAGAAAGAATAAGTTTTAAATATTGCAGGTAGTGCTCCAAGGATAGGGTAATTGAAATGGAGATTTGGAATCTGTTGCATTTATTATAATGCCAAGTTTTAGGTCATCATATTAGGAGTATAAGATGGAGGGAAAAAATCAATAAAAGTAAAGATGAGGAACCAAATGGACAGGATGTTGGATGGATTATTTAAATGGTAATGCAATTTGAAAAACGTTGACCAGACAGTGATAGAGTAGATGTCAGTAAAGCAGATGCTAAAATTATCCACGAACAAGGAGAACTGACCAGAAAGATTGCACAAAGAGTGATGATAGGGGTGTGTGTGGTCTTGTGTGAACTTCAGTGGAGCTGAGACAGTGTGGCTATGCGTGTCTACGAGGGACAGAGACACAATAGACTAAAAGCAGGCATTAAGAGTAAGAAGGATCACCTACTTGGAAGTGGAAAGATTAGCCATCTGCAAGAGTGTAGTGGAATTAGTAAACCGAGAAGACAGCCTGGATCGTATTACAGGAATAAGTTCAAGTGTGGTTCAGAGAAAATTTTGAGGATCTGCGACTTGCCTTGATGACAGTTCAGGAGTTCCAGAGGTACACTGAGAGGACTTGCGGGCTGGGAATGACATGGGATGTAAATCAGATTTGGGAATATGTGAAGTAATAGGAGGATGAGAATCTAGTTATTTGAGACTAAAAATGACAGAATTCTATTTCTGGCGATGCTAGAAATATCAGTCATGATTAAACAGGACCAGATGACCCCTACAGGGAAGTGGATGACCAGGTCTCAAATGAAAAATCACTTAATGGCAACTGGTTTTCTCAGAATTCTGGAAATTGTGGTAAAAATGTATGAGAAAGACAAAAAAACAAAATTCTGATGTAATAAGGAGCATGCCTTAAATCCTTTTTAGAAGATAACAATGCACAGGAACAAAATATTTAGATTATTTGGCAAAAATGCTAGGAAACTCTTTCCTGCATCAGGAAATTGGTAAAGCAAGCTAAATCTGATAAGATTCAGGGTACAGACACGATGATAAGCATTTGGAGCCAAGAAAGGTTGTAATTTTTTTCTATAAAATACACACCTTATAGAAAAATGTGTTAATAGTAATAAATCCATTTAATACAAATTTAAAACCAGGAAGTGAAAACACTGAGAAACTATATTGTGTAAAACTTCTAAAATTAAATGCCTTATAGTCTATGCAAAAACGGTTTAAACAGATTTTACTTCTACTTCCATTAGATTAGCTTTGAAACTTGAAATAGTAAGTATAATAAAGTCATCAACTCAGCACTTGACTTACCCAAATTCATTTTAAGATTTTCTTCTTTTTTTCTTTTCTTTTTTAATAAGTTGCAGATAACTTCTAAAGCATTGCCTCTACCAAAAGAATTTTGAGGAAACCAGAGCTAGATGCTTATAGACTATGTTAATTAAAATGCTCCAAGCAGTTTTCACTTTTTAGAACAGAACACTTAGTAAAGCATTTTTTCAACAACCCTCACAAATGTATCCCCTCTGTGTAGGTGTGTGTATGCATGTTCATGGGCATGTGTGCACACACTCGTGTGCATGAATGTGAGTAGCATATGGAGATGAGGTTTATTAAAGCCTTAAAGCATAGTTTTTAGGTGTCAGAAAAGCAATTCATATTTCTTTGACACTGTATCTAAGGTACATTTCTTAGAAGGTAAGTGCTTCATAGTAGCTGATATACCTTAATAATACTGACACAGTTAAGGGAGGTTACACTGAGGAAGAGATAGATTAAGTGACATACTTTTAATATTCGAAAGCTTCACTGTTATCTAGTGCTACATGCTTCTTTTACTCCTCTTTTGCAGTAACTTTCCTTCATTTCTTATATAATAGGGTACCATGAAATGCCCTCCAGGAGCATGTCGCAGATTAAATCAAGGGGAAGGACACAGCACTACCATTCCCAGGAGGGTTGGAGCACTTCCGGGAATGATTAAAAAGCAGGGCATTCCCTACTGACTGCTGAGGTGAGATGTATATTGTGGAGAGGACAGTTCCATTGAGTAGGTGTCAATTATAAAAGTGTTTGAAAATAGCAACCTTTCTTTTTCTGAGGATATTTCAAATACAAGGCTGTTATATCTGATATGCTTGTAGCACAGGTCTGTAATTTCCTCCATAAACTTCCAATGAAAAGCTGTGAGGCAGCATCAGGCCAAGTTGATATATTTACTATCTGATACGTCTAATGATTTTTTAATCAAAATGTATTTTGACTTAAGGAAATTAATTTTATACTGTTAACAATACCAAATGTCAGATGAGCAAAGCTAAAAAATTCATTAGCTGCCTTTTTGAGACTGTTAATCCACTTTAATTATGTTTTCTACCAAACCTTTTTCTTTACATTACCTTGTATTTAAAGACCTACTGAGCTATTCTTGATGGAAGTAAGTTAATATTGAGTTCAATTCAGTTGTTCAGTCATGTCTGACTGTCTGTGACCCCAAGGACTGCAGCATGCCAGGCTTCCCTGTCCATCACCAACTCCCGGAGCTTACTCAAACTCATGTCCATCAAGTTGGTGATGCCATCCAACCA
This sequence comes from Bison bison bison, assembly GCF_000754665.1. Taxonomy (NCBI): domain Eukaryota; kingdom Metazoa; phylum Chordata; class Mammalia; order Artiodactyla; family Bovidae; genus Bison; species Bison bison. Next base: position 19,050,221 of record NW_011495082.1, read on the forward strand.
TCTCATCCTCTGTCATCCTGCCTTCAATCTTTCCCAGCATCAGGGTCCTTTTCAATGAGTCAGTTCCTCTCATTAGGTGGCCAAAGTGTTAGAGTTTCAGCTTCAGTATCAGTCCTTCCAATGGATATTCAGGACTGATTTCCTTTAGGATTAACTGATTGGACTCCTTGCTATTCAAGGGACTCTCAAAAGTCTTCTCTAACACCACAGTTCAAAAGCATCAGTTCTTCAGTGCTCAACTGTATTCTTTATTGTCCAACTCTCACATCCATACACGACTACTGCAAAAACCATGGTTTTGATTATGTGGACCTTTGTCAGTAAAGAATGTCTTTTGCTTTTTAATATGCTGTCTAGGTTTGTCCTAGCTCTTCTTACAAGCGGCAAGCATCTTTTAATTTCATAGCTGTTACACTCATTTTAAAATATACTGGTAATATACCCAGAATAAAACTATTAGGTTATTTTATATGCGAAACCCTTTCTTGGTTTCATTCAATCTTAAAGAAAAACAAATAAACAACAAAAAAACCTCAACTGCACCTATGTGTTCATAAGCAAATTTCATAAAGCTTTAATTCTTGCTATTTGAGTAGCTTGGTGGGGACAGTTTTGACAAGAAGAGGCAATTTTGTCTGAATGGGACATGTGGCTTGCATCCACTTCATAAGAACACTGGGTGTGCATTTCAATTTCATAAATGAAATATGCAACAAAGTTCCAAAAGTTGATTACTCACTATTCAGATATGATGTAAACCTGTATTTTCAGCTGGAACTATTCAACCAATTCCAAAAGATGTCAGTCAAACAGAGAAATTCAAGGGGTAGGGGATAGTCTGTGACTGCATTTTCCTCAGCAAGTATAAGATACATATAGGGGTTATAACTGGATAGCTAATACTGAAGTTGATTGCTTTCTTTTGCTTATGCTTTATTTTAGAATAGTCTCACTCTCCAACAAACAGGGAAATACTATGCAAGAGATTAATAAAGAAATATATATTATAACCATTGTATGTATCTAGAGGAAGTGTTAAAAACCAAACAAACAAAAACAAAAAAACCTTATTTCCCAGTGGCATCTGGTAAATTTCCTTTCTATTCTAACAGAAATTTATTCCCGACAATCCCTGAACCCATATGCGTGTTCCCAGTCCTGTACTGACTGACTAAGCCTAAGTTCCTGCAGAAGTCAATGTCAAGAGAGACAGGGTAGCCATTACAACAATTAATTCCACACTTTTATTTCAGGGTTGCCAATCTCCCACTAGTATTTGGGCTTACGATCAGAAGGGATGAATGCCAGATAATGTATTCCAAAGCAATCACTTACTTTTTTAAATGAATAAACTGAAAATCAAGGAAATTCAAGGGCAATTAGTCTGATGAGTCTGAAGTGAGTTAAGTTATGAAAAACACCTTGGTACAAGCCATGAGTGTCATATGCCTCCTCATCTCAGAATCACTGCTACAAAAGTCCGCAACCAATCCCCATTTGGAGGGTATGATTCAGTGTTTCCTCAGTCTTGTGGAAGGCAAGATATCCCCTGCAAAGTTATACTAACATGCCTTAGACCTAAAAAGTTTTCATTTTTAAAGCAAGTTATTAAAAATGAATAATAGATTGTTATGTATAACAATATAAGGTTTAAATGTGGGGGACAAGTCAAGGGCAAGACAAAGCTGAATGCAGTTTATCTCTGGCCTTTTTTGTTACTCTTCAGTGCTCATTTTCTCCATCCTTTTCCTTCCTCCCAGATTAGATTCTGTTAACCCAGTATCCTACATACGTGTGCTCAGTCACTTCATTCGTGTTCAACTCTGTGACCCCATGGACTGCAGCCTGGCAGGCTCCCCTCTTCTTGGAATTCACCAGGCAAGCATATTGGAGTAGGTTGTCATTTACTTCTCTGCAGTATCCTATAGGCAATGGCACCCCACTCCAGTACTCTTGCCTGGAAAATCCCATGGACGGAGGGCTGGTAGGCTGCAGTCCATGGGGTCACTAAGAGTTGGACACAACTGAGCGACTTCAGTTTCACTTTTCACTTTCATGCATTGGAGAAGGAAATGGCAACCCACTCCAGTGTTCTTGCCTGGAGAATCCCAGGGATGGGGGAGCCTCGTGGGCTGCTGTCTATGGGGTAGCACAGAGTCAGACATGACTGAAGCGACTTAGCAGCAGTATCCTATAGACTTGCTATCAATTATTTTTTTCATCTTAGATTTTAGCAGGTTAAACTAACCTCACACAAAATTCTAATAACTGAATAAAATGTCTAACTGAAGAAAAGGTCTGTAAATTCATTTCATAATACACATGCATTAAAGACAGTTGGAGTGGAAGATACAGTATTTTCTAATCTAAATTATACATAAACAAAAACTGTCATAAAATCTAAGCATCTAAGACTATATTTGGCAAAGTTACAAAATTTGTAATAGAAAACAAGCAAAGAGTGAGGGAGTATTTTTTGTCTTAAGCGTATGGAGTAAGTTCAAAGCTGGAAATGGCATAGAATGATTATGAGTTACTATTGGATATGATTCAAAATGTAGTTAATAAAAGGCACATATTAGTTCACCTGTCTAGAAAAATAACTGAGCTTTGAAATAAAATGAAGACATTAATGGGATATTGTAATTAGTGATATTATTATGTGTACTTAGGATAAACTGTTTGGAGAGGGCACTGGCTTAATTATCCACTGGAGGATTGAGCAGTAGATGATAAAACTATACATCATCATTGCCAGGAACACATTTGCATATTTGCCAAATTCAGCACTTTCTTCAATGTTTCAGAGACTAACCTACATTTTAGGTTTTGATTCATGCTCTCTTTTCCTTTTCTTTTTTTCTTTTTTTTTACACAGAGATTTTTAACTATTCAAAGTTTCAAATAAAGATCCCTGGAAATTAAATATATAAAACTTGAAAATTATCATATCTATCCAAACCCAAAATATATAGCTGATCTCATTTTATATCTTTTTTTCCAAGAAAAACTTCTCACTCTGTATAGGCCAAATACTGAACTGCATTCTCTACCCCCATGCTTATCTTTTTATAAACTGTCATCACACTTCTTTTCCAAATAGTAGGAGAAAACTCATTTTAATGTTCTATAATTTTAACAAAATGCTGGTTTTGTAAAATTAAAATGCTGACAAGGAAGATATAAATTATGTTTATGAGCCTTTTTATGTCAATTATTACAAGGATTTTATGCATTCTAATTCATTAATAAATGGGAGAAGAGGGAAGTCATGTTTTATTGCTTACCATTACTCTAGTAAAATGAGATTTTCTTTCAATGACAGTATTAAGTGAAATTGCCAATTTCCATTTTTTCCAGAAAATCAATTTCTATAAATTGATCTTGGTTGTAACCTACTTCGAAAGAAAGAATTTTGTTGTGGGTTTCATACCAATGTTCTTTATGTTTTCCTTATTCAACTCCAGTAGCAGTTGTGAGTTTAGGCAGAGCTCCTTTTTCACCTGTCAAATATTCTGAAAATATGATCTGTTATTGTTTGAATACATCATCATACATCATCTCTTCAAAGTACTTAACTGTCAATACAATCATTTTGGACTTTATAATGTTCTATTTTATCTGCATAGATCAACGAATATTTAATTGTCTGGTGCCAGGCACTGTCTGGAATCAAGGTGGAATCAAGATGGAATCAAGATTGCTGGGAGATATATCAATAACCTCAGATACACAGATGACACCACCCTTATGGCAGAAAGCTAAGAAGAACTAAGAGTCTCTTGATGAAAGTGAAAGAAGAGAATGAAACAATTGGCTTAAAATTCAACATTCAAAAAACTAAGATCATGGCATCCGGTCCCATCACTACATGGCAAATAGATGGGGAGACAATAGAAACAGTGAAAGACTTGATTTTTGGGGGGGGCTCCAAAATCACTGCAGATGGTGATTGCAGCCGTTAAATTAAAAGATGCTTGCACCTTGGAAGAAAAGCTATAACCAACCTAGACAGCTTATTAAAAAGCAGAGACATTACTTTGGCAACAAAGTTTCATCTAGTCAAAGCTATGGTTTTTCCGGTAGTCCTGTATGGATGTGAGAATTGGGCTACAAAGAGAGCTGAGCACCAAAGAATTGATGCTTTTGAACTGTGATGTTAGAGAAGACTCTTGAGAGTTCCTTGGACTGCAAGGAGATCAGACCAGTCAATCCTAAAGGAAATCTGTCTTGAATATTCACTGGAAGGACTGATGCTAAAGCTGAAACTCCAATATTTTAGCCACCTGATGAGAAGAACCGACTCACTGGAAAAGACCCTGATGCTGGGAAAGATTGAAGGCAGGAGGAAAAGGGGACGACAGAGGATGAGATGGTTGGATGACATCACTGGCTCGATGGACATGAATTTGAGCAAGCTCTGGGAGTTGGTGATGGACAGGGAGGCCTGGCGTGCTGCAGTCCATAGGGTCACAAAGAGTCGGACATGACTGAGCGACTGAACTGAACTGAGGCACTGTCTAGTCGCTCACTGGCATCTTAAAAATCTCCATTCCATTTGAACACATTGCCTTAATCTGTATCACTAAGGTTTTGAATCCCCCCCCTCCTCTCTTTTGCACTTACCATTAATCTGAACTCTCTTTGAAATTACACCTTAAACATCTGCTGTTGTTTTTGTATAGCTGCTAAGTCCTATCTGACTCTTTTGTGACCTCATAGACTGTAGCTGGTCAAACTCCTCTATCCATGGGATTTCCCAAGCAGCAATACTAGAGTGGGTTCCACTTCCTTCTTCACTCAACATCTGTACCCTACCCAATTTTCTCATATTATGTTCCATTAGGTTTTCTCATCTGGATTTCTTTATCCATTTCAACTAATTTAGGAACAATAGAGTATTTTTTCAGACAGCTCATGTGTCAGTGGTTTATTAAACTGAGGAAATAAACCCACAAACCTTGACTCAGCTAATCCATAAAAAAAATGAAATGGAAGAATGATTTTCAAAATATATTCTATTTTATTGCTATGCCTTTATAGTCTGGAGTTATGCATTTAGCTGATAGATACTGAAAACTTAGGAGGGAAATAAAAATAAAAGTATGTGAGCAAAAAAGAGGAGAAGGAAAGAAGACAAAAGAATATTGAAAAATTAAAAAAAAAAAAACTACGCAAGGAGGGTAAGTTGTGAACTTTTGGCTAGTGAAAGCAGGTGGTCAAATGATATATTACAAACAAACTCTGGATACGTATTCCAGATCTAAATGTATCTCTTCACAACACACTCGCCAGAGCAGTATAGCAATATGAGACGGTAATGGACCTTTTAATTCTTGAAAACCTTGATCTAGTCGGAGTTTCAACTCCAACTCTATCTCCATAGACTACTGGTAATTAACTCAACTTTTTCTAATTCTTGTTATCTGTAAACTGATGAAAATAGTACCCATCTGGACTAAAACTAGAAAATAAACCAAATGATGCATATTCATTATGTAAATATTTAATTTTCTTTCACAGCACCCTTCTAACTTGATTCATCATGCTCCCATAGACTTCTGGGACTTCCCTAGTGACTTAGTATAGAATCTGCCTGTAATGCAGCAGACCCAGGTTACATCCCTTGGTCGGGAAGATCCCTTGGAGAAGGGAGTGTTGGAATGATATAGTTTCGCTATACTATCTGTAGTAGTTTGAATGGTAGTGCCCTAAAAGAAATGCCCACATCCTTGTGCCTAAAACCTGTTAATGTTACCTTATTTATAAAAAGAGGTCTTTTCTGATAAAATTTAGCTAAGGATCTTGAGATGAACTCTTCCTGGATAAGCCCTACACTAAATTGAAGGAACCCTTTAAGAAATGGAAGATGAGAAAAGACTCAGATGGAATAAAAGTAAACAAGAAGATAGAGGAAGAGATCAGATTGATGCATCCACAAACCAATTACTGTGCCAGCCACCAAAATCCTAAGGAAACAAGGAATGAGATTTGTCCCTGAACTTTGAGAAGTAGCATAGCCCTGATGACACCTTGATTTCTGGCCGCAAAACTGGGAGGAAAAATGTCTTCATTTTAAGCTGCTCAGTTTTTGATAAATTATTATAACAGCCATAAGAAATTAATACAATATATTTAATTTTTTATTATGATGAAAGGAATTTTTCTGAAATTTAAATAAATATATTTAGAATTGAATTCATCAAAGTACTGTGAGTTCTGATGTCTATTATTTTAATTAATATAGTTATGCTTCATGAACCCTTTTTGAAAGAAGCTACATTTTTCCTCCCTCTTTCCCTTAATTTAATTCTGAAAGGTTTAAATAAACTGGCAGTTTCTTGGAGGAACTTTACTCTAAAAATTTCAGTTTATCTGGTCAGAATTAATAAAATAGAAGTGTCAGTACAAGGGAAAGATAACATCTATTGCAACGCTGGTCCCCAGTAAAAGTTGCTGAACCATAATTTGTATGTATTTTCACTGTGACAGTGAGTTTTTATAGCACTGTCTAGAGGATTAAATAAGTCCATGATTCACTTGTTCACTAAAGCATTGTTTATATGCCAAAAAAAGATGAGGAGTAGCCAAAACAGATGGTAGCTATAATAGCTTCTCTGCTCAGAATAGACCATGTACAGGAAAAGAGCACTTAATTGTGTATCCCTGCAATTCAGACCAACAGGCTAGGCACATCAGAAAGCACTTTTGGTGAGGTTATTTAAGTGTTGAATAGAAAATATTATGATGTCTTGGAGAGCTGAGAAATGTTTATATTGACTCAGTTACATAGCAGGGATTCCAAATTATTGCCCATTAACCCTGTGCTGCAGTAACTATGAATTATGAAGGAATGATTTTTATCTTTAAAATAAACAAGGAGATACTATTAGGAACAAGGATCACTGTACATCAAATAATGCTTTTCAGTAGACATCTGAACTTCGTATAAGTAAACATTATTTGTAAGTTCTTTGCTAAGTTACTACCTAAGGCTCTGAATTCCTTCTTTATCTTTGAGTAACAACATTTGCCCCAACTTTTACTCAAAGAGTTAGACACAACTGAAGTGATTTTGCACAAGGAAAATATGCCAGTGATAATTTAAACTGTTCTGTGCCATTGGCTATACAAGAAAAAAAATTGCTTATTAAAGACTTAATTGAATAGGAAGTTGGGAAGGACCTGTTGGAACATTTAAGGGTTTCCATAAATCAGCAGTTTACTCCCAACTGCCCTCTGGGTAACTGGATAACAGGGTGTTTCCTCCTTTTATGGTTATGATTCAAATTTAATATTTGGCTTTACAATTTCTTTCTTGGCAATTGGCCTATGAATAGTCAATCTAAGTAATCAAGTGGATAAGTGCTCTTAAGTTGGTATATTTAGTTTCCTCATATGGAGTTTCAATACCATACTTCATGATGGTAATAGTGGTAATAATTGCTTCATTCTGGAAGGATTATATTGAGTTAGAATTGTTTTATGTATCAGAAAAATACATGTTTCCTAGAGGATAGAGAAAAAATATGTCATCCTTTGCTTGCACGTGCTGTTATGAGAAAATTTTGACTGTCCAAGATAAAAGTACGACAGTTTAGTATTGCTAACATTTCTTACAAGGAAAATAAAATGAGTTTTTCTGTGCAACACAAATGCACATTTAATGCCATTAGTTATTGAAGATTTTTAAAAGTACTTCTGCTGCTGCTGCTGCTGCTGCTAAGTCACTTCAGTCGTGTCCGACTCTGTGCGACCCCATGGACTGCAGCCCACCAGGCTACTCCGTCCATTGGATTCTCCAGGCAAGAACACTGGAGTGGATTGCCATTTCCTCCTCCAATGCATGAAAGTGAGAAGTGAAAGTGAAGTCGCTCAGTCTTGTCCAACTCTTAGCAACCCCATGGACTGCAGCCTATCAGGCTCCTCCATCCATGGGATTTAAGCTATACACTAAGCATGTTAAAACGTATGGATTATAAAGTAAGGCGCATAACAAGTGTGAAATAGTGTTTTTACTCTTTTGTCTTACAGTTATTTTTATGGAACTAAAATGGGCTATTATAGGATGCTTTTTCAACCAAATATTAAGATAGATATAATAGTAAGATAGGCATGAGAGTTCATTAATGGTGTGGTGAGTTTCTGAAGGAATTAGAGTTCTGTCAGACACTACAGTAATGTGAATAATAATCAATAAAAGGACACATGGCAAATCTTTTATAGGTATTATTTTAGTCAAAGATATTCTTATGGTTAAATTTATATTTAACTAATTGGGGTGCACAGAATTTTTTAAAGGACACTGAGATAATTCAGAGTTTAGATACCTGAAGAGAATTTGATAGAATGGGATCTTTATGCTAAAGGGATTATGTCATGCACCTATGGTCACCTAATCTATGACAAAGGAGGCAAGAATATACAATGGAGAAAACATAGTCTCTTCTTTAAGTGGTGGTGGGAAAACTAGATAGCTACCTATCAAAGAATGAAATGAAAACTCTCATGAACATCACATACAAAAATAAATAAATAAATAAACACACACAATGGATTAGAAACCTATATGTAAGACGGATACTATAAAACTCTTAGAGGAAACAGGGAGACTGCTCCCAGAAAAATTGCAGCAAGATCATTTTTGATCCACCTCCTAGAATAAAAAAAAATTAAAACAAAAACAAACAAATGGGTGTTAACTAAATTTAAACGCTTTTGTGTAGCAAAGGAAACTATAAACAAAATGAAAGTACAACATATAGAATGAGAGAAAATATTTGCAAAGTAACAATCAAAGGATTATATTCTAAAATATACAAAGAGCTCATACAATATCAAAAAGACAAACAACCAAATCAGAAAATGAGCAGAAGATCTAAATAGACATTTCTCCAAAGAAGACAGACAGATGGTCAAGAGCCATATGAAAATATGCTCAGCATCAGTAACTATCAGAGATTCAAATCAAAGTTCCAGTTAAGTATCAACTCACACCAGTCAAAATGGCCATCATCAAACAAATCTACAAATAAATGCTGGAGAAGGTGAGGAGAAAAGGAAACTGTTTAACACTGTTGTTGCAAATGTAAATTGGTACAGACACCATGAAGAACAACATAAAGATTCCTCACACTAAAAATAAAGCTACCACATGATCCAGCAATTCCACTCCTGGGCATATACTCAGAGAATACCATAATTTGAAAAGATGCATGTAACCCAATTTCATCGCAGCACTATTTATGACAGCCAGGACATGGAAGCAACCTGAATGTTCATCCACAGAGGAATAGATGAAGAAGATGAAGTGTGTGTGAGAGAGAGAGTGTGTGTGTGTGTGTGTGTGTGCATCACACAATGGAATATTACTCAGTCATAAAAAGAATGAAATAGCACCATGTGCAGCGACATGGGTGGATCTAGAGATTGTCATACTGAGTGAAATCAGTCAGAGACAAAACAAATATCTGATATTGTTTATATGTGAAATCTTAAAAAAATAGTACAAATGGATTTATTTACAAAACAGAAATAGAGTCACAGATGTAGAAAATATATGGTTACTGGGGGCAAGGATGCAGAGGAATATATTGGGGAGACACTGAGATTGACATATACATACTGCTATGGGGTCACAAAGAGTCCAGCATAACTTAGCAACTGAACAACAGTGAGGACCTGCTGTATAGCACATGGAACCCTACTCAATACTCTGTAATGACCTATTGGGAAAGGAATCCAAAAAGAGTAGATACACGTATAACTGACTGACTTTGCTGTGTAGCAGAAAGTAACACAACACTATAAATCGATTAAACACCAACAAAAAAAGTATCTAAAAAATAGATATGATGGATCATGATTTTGAGTGCCACATTTAATTCTTTGAAGAAGATTCATCCCCTTCTAGGTTCTTAAGAATGGAAGATTTCTTTTCTTTCCTACAAAGTAACATAATTGTTACACTCCTTGTTCTTAGATACCCATGTTGCTCAAATCCACTTATTGGTTTTATAACACTAGTCATGTACTGAAATGCATTAGAAGATCGGCAAGCAAAACTTCAAAATTGAATTTTCCAAGGAAAATGTGATGGTGAGGAATTGCAGGTTTTTAAATAGTATTTTTTAATTCTAAAAAAATAATTTTCAACCCTGTCTATGTATTAAGCTTAACTTATAATCTTACAAGATCTTGACTTTAAAAAATGAAGATATTTTATATGTGTATTTTAAAATACAGATAATAAAAGTCTGTTTTTAAGATTTATGAAAGCCTATATTAACTCTTTGCAATATTTTTGAGTCGCATTTCACATCTAAATTTCATCTGTTATATTAATTCAGTTGTAGTTTATTTTGATTCTTGAATCATAATTTTTGGGGTAAATATATTACAGCATAATCATCCATTGTCTGTCAAATAGATTTTTGGATTGATCTCAGCTCCAGTGTTTTATCAAAAATTATGTTTCTAAGTGCAATTTTGTACATGTGCCTGGTACATATAATTGACAGCTTGTGCATGTTCAACCAGATATAAGAATGTACATTCAAAGAGGCTGTTTTACAGTTTAACTTCCTACAGTAACTGTTCCTGGTGCTCTAATTCCTCAGTAGCACTCAAAATGATCAAACTTTTTATCTGTTTTTAAATTCTAGTGGGTATAATTCTTTAGAGTCTTACTTTTCATTCCCTTATAAATTAGGAAAGTATACCTCTTTCCATATGCTTAGATTCATTCATATGAGAGTGTATGTTTTGTTAACATGCCTTACAAACATTATATTGTCTCTAAACTAATAATGATGATGGGAAATTCGTGTCTTATTTTTCTTAGTACTGAGTTATGATTTATACAATTAAATGTATTCACTATTATAACTTGACAAGTTTGATTATATGTATACATTTGTGCAACTCCCAATATAAAAATATACAAAACATTTTAATAAGCTTAAGAAAGCTCCCTGTGACACTGTCTATTAAATCCTGGCCCATCACAGATTACAAACACCAACAAGACTATATTCTCTGCCTAATACAAAATTCAATTATGCAGAGTCCTCACCATAGGAAACTAAATTGGAAATAAACAAAAAGATATCTAAAAAATACAAAAGTATTTGAAAATTGAATAACAACACTAACATCCTATGTATGGGCAAAGAATTTATTAGAAAAATAAAATTCTTTGAATCATATCCCCTTGAAAAGATGTGTATACTACTTTGCTGTTGTTGGGGACATTGATCTACAAATATCAAAAAGGATAATTTGGTCACTAATGTTGTAATCTTCCTAATCTGTCATGATTTTCTACATATTGTTTAATTTCTAGGAGAAAAGTGTAATCTGTTTCTTCTTGTCAGATTTTTCATCATGTGTTATAAAACTGTTGGTGGATTCACAGATACTTAGAATAATTATGTCTGCCTGATATATCAAATCTAACGATCATAAATTTTCCCCAGTAACATTCTTTGTTCTGAAGTCCAGTTTGTATGATATTATAGTTATTTAAACTTTCTTATGCTTAATGTTTGAGTGGTACATAGATGTATTTCCTTCTGTATTAAACTATTTATGTATTTTAATTTATTTTTTTTTCCTCTTCTGAGGTATATCCAATGAACAATGTTGTGATAGTTTCAGGGAAAGAGCAAAGGGACTCAGCCATACATATGCATGTACCCATTCTTCCCCAAACCTCCAATCTAGGCTGCCACTTAACATTAAGTAGGGTTCCATGTGCTAAACAATAAGTCCTTCTGTTTATCCATTTTACATACAGCTGTGTGTACATGACCGTCTCGACTCCCTAATTATCCCTTCCCCTCTGCAACCATAAGTTTGTTTTATAAATCTTCAGCCTTTTTCTGTTTTGTTTTGCTTTTTTATTTTGAGGACCATAAACAGTCCGGGTTTCCTTTTTACACAATATGACAATCGTTGTCTTTTACTTAGAGGGCTAATGATTAATTGGATCATTTGGAGTTAACACACTTTTAGATTTGATAGAATTTAAGCCTGTTATTGGGCTTCCCAGGTAGTTTTAGTGGTAAAGAATCCTCCTGCCAGTGCAGGAGATACAGGAGACATGGGTTAGGTTTCTGGGTTGGGAAGATACCCCGGAGGAGGGCATAGCAACCCACTCAAGTATTATTGCCTGGAGAATTCCATGAACACAGGAGCCCTGTGGGCTACAGTCAATAGGGTCACAAAGAGTCAGATGTGAAGTGACTTAGCATGCACTCAAGCTTTTTATATGGCTATATGCTTTCTATTTTTCTTTTGTCATTTCTTCCTCATTTTAATAAGTAAATTGTTATTGTTACTTATATTTTATAATCAGTTTTATTAATGCACTTTATTTTGTTTTTAATATAAATTTATTTATTTTAATTGGAGGCTAATTACTTTACAATATTGTAGTGGTTTTTGTCATACATTGACATGGATCCGCCACAGGTGTACTTGTGTTCCCCATCCTGAACCCCCCTCCCCATCCCATCCCTCTAGGTCATCCCAGTGCACCAGCCTTGAGCACCGTCTCATGCACCAAACCTGGACCGGTGATCCATGTCACATATGATAATATACATGTTTCAATGCCATTCTCCCAAACCATCCCACCCTCGCCCCCTCTCACAGAGTCCAAAAGACTATTCTATATATCTGTGTCTCTTTTGCTGTCTCGCATACAGGGTTATCATTACCATCTTTCTAAAATCCATATATATGCGTTAGTATACTGTATTGGTGTTTTTCTTTCTGGCTTACTTCATTCTGTTTAATAGGCTCCAGTTTCATCCACCTCATTAGAACTGATTCAAATGTATTCTTTTTAATGGCTGAGTAGTACTCCATTGTGTATATGTACCACAGCTTTCTTATCCATTCATCTGCTGATGGACATCTAGGTTTCTTCCATGTCCTGGCTATTATAAACAGTGCTGCGATGAACACTGAGGTACATGTGTCTCTTTCAATTCTGGTTTCCTCAGTGTGTATGCCCAGCGGTGGGATTGCTGGGTCATAAGGCAGTTCTATTTCCAGTTTTTTAAGGAATCTCCACTCTGTTCTCCATAATGGCTGTACTAGTTTGCATTCCCACCAATAGTGTAAGAGGGTTCCCTTTTCTCCACGTCTTCTCCAGCATTTATTGCTTATAGACTTTTGGATCGCAGCCATTCTGACTGGCGTGAAATGGTACTTCATTGTGGTTTTGATTTGCATTTCTCTGATAATGAGTGATGTTGAGCATCTTTTCACATGTTTGTTAGCCATCTGTATGTCTTCTTTGAAGAAATGTCTGTTTAGTTCTTTGGCCCATTTTTCGATTGGTCATTTATTTTTCTGGAATTCAGCTATAGGAGTTGCTTGTATATTTTGGGGATTAATTCTTTGTCAGTTGCTTTGTTTGCTATTATTTTCTCCCATTCTGAACACTGTTTTTTCATTTTGCTTATAGTTTCCATCATTGTGAAAAAGCTTTTAAGTTTAATTAGGTCCCATTTCGGAGAAGGCAATGGCACCCCACTCCAGTACTCTTGCCTGGAAAATCCCATGGACGGAGGAGCCTGGTGGGCTGGAGTCCATGGGGTCGCTAAGAGTCGGACACGACTGAACGACTTCACTTTCACTTTTTATTTTCATGCATTGGAGAAGGCAATGGCACCCCACTCCAGTGTTCTTGCCTGGAGAATCCCAGGGACCGGGGAGCCTGGTGGGCTGCCATCTATGGGGTCGCACAGAGTCGGACACGACTGAAGTGACTTAGCATAGCATAGCATAGGTCCTGTTTGTTTATTTTTGCTTTTATTTCCAATATTCTGGGAGGTGGGTCATAGAGGATCCTGCTGTGATTTATGTCAGAGAGTGTTTTGCCTATGTTTTCCTCTAGGAGTTTTATAGTTTCTGGTCTTATGTTTAGATCTTTAATCCATTTTGAATTTATTTTTGTGTATGGTGTTAGAAAGTGTTCTAGTTTCATTCTTTTACAAGTGGTTGAATAGTTTTCCTAGCACCACTTGTTAAAGAGATTGTCTTTTCTCCATTGTATATTCTTGCCCACTTTGTTGAAGATAAGGTGGCCATAGGTGAGTGGATTTATCTCTGGGCTTTCTATTTTGTTCCATTGATCTATACTTATGTCTTTGTGCCAGTACCATACTGTCTTGATGACTGTAGCTTTGTAGTAGAGCCTGAAGTCAGGCAGGTTGATTCCTCCAGTTCCATTCTTCTTTCTCAAGATTGCTTTGGCTATTCGAGGTTTTTTGTATTTCCATACAAATTGTGAAGTTATTTGTTCTAGTTCTGTGAAAAATACCATTGGTAGCTTGATAGGGATTGCATTGAACTTATAGATTACTTTGGGTAGAATACTCATTTTCTCTATATTGATTCTTCCAATCCATGAACATGGTATATTTCTCCATCTATTTGTGTCCTCTTTGATTTTTTTCATCAGTGTTTTATAGTTTTCTATATATAGGCCTTTAGTTTCTTTAGGTAGATATATTCCTAAGTATTTGATTATTTTCATTGAAATGGTGAATGAAATTGTTTCCTTAATTTCTCTTTCTGTTTTCTCATTGTTAGTCTATAGGAATGCAAGGGGTTTCTGCATGTTAATTTTGTATCCTGCAACTTTACTGTATTTATTGATTAGCTGTAGTAATTTTCTAGTGGATTCTTTAGGGTTTTCTATGTAGAGGATCATGTCATCTGCAAACAGTGAGAATTTTACTTCTTCTTTTCCAATCTGGATTCCTTGTATTTATTTTTCTGCTTTGATTTCTGTGGCCAAAACTTCCAAAATTGTGTTGGATAGTAATGGTGAGAGTGGCACCCTTGTCTTCTTCCTGACTTTAGAAGAAATGCTTTCAACTTTTCACCATTGAGGATTTGTTGTGTGTTTTTTACATATAGCTTTGATTATGTTGAGGTATGTTCCTTCTATTCCTACATTCTAGAGGATTTTTATCATAAATGGATGTTGAATCTTGTCAAAGACTTTCTCTGCATCTATTCAGATAATCATATAGTTTTTATCTTTCAATTTGTTAATGTGGTGTATTATGTTGATTGATTTGCATATATTGAAGAATCCTTGCATCCCTGGGATAAAGCCCACTTGGTCATGATGTATGATCTTTTTTATATGTTGTTGGATTTGGTTTGTTAGAATTTTGTTAAGAATTTTTGCATCTATGTTTATCAGTGATATTAGCCTGTAATTTTCTTTCTTTCTTTCTTTTTTTTGTGGCATCTTTATCATGTTTTGGTATTAGGGTGATAGTGGCCTCATAGAATGAGTTTGGAAGTTTACCTTCCTCTGCAATTTTCTGGAAGAGTTTGAGTAGGATAGGTGTTAGCTCTTCTCTAAATTTTTGGCAGAATTCAGCTGTGAAGCCATCTGGACCTGGGCTTTTGTTTGCTGGAAGATTTCTGATTACAGTTTCAATTTCTGTGCTTGTGATGGGTCTGTTAAGATTTTCTGTTTCTTTCTGGTTCAGTTTTAGAAAGTTGTACTTTTCTCTACAAATTGTCCATTTCTTCCAAGTTGTCCATTTTATTGGCATATAATTGCTGATAGTAGTCTCTTATGATCCTTTGTATTTCTGTGTTGTCTGTTGTGATCTCTCCATTTTCATTTCTAATTTTGTTGATTTGATTCTTCTCCCTTTGTTTCTTGATGTTTGGCTAATGGTTTGTCAATTTTATTTATCCTTTCAAAGAACCAGCTTTTGGCTTTGTTGATTTTTGCTATGGTCTCTCTTGTTTCTTTTGCATTTATTTCTGCCCTAATTTTTAAGATTTATTTTCTTCTACTCACCCTGGGATTCTTTGTTTCTTCCTTTTTAGTTGCTTTAGGTGTAGAGTTAGGTTATTCATTTCACTTTTTTCTTGTTTCTTGAGGTAGGCCTGTATTGCTGTGAATCTTCCCCTTAGCATTGCTTTTACAGTGTCCCATAGGTTTTGGGTTGTTGTGTTTTCATTTTCATTCATTTCTATGCATATTTTGATTTCTTCTCTGCTTTGTTGGTTATTCAGCAGCGTGTTGTTCAGCCTCCATATATTGGAATTTTTAATAGTTTTTCTCCTGTAATTGACATCTACTCTTACTGCATTGGGATCAGAAAAGATGCTTGGAATGATTTCAGTTTTTTTTTTAATTTACCAAGACTAGATTTATGGCCCAGGATGTGATCTATCCTGGAGAAGTTTCCATGTGCACTTGGGAAAAAGGCGAGATTCATTGTTTGGGGGTGAAATGTCTTATAGATATCAATTAGGTGTAATTGGTCTATTGTATTATTTAAAGTTTGTGTTTCCTTGTTAATTTTCTGTTTAGCTGATCTATCCACAGGTGTGAGTGGGGTATAAGGTCTCCCACTATTACTGTGTAATTGTTAATTTCCCCCTTCATACTTGTTAGCATTTGCCTTACATACTGCAGTGATCCTATGTTGAGTGCATATATATTTATAATTTTTCTATCTTCTTCTTGGATTGATCCTTTGATCATTATGTAGCATCCTTGTCTCTTTTCACAGCCTTTGTTTTAAAGTCTACTTTATCTGATATGAGTATTGCTACTCCTGCTTTCTTTTAGTCTCTATTTGAGTAGAATATCTTTTTCCAGCCCTTCACTTTCAGTCTGTGTGTGTCCCCTGTTTTGAGGTGGGTCTCTTGTAGACAACATATATAGGGGTCTTGTTTGTGTATCCATTCAGCCAGTTGGTTGGGCCATTCAACCCATTTACATTTAAGGTAATTATTGATAAGTATGATCCCGTTGCCATTTACTTTGTTGTATTAATGCATTTTAAAATAAATTCTTCTTTGACATAATTCCTACCTCTCATGACAAGTGTCTCAGAACTTTCAGATTCCTCAGCCTTCACCGTCTCCAAAATCCAATTTACCTAAACCAGCCAACCTATGAGACTTATTATTACTTTTAGTCCCTCTTATCACTGTCACAAATTATTTCCATGGAGAATTCTGGGGTTATTGTAGGATGTGTCTTGTTTGTTTCACTTCTAACAAGGATCATGTTTCCTCGGTGCTTAGTTTGAGAACTGTTGCTTTCTTTTCCCTCATTTTACTAGTGTATAGGTAGGTTGAGGATTCATTTATTTCTGGTTGCTTCATCAATAGCCAGTGGTGGGAGTCTGTGCACTAGTCTCAATTAACTCTTAACTACCTACATCCGAAAATTTGGTAATTGAAGATGCAACTCATTCATATATAAAGTGGATGTATTTTTTAGCACTAAAGAGACACTAATCATGAGTCTGCATGGCAGATTTAAATACCACAAGACCACTGCTACACAGAATAATAATTAGCAAAACTACCATTGATTTTATTTTCCATCTTGACATACTGGTGTTCATAAAATGTGTATTTCACAGATATATTGACCTTTGCCTATATTTTTTTTTTCTAGTGGCTTGTAGGCCAACAGATTAACATTTTGAGTGTCATCCTACACCTAATCTTCTTTTCATTACTACGTTCTCCAATGGAACATAAAATATATCACAGCATTCTCAAACTACACGTTTTGTCAGTAATGTTATCGATACAGTTTTGCTTCTGTTTCAGCGTGCCTTTCTTGGACAGTGCTTAACCAGCAGATAGATGCCAAGTCATTAGCCATACATAGTATAGGCTGTTCTTGTGACTATTTGTCAGTAAATATTGGGGCATGTGTGGTAGAATCACATATTAGACATATTTGATTACAAGCAAGGAAAGAACACCTCACAAGTGCCTCTAAATGCTGTTTCTTATAAAAACAAACTGAAAATTACAAATGGCCAAATTGATTAAACCTCCTCACAGTATATACAGATAAAATATGTAGAGATATCTACATATAGATATAACTACATGCCTATTTTATTTATGTACATATAATTCAATAATTAGAAATATGATGTCTGTATCCCATCACAATAATTCTCAGTTTTTTTTTGGAGAAGCACACACATTGTATTTTTAAAATCTCTGCATGTTATTTGATACCGAGTAAGACTGAATATAATAGAATCTTTTCAAGGACCTAACAACATAATTTTATTCCTTTTTTAGAGAAAAAATGAATTAAAGGAATTTTTTAAAGTACTTGTCTAGTAGTGAAGATTTATCTACTAAGAGATTCTAACTCATTTCATTTTTTCCTACACAATGTTATTTTCATTCTTAGAATTTAAAGGTTCATTACTGAGGAAATTGATTACATTTAATGCTTGACAGAGTACAATTCTTTTTCTTCATGAATTTAGTTTCCTTTTTGAATACAGTATTTCTCCTAATCGTTTTAGCAGTTATTATATTAAGTACAGAGTAAGAGTAACATCAAGAACAAAGAAAAAAAAACACTCTTAGGTTTTAATGTCATTTTAAAGATACAATTTCAATTATATCTTGCTATTTATTCTCAGTTTACATAACAAGGCTACATGAATTTATATTGTGACTTATATTGTCATGTAAATGTATGAAGAGTTCATAAATTTAAGTGTTTTTCAGACATCTGTTTGACCTGTTGCAGAAAGTTTTCTCCTCAGGGGGAAAACATCTACTTCACATTTGCTAGAATGACACTTTTTTGCATCATATTGTCAAATTTTGGAAATGGAAACAGCACAACATGATTGTGAGAACAGACTGCCAACAAATGGGGAAAACTCTAATTCGAGTTTGGGAAATGATTTGAATTGAGCATGTCATTCAAAGCCCAAAATGTCAGTTTATAAAATAAAATTACTGAATAAAAATGATAACCCTAAATTCTAACAAACAAAAGACAGCGAGAAAGTCATTTTTAAAATTTTAACCTGTTACCTCAGATTGTTAGAAGTATGTTTACCATTTTATTGTCAGTTTAAAAATCAATAGAAAGATCATTAAAATAAAAACATTTCATTTTAAATTTTGAACATATGCGGATTATTCAGAAGATATTAACAAGCAGATGATCAGTTTGGAACTAGACCATGTTAGTGACTGTGTGTCAGGAAAACAAACAATAACGGGTTGGAGGAAATAAACATCAAAAGGCTTTGTTGATAAAAATCCAGCTGGGTGTCTGGATATGTCTGCTGATAGTGTCCTTGGGTAGGTGGGGTCAAGACATTACCAAACATGTCCAGAAACCTAAACTGAGCTGACTGGTGAAGATGGCCCACCAAAACATAGCCTGTGAAGTCTGGAAGAAGAACTCAATTACTCAAATGAGCATGCAGGGTAACAAGTATCACAAAGAACCAGGTAAATACGACATTAAAGGAGCATAATAAAGCTCTAACAACTGACCCTAAAGAAACGGAGATCTATCAGCTGTCAAAGACTTCAGAGTAATCATGATAGAGTTCAATAAACTACAAGAACACAGAAGCAAGCAACTAAACAAAATTAGGGGGGAAAATGCATGAAGAAAACAAGAAATTCAACATTGCAATAGAAACTATCAAAAGACAAACATCCTAGAATTAAAAAATACAATAGCTGAACTGAAGAATTGAATAGAGACATTCAGAAGCAGACTCAACCATGCAAAGAATCAGCAACCTAGACAGTAGATACTATCCAACTAGAGGATCTAAAAGAAAAATAAGAATAAAGAAGAGCAAAGAAAGCCTAAGAGACTCATGGGACACAATGAGAAAAACAATATTGGTGTTATGGGGATTCCAGAGGGGAAGATAAAGAGAGAATGTATATTTAAATCATTAATGTTTGAAAACTTCTTGAACCTAAAGAGAGAAATAGATATCCAGATTCATGAGGCCAAAAGGGACAAGAAATGGATTGAACTTGAACAGAGCTATACCAAGAAACACCATAATTAAAATTTTAAAAGTCAAACACAAGGAAACAATTTTAAAAGCAGCAAGATAAGAGAGAAAAGTTGTGACATGGGAACCCTCATAAGATCATTGACAGATTGCTCAGCAGAAACCTGTCAGGAGAGGAAATAAATGGCATGACATTTTCAAAATATTAAAGAAAAAACTGTCAACCAGTAGCTCTATACTAGGTAAAACTGTCCTTCAGAAAAGGAGAGATTAAAAACTTTTCTAAACAAACAAAAACTGAGGTGGTTCATTGCCACTAGATCTGCCTACCAAGAAATGCAAAAGAGAGCTCTTTAGTAGAAAAGGAGACTAACATCTTAAAAACATTATAAGGCAGTGTAAAACTCACTGACAGTGGTGAATATAAAGTCTAAGTTAGATTCTATACATTGATAATAGTTGTGCATAATTCATTTGCAACTCTAAAATGTAAAAAAGATGCAGTAAAAATAGCCATAACTATAATAATCTGTTATTAGCTATGCAACATATTGTAACAGCAACAATCCAAATGTGGTTGGGAGAAATAAAAGGGCAAAGCTTAGGAATTCTATTGAAGTTAAGTTGTTATGTGCTTAAAACAGGGTTTTATAATTTCAAGATATTTTGTATAAATTTCACATGAAGAAATCTGTAGAAGTTAAACAAAGAACACAGTAACAATGTCAAAGTGTACTGCTGCCAAAAGACAACAACATATGAGAAAAGATGGTAGGGTAAGAAGCCAGGAACAGTTGATCTACAAAACAACCAAAAACAATGAATAAAATGTCAATAGTAAGACTTACTTGTCAATAATTTCTTTAAATGTAAGTAGATTAAATAAGGTAGCCAATAATATAGAATGCTTGAAGAAATAAGAAAAAAAAAAATAAGATCCAGAAATATGTCACCAACGAGTCACTTTAGCTATAAAGACACAAATAGGCCAAGCGTGAAAGGACAAAAAAAGACGATTCAATTAAGTGGCAACAACAACAACAAAAGCAGGGATAGTTTTGCGCATATCAGGCAATATGGACTTCTAATGCAAAGAGTCAGGCACGACTGAGCGACTGAACAGAACTGAACTGAACTGAATGCAGAGTGTGTGGGTTTGATCCCTGGTCAGGGAGCTAAAAATCCCAGATGCTTCAGGGCCAAAAAACAAAAACATAAAGCAGAAGCAATATTGTAACAAACTCAATAAAAATCACAAAACAAAAATGATCAATTCTTTTATAATGGTAAAAAGAAACAAATAAGGTCATTATATAATAGTAAAGAGGGCAATTCACCAAAACAAAAATTTTAGGTATTTATTCACTCAATAGTAGAGGACCTAAAAAAAAAATTATCACAGACAAAAGAAGAGATAAACAACAATATGATAATGGTTGGGGACGTTAATACTGCATTCTCAATGATGGATAGATCAATCCAGACAGGAATACCTTTAAGAGAAAAAAAAAAAAACAAACCAAGTATTTTCTCTGACCAAAATGGCGTAAAGCTAGAAATCAGTATCAGAAAAAAATTGGAAAATTCTTGAATACATTAAAATTTAACAATGGTCTCCTAAATAACCAATGAAGAAATTAAAGGGGGGATAAAAATACTCCCTTGAGACAAAACTGGAAACACAACATACCAGCATGTATAGGATGCAACTGGAAGGCGATCTAAAAGGGAAGATCGTAGCAAGAAATGCCAACATCAAACAAGAAGGTTGCCAAATAAAGAACCAAAATCTATGCCCTAAGGACCTAGAAAATGAAGAAACTGAACTAAAATGTTTCAAAAAATAAATTAGTAGAAAGCTTCTGCACAACCAAATAAACCATCAACAACATATGAGGTGGGGAAAATATACATTAAATGGTTAACATACGTAATATTAACCACCAGGGATTTTCTGGTGCTCAGATGCTAAAGAATCTACCTGCAATGCAGGAGATGGGGGTGGGATGGGGTGGTGGTCATCCCTGGGTTGGGCAAAGTAATAATATTCTATCTAAATATGGCTTATATAAGCAAAACCCCCAAATCCTTGCTGTAACAAGTTCCAGATATTGTTAAAACATAAACACTGGAAAGAAGAAAGTTTTGAAGCTTGGATTAAAGAGTAAAGCAAAGAATATTAACAGAAAATTCAGGAAAGAAACACTTAGGGCTTCCCTGGTGCCTCAGTGGGTAAAGAATCTGCCTGCAGTGCAGAAGATGCAGCTTCAATCCCTAGGTCAGGAAGATGCCTTGGAGTAGAAAATGGCAACCCGCTCCACTATTCTTGTCTGGGAAGTTGCAAGGACAGAGGACCCTGCTGGGCTACATTCCATGGGATCACAGAGTCAGACATGACTGAGTGTGTACACACACACACAGAACTCTTAGATAATACAGGCAAAAATCTGCTAGAACTAGAGCATGGTGAATAATTCTTAAACGTGATACCAAAAGCACAATCCATAAAACAACAAATTGATAAAGTAATCATCATAATGAATATCTTTTTCTCTCTGAAATACACTATTAAGAAACAAGCTACAGACTCGGGGGGAAAAAAAAAAAAGACCTGCCCACTAAATGACAACAGACTCATAGAGTAAAAAACAGAAAATTGGCTAAATACATGAAGACACATTCTACTGATAGAAAACATCAGTAGAAAACACTCAAGTGAAGATATGTTTGACATCATTAGTCAATAGGGAAGTACAAATTAAGAACAGGGGGCTTCCCTGGCCATCCAATTGTTAAGAATCTGCCTTGAAATGCAGGGGACATGGGTTCAATCCTTGGTCAAGGAACTAAGATCCCACATGCCACAGAACTGAGATGGTGCGCAACAATTAGAGTCCACAGGCCTCAATCAAAAATCCAACATGATGTAACAAAGATCCTGTGTGCTGCAATTAAGACTGAAGCAGACAACTTAAAAAAAAAAAAACAAGACGATGATGAGATATCACAACACATCCATTAGAAGAGCAGAACTTTTGTTTAAAAGTAGTGACAATATCAAATATTAGCAAAGATGTGAAGAAGAGGGATCCCTCATAGATTGTGGTGAATGTTTAATGATACAACTACTTTAGAAAATAGTTTGGCTATTTCTTTAAAAACTAAATGGACACTTAACTAATGCCAGTTATTGCACTCCTAGACTAGAGAAGTAATGGCTTATATCCGTTCAGGAATATTTATTTGATTGTTTATAACACTTTGACTTGTAATAGCCCCAAATGGAAGCCACCAAAATGTCTTTCAGAAGTTTAAAGTTGAAGAGTGGTGCATCCATACCACCGGTCACCACTCAACAATGAAGAGGGTGAAGCATTACTACATGTAACAGTTTGGATGGACCTCAATAGCATTTAGCCCAGTGGAAGAAAAAAGTCAGTTTCAGAAGTTCACCTACTATATGTTTCTATTTATATAAAATTATTAACTTATATGCAGAGTACATCATGTGAAATGCTGGGCTGGATGAAGCACAAGCTGGAATCAAGATTCCTGGGAGAAATATCAAAAACCTCAGATAGGCAGATGACAACACCCTTAATGCAGAAAACGAAGAGGAACTAAAGAATCCCTTGATGAAGGTGAAAGAGGAGAGTGAAAAGGCTGGATTAAAACTCAACAGTAGAAAAGCATGTGTGTACCTATGATACCTATGGCTGATTCATGATGATGTATTCCAGAAGTCAATACAAGATTGTAAAGCAATTATTCTCCAATTAAAAATAAATAAATTTAAAAAATATAAGACTTTATAAAATAGTACTGAAAGCATAACCATGATACACAGTACAGTAGCCTCTGAACAGCCAGTATTCACTTATATACAGAGTGTTGGTTTTTTTTTTTTTTCAATAGACACATACTACTGGATGAGCAGTTCATTGTTATTTGAATCTGCAGATATAAAACACAGATTGGAAGGGGTGACTGTACAATTATAGTTGAATTTTCAACTGCCAGAAGTTATCTGGTCTAACCTCCAAGCTGTTCCAGGGTCAACTACAATACTCCTATGTATTTGTAAGGATATTACATTTAATAATGATTTAGCCCACTAGTTTCATATCTTGACATACCAAAATGAAAGTCAATATTCAAAATTAACAAATCAGAAGATAGCAGAAGAGGTGCTTAATATTTCATGACATGTAGAAGTGTAAATCTCATAGATAATAACTAAATTACCAAAACGGTGCTTCAGAGGATATGCATAGGAGAAAACGGGGAAGACAGGAAGAAAAAAACAACTAATGTTTTTGCAATCAACTTGTTCATTATTTAACACTTAAAAATGAGTGTTAATTTTTTTTAAAAAAAGAAAAGGATAAAACAAGAGAGAAAGTAAAGACATGTTTAGTATAAGTAATTGGAGAAAGTAAACAAGTTCCTTATTTAAAACAGAAATACCTACATGGGGAGGAGAAGGGGACGACAGAGAATGAGATGGTTGGATAACAACCAACCATCATGTCCACCAACTCGATGGACATGAGATTGAGTAAACTCTGGGAATTGATGATGGACAGGGAGATCTGGCGTATTTTAGTTCATGGGGTCGCAAAGAGTCGGACACGACTGAGCGACTGAACTGAACTGAACCTACATAAGAGGCTAATACAAAGTTGTAATCAAAAACAACTTTCAGCTGGAGTCTTTTTCCATTTGAACATATATATACACAAATATATATATATATTATACTTATTCTTGCATTTTCTTATATATCTTTAATTCACAATCAAACCAGTTCTCAGTGTATATTTTGACCTTGCAAATCAAAATATTACTTATTCATTTTAAATGACTTACATCCTCAGTAGCTCTGGGCTTTGAAGAAAAATTCTAGGGGTCTCTATCATGTTTTCCTTTCTTGTTTCTTTTTGTTTGCTTTCCCTCACAGTGAGGATTTCAGTCATTTGGAATTAAATAGCATTGTCTCTTTAGGTAAACAGGAATAGTGAAAATGAGAGGATTCTGGATTAATACTAAAGTAATACAATAGTTTCTGTATCTTATATTATTGAAAGATTATAATGCTTATTATTTTTTTATACATCCATATCATCTTGGCCAGATGTCTTAGATTTGTCTGTTCAAATATTATTTACACAAAATACATGCATTGATTCTTATACACACATACACACACATATACATACATTCTTATATAAGCTATCTCAGGCACTGAGGACACAGGGGTATTATAACTCACATTTCATTGGCACATGACACATGGACTTGCTAAAATGAAATAATCAGAAATAATCCCCAAAACAACCTTGTGAAATGTAAATCAGTTACATGGATGTGTAACTTTATCTCCAAAAAAAAGCAAAGTTGTTATCACTACATTATACATGGACATATTTTCTCAGATTAATTTTAAATTACTTTGAGTGAGACTGAATATGTATGCCAATTCATTTCTATATTCTACAAAGGTATTCTAATTATACAATGGGTACAAGAAGAAGCAGAAATTAACCCAGAGCTTACTCAGGGCATGATTTTTTATTTACAGAGTGACTATTTATTTATTCTCCTCTTAATATCTCTAAGTCCCTCATTAATTTTCCTTAAGCTTCCAATTTGAAACGGAGTTGCAATACCCTAAGTTCACCTCCTCGAAGGGCATCAAGAATTTAATATCGTATGGTATGCCCCAAGGCTATATTCTAGGACTATTAAGCACATTTTTTCCATATTACTAAAGCACATAATGAACTGTTAAACACTAATCAAATATTTAAATAAATGTGTTTCACTGGATAATGATATTGCTAAGAACTATGGTTAGTTTGTGAATCCATTGTTTAAATCCACTAATTATTTTAACTGAGCTATTTGATGGATTCTTTAATCACAAAGCATTTGTTAAAAAATTTGAGAACCATAAAATAATTTTCTACTACTTTAAATGCAATTTCTTCAGATAAAAATGATAATTAAAAAGCTTAAAACTTCAGAAAAATGTGTATTGACAATTTGTAATAGTATGTAAGACCTAAAAACATGCTTTGGAATATTTAGTTACAGTACTTACACACATTGGTTTCTAGAAAAAAAAATGTTATATTTAATTGAAATAGCCACAAATTTAGCTGGTCCATAAAAAAAAATTAATACATTTTAGCTGGCCTCTGGAAAGTTGCATTGATATATATTGAAATCTTTAAAATAAAGCATTAGAGAAAGAGAAGTAGGTACTCCACCAAAAAAGACTGACTTTTATGTTTATTATTGAATTAAGGACTTGAATACCTGATTCATTAAATAACTCCTTTAAATATTTTTTAAACCATTTTACACATATTTCTTAAGGATTTCAATTGTTCCAGGCACCAGGATACATACATCTTGAGAATAAAAACCTTTATCTTCCACTTCAGACTTCAAGTGAGAGAAATGTGATCTGGTTTGCATTTTCTTCTGCTTATCATGTAAAAATATATTTGCTATATTTTAAAGTTATCATGCGAAGGAGAATAATGTTTCCCTCTGAGAATTATACTTGAGAGAAAGGAGAATGAAACAGATGAGATTAATCATTAAAAGAAACTTTTATATTTTTAAATATTATTCCTTCGTGGAAAGTGCATGAATATTTGGCATTATGTCACAATGTGAAATGCTTTCTGTTCCCACTAAATTCTAAATGATCTCTGATCTCTAATCTTGGTAGCAATATTATTTAAATTTACAAATGAAAAATAAATGAAATCATTAATAAAATGTTATATCTGATTATCAATGATATATTTTATTAAATATATATCTTAGGTTTCAGCAAGCTTTTGGTGCTTGAAATTTTTTCAAAGATTGCTTCTTATTGCTACGTATAGTGTCTTAACTGTAAAATTAGGGTTATTATTTTCATCATTGAAGAAAAATGAGATTCATGTTGATGTATGGTAAAACCAATACAATATTGTAAAGTAATTAGCCTCCAATTAAAATAAATAAATTTAAATTAAAAAAAATTAAAATAAAACTGTTAAGATTTTGAACAGATCTTAGAGGCAAAATAAATAATACAAATGCCAGAAAATTGACAAGAAGAAAGTATAAAGTCATATAAATAGGCATAAGTGGGTAAGATTAAATCTCAGGAAGAGTGAAGAAAGAATTAGCTGGAATAAGTAGGTAAAACAATGTATATCAGCAAAACTTCCCAAGTAAATAGACTAACAGAGTTCAGTTCTCTGTCAAATACTGAGAAATATATGTTAAATGATGCTATTTTAAATTAGATATAATTTCATAAAATATGGTAAAAATACATTCTAGTCTTTCTTTACAGGAAAACTTGGGACTAATGTAGAAATTCAGGCATCAATCTTCTAACTGAATTCAACAATTAATGTCTTTTAGTAACTAAATAATTAAGAGACTTGTCTTTGAATTGGTAAAGATTTAATGATGAAGTAGGCATATTGTAGGATTATTCACATCTCAAATACAGAAAATTATCTTCACTTATAGACTGTTATCGCTAGTGGTAAAGAACACACTTGCCAACCAGGAGATGATGAGATGTAGATTGGATCCCTGGGTCAGGAAGATCCTCTGGAGGAGGGCATGGCAACCTACTCCAGTATTCTTGCCTGGAGAATCCCATGGACAGAGGAGCCTGGCCAACTACAGTCCATAGAGTCACGAAGAGTCAGACATGACTGAAGCGACTTCACACACATGGACACGTAGACTATTATTAGTGTCAATATTTTTAACTGGAGTATGTAGAAAGTGAGTTGGCCAGAATTCATGGCAATGTGTGGCAAAACCACTATAATATTGTAAAGTAATTAGCCTCCAATTAAAATGAATGCCATTTATAAAAAATAAAAATAAAATAAAAAATGTCAGAGAGAAAAAAAAAACCAAAGGGTAGAATCAAAATGTTCAAAAAGATTGTATGATATCAGTTACATGTGGAAGCTAAAAAATACAAACTAGAAAATATAACAACAGTAAAACAAAGCAGACTCGTAGATGCAGACAACTATCGTAACTAGTGATTTTCAGTGGGTGGGGCGTTTGGAGAGAGGAGAAATCTTGTAATAACTATAAATAGTAAGTAATCTTTAAAAACTGTATGAAAAAAGACAATGGAAATGGTCAAGAAGTTCAAAAGGAGGAAATAAAATATAGGCAATAAAGAGTTTTAACAGACCTTGTTGCTAGGGCCAATATTCAACTGAGTATCTTTGCCTATGGCCTCAAATACCCATGAATGATAAGAAAAATCTCATTAAAGCCTTATTTGAAGAGGAAACCTTCAAAAGATATTTATCTCCAAATCACAGTGTTTTTTGTTTTTCTAGTCTTCTCTTTGAAAACCTAACACTTCACTTTACTTTGGATATAGGGAAAACCGTATAGAGTCTTGGAGAAGGCAGTGGCGACCCACTCCAATACTCTTGCCGGGAAAATCCCATGGATGCAGGAGCCTGGTAAGC
The DNA here is from genome assembly GCF_000754665.1 of Bison bison bison. Classification (NCBI taxonomy): domain Eukaryota; kingdom Metazoa; phylum Chordata; class Mammalia; order Artiodactyla; family Bovidae; genus Bison; species Bison bison. Next base: position 19,078,560 of record NW_011495082.1, read on the forward strand.
TGCAGACCACGGGGTCGTTAAGAGTTGGGTACGACTGAGCGACTTCACTTTCACTTTTCACTTTCATGCACTGGAGAAGGAAATGGCAACCCACTCCAGTGTTCTTGCCTGGAGAATCCCAGGGACGGGGGTGCCTAGTAGGCTGCCGTCTATGGGGTCACACAGAGTCGGACACGACTAAAGCGACTTAGCAGCAGCAGTATAGAGTCTACTTGTGGATATGAGGTCTCATTATTATCAACAGTTCATTGTAGGACTAGATTTCTGTTAATAGAAACAATCCTTAATAAACACGATTTTTGATGATGGGTTTAGTTAATTTTCCTGTCATCTATCACATAGATGGAGTATGATACACCTATGCCAGGTTTATGGGACTACTCAAAACAGAAAGAATAAGGCCCTTGCCTTTCAGTTCAGTCACTCAGTTGTGTCCCACACATTGCGACCCCAAGGACGGCAGCAGGCCAGGCCTCCCTGTCCACTACCAACTCCCGGGGTTCACTCAGACTCATGTCCATTGAATAGGAGATGCCATCCAAAATCTCATCCTTTATCATCTCCTTCTCTTTCTGCCTTCAATCTTTCCCAGTATCAGGGTCTTTTCCAATGAGTCAGTTCTTCACATCAGGTGGCCAAAACATTGGAGTTTCAGCTCAGCATCAGTCCTTCCAATGAATAATTCAGGACTAATTTCCTTTAGGATGGACTGGTTGGATGTCCTTGAAGTCCAAGGGACTCTCAGAGGCTTCTCCAACACCACAGTTCAAAAGCATCAATTCTTTGGTGCTCAGCTTACCTTATGGTCCAACTTTCACATTCATACATGACTACTGGAAAAAAAAATAGCTTTGACTAGACAGACCATTGTTGGCAAGTAATGTCTCTGCTTTTTAATTCGCTGTCTAGGTTGGTCATAGCTTTTCTTCCAAGAAATAAGCATCTTTTAATTTAATGACTGCAGTCACCATCTGCAATGATTTTGGAGCCCCCCAAAATAAAGTCTGTCACTGTTTCCCCTGTTTCCCCATATATTTGCCATGAAGTGATGGTACCAGATGCCATGATCTTATTTTTGTGAATGCTGAGTTTTAAGCCAAGTTTTTAACTCTCCTCTTTCACTTTTATCAAGAGACTCTTTAGTTCCTCTTCACTTTCTGCCATAAGGGTGGTGTCGCCTGCATATCTGAGATTATTGATGTTTCTCCTGGCAATCCTGATTCCAGCTTGTGCTTCATCCAGTCCAGCATTTCTCATGATGTACTCTGCATATAAGTTAAATAAGCAGGGTAACAATATACAGCCTTGACATACGTCTTTCCTCATTTGGAACCAGTCTGTTCTTACATGTCCAGTTCCTACTGTTGCTTCTTGACATGGATACAGATATCTCAGGAGGCAGGTGAGGTAGTTAGGTATTCCCATTTCTTTAAGAAGTTTCCAGTTTTTTGTGATCCACACAGTTAAAGGCTTTGGCATAGTCAATAAATCAGAAATAGAAGTTTTTCTGGAACTCTCTTGCTTTTTAATGATCCAATGGACGTTGGCAATTTGAATTCTGGTTCCCCTGCCTTTTCTAAATACAGCTTGAACATATGGGAGTTCATGGTTCATGTACCATTGAAGCCTGGCTTGAAGAATTGTGAGCATTACTTTGCTAGTGTGTGAGATGAGTGCAATTGTGCAATAGTTTGAGCATTCTTTGGCATTGCCTTTCCTTAGGATTGGAATGAAAACTAACCTTTTCCAGTCCTGTGGCCAATGCTGAGTTTTCCAAATTTGCTGGCATATTGAGTGTAGCACTTTCACAGCATCATCTTCTAGGATTCGAAATAGCTCAGCTGGAATTCCATCACCTCCACTTTCTTTGTTCATAGTGATGCTTCCTAAGGCTCATTTGACTTCACATTCCAGGTTGTCTGGCTCTAGGTGAGTGATCACACCATTTTGATTATGTGGGTCATGAACATCTTTTTTGTACAGTTCTTCTGTGTATTCTTGCCACCTCTTCTTAATATCTTCTGCTTCTGTTAGGTCCATACCATTTATTTCCTTTATTTTGCCCATCTTTGCATGAAATGTTCCCTGGATATCTCTAATTTTCTTGATGACATCTCTAGCCTTTCCCATTCTATTGTTTCCCTCTATTTCTTTTCATTGATCGCTAAGGAAAGCTTTCTTATCTCTCCTTGCTATTCTTTCTTTGGAACTCTGCATTCAAATAGGTATATCTTTCCTTTTCTCCTTTGCCTTTTCCTTTTCTTCTTTTCATAGCTATTTGTAAGGCTTCCTCAGAATACAATTTTGCCTTTTTGCATTTCTCTTTCATGTGGATGGTGCTGATCCCTGTCTCTTGTACAATGTCTCGAACCTCTGTCCATAGTTCATCAGGCACTCTATCTATTAGATCTAATCCCTTGAATCTATTTGTCACTTCCACTGTATAATCTTTAGGGATTTGATTTAGGTCATACCTGAATGGTCTAGTGGTTTTCCCTACTTTCTTCAATTAAATCTGAATTTGGCAATAAAGAATTCATTATCCGAGTCACAGTCAGCTCCTGATCTTGTTTTAGTTGACTGTATAGAGCTTCTCCATATTTGGCTGCAAAGAATAATCAATCTGATTTTGGTATTGACCATCTGGTGATGTCCGTGTGTCAAGTCTTCTCTTGTGTTGTTGGAAGAGAGTATTTGCTATGACCAGTGCATTCTCTTGGTAAAACTCTACTAACTTTTGCCCTGTTTCTTTCTATACTCCACAGCCAAATTTGCCTGTTACTCCAGGTATTTCTTGACTTCCTACTCTTGCATTCCAGTCCCCAATAATAAAAAGGACATCTTTGGGGGGTGTTAGTTCTAGAAGGTCTTGTAGGTCTTCATGCATGCAGGTATGCTAAGTTGGTTCAGTCGTGTCCGACTCTGTGCGACCCCATAGACAACAGCCCACCAGGGTCCTTCATCCACAAGGTTCTCCAGGCGAGAATACTGGAGTGAGTTGCCATTTCCTTCTCCAGGTCTTCATAGAATCATTCATCTTCAGCTTCTTCAGCATTACTGGTCGGGGCATAGACCTGAATTACTGTGATATTGAATAATTTGGCTTGGAAATGAACAGAGATAATTCTGTCATTTTTGAGATTGCATCCAACTCCTGCATTCCAGATTCTCTTGTTGACTATGATGGCTACTCCATTTCTTCTAAGGGATTCCTACCCACAGTAGTAAATATATTGGTCATCTGAGTTAAATTCACCCATTTCAGTTCGTTTTAGTTTGCTGATTCCTAAAATGTTGATGTTCACTCTTGCCATATCCTGTTTGACCACTTTGAATTTGCCTTGATTCGTGGACCTAGCATTCCAGGTTCCTATGCAATATTGCTCTTTACAGGATGGGACTTTGCTTCCATCACCAGTCACATGCACAACTGGTTGTTGTTTTTGCCTTGGCTCCGTCTCTTTCTTCTTTCTGAAGTTATTTCTCCAATGATCTCCAGTAGCATATTGGGCACCTACCGACCTAGGGAGTTCATCTTTCAATGTCCTATCTTTTTGCCTTTTCACACTGTTCATGGGGTTCTCAAGATAGGAATACTGAAGTGGTTTGCCACACCCTTTTTCAGTGGACCACATTTTGTCAGAACACTCCACCATGACCAGTCCCTCTTGGGTGGCCCTACACAGCCTGGCTCATAGTTTCAGTGGGTTAAACAAGGCTGTGTCCCATGTGATCATATTGGTTAGTTTTCTGGGATTGTGATTTTCATTCTGTCTGCCCTCTGATGGAGAAGATAAGAGGCCTATGGAAGCTTCCTGATGGGAGAGACTGACTGAGGGGGAAACTGGGTTTGTTCTGATGGGCGGGGCCATGCTCAGTATATCTTTAATCCAATTTTCTGTTGAAGGGCGGGGCTGTCTTCCCTCCCTGTTATTTGACCTGAGGCCAAACTATGGTGGAGGTAATAAAGACAATGGCCACCTCCTTCAAAAGATCTCCTGCAGGCACTGCTGCACTGAGTGCCCCCAGCCCTGCAGCAGGCCACTGCTGACCCACGCCTCTGCTGGAGACTCCTGGACACTCGTGGGCAAGTCTGGGTCAGTCTCTTGTGGGGTCACTGCTCCATTCTCCTGGGTCCTGGTGTGCCCAAGGTTTTGTTTGTGTCCTCCAAGGGTCTGTTTCGCAGTCCTATGTAGTTTCTAACGGCTCTATGGTGGGGTTAATGGCCACCTCCTCCAAGAGAGCTTATGCCAGACCCAGGTCTGCTGCACCCAGAGCCCCCGCGCATGCAGCAGGCCACTGCTGACCCGTGCCTCCTCAGGAGACACTCGAACACAGTTCTGGCTGAGTCTCTGTGGGTTCTCTGGGTTCTGGTGCACACAAGGTATGTTTGAGCCTTCTGAGAATCTCTGGAGGGTAAGGGGGTTTGATTCTAAACGTGATTTTGCCCCTCCTACCATGTTGCTGGGGCTTCTCCTTTGCCCTTGAACAAAGGGCATCTCCTCAACGTGGGCTATCTTCTCAAAGTCACTCCAGCACCATGCAGCCGCCTCTCCCTTGCCTTTAAAGAATTAAAAATCATAGAGATAAATTAATAAGTGTTAAGTATTATAGGTAAGTGTAAAGGGAATGCCATGAGAGATATCAGTTACTAGTTAAAGCCAAATCTCTAAAATTAAAATAAAAAGCAAGAATATCTGAAAATTTTTCTCCAATCAAGCCATTTTTAAAAACTTAACTTTAGGAACAACCAGTATAACATAATATTATAAATTCATTTAGCAAAAACTAAAAACTCCTAAAATAGTCTGCCTGCACTTTAATCAGATTGAACAGTGAAATGAAGTGGCAAAATATGCCAGAACACCTGGTCATTGCCCCCTGTGGCTTAGACACTTTCCAAAAGGTTGGCATTGATGTGTCAAAGTAAGTAGCAGGTGGTCTCAAAGTCTTAGTTCCCTCTGGTGATGGATGTCAGTTGGTTCTTAATTTTTCCAAAGAAGGTGCCCTAAGCAAATTATCAAGCAAAACCTACAAACCTTTTTGACCATGTTTATGCAAAAGAAAGTCAAGAGAGCATTTTCACTCATCATAAAATGACGTATTAACCCATTAAAAAGTGCTTCAGCCTGTCACTGGCAGGTCAAGGGATGATACCTAGGAACTCTACAACTCCAAATCTACTTTTCTATGCTGTGTAAAACAAAGTTTGGATTTCTTTCTAATCAAAACTTGATCACACTCTGTTACATATTCTTTTTGTGCATTCCTTTATGTCTTAGACCTGGTTTTGTTTTAATGGTTATGTAGCACTTACATGGTAGCAAAAACTGTTTTATGTGCTTTACGAATATGAACTCAGTTCACTTAGCCACTTTATGAACTAGGTGTGGCTGTTATTTTCATTTACAGATCAGGCATAGCAAGGTTAGCTGCCTACCTCAAGGTCACACAGCTATGTAACAGAGTTGGGATCTGAACCCAGCTCCACTGAATTCAGTTCAACTCCACCATCTGTTGTTGGTATTTACTCACAATTCACTTTCCTAATTTAATTCATGTTTTAGCAATTGAACAACTTTTCATCACACATCTTAATGACAAGATAAGCTAAGGATAGCCCTTGGATAGATATGAAAACTGAATGTCAGTCTCCTTTTACTCACACCTAACAATCATATGTATTGATTTAATGTTAAATAAGGGTATCCTGATGGACGGGTTGAAAACCTTCCACTCATCATACGTTTAAATCTAAAACTATATACAGGTAAGGGGTAATGACGTAGATGTAGAATTTGATATTCTATTAATGCCATGTTGAATTTCTAAATGTGAAATATAGGTTAGCTTAATAAACTTTTCTTGTCTTTGAAAACACATAAAAATTCTTCAGCTTCACAATCTATACTTATGAATACCATGGACGTTTTCCAATGGAATTTATTAATATCTCATAACTTGGAATACTTGCATTCTGATGCAATAAGGTTAAGGTTATTTTCATTACTCTTACTACAAAGACATTTAATTATGCACGCTTCTGCATTTTTATATCGTGTTTTAACTGTATTGATCACCTGTAGTCTGGTCTGCATCAAGCCAATTCTGATAACAGTTGTACATATTATCTGAGGCAATAATGGTAGCTTAATCATAGAAAATGATCCTAAAACACCCACCGTCAATGTCACTGATCACAATTCATCTATTTCTCCCTGCATTTTTATTTTTATAAAATTCAATGACATTCAGTAATATAAAATGGGTCCCAGAGTTAAAATAACAGGAACTAAAAAGCAAATGTATCAATAAATAAACTCTGATTTGCATTTCCCTAAATGTAAAGAAACCAAATTATTTTATTGTGTTCTTTGTTCTATATCACCTAAAATACTATCTTTAATAATTTGTTACACTATTAACACAAATAAAATGTTACTGTTGTTTAATGCATCTAACTTATTAAGAAACAAGGCAGTGTATTCACAAATATAATACTATAAAAAAATAACTTCTTTGTGGGCTACAGTCAAGAATGATGATCTCAAAATGAAGTAAAGCCAGACTTTTTACATATAAGTTAGTGAGTAAGATGAAGTGAAGTGAAAGTTGCTCAGTCATGTCTGACTCTGCAACCCATGGACTATGCAGTCCTTGGAATTCTCCAGGCCAGAGTACTGGAGTGGGTAGCCGTTCCCTTCTCCAGGGGATCTTCCCAACCTGACATTAAACCCGGGTCTCCCACATGGCAGGCAGATTCTTTACCAGCTGACCCATCAGGGAAGCCCAAGAGTACTGGAGTGGGTGGCCTATCCCTTCTCCAGTGGATCTCCCTGACCCAGGAATGGAACTGGAGTCTCTTGCATTGCAGGCAGATTCTTTACCATCTGAGCTACCAGGGAATCACTGTGAATAAGATTTATTACTACAAATATAAATTAAATTTTATTTACCAATGTTCTTAAAGTTACTAAAATTTCCCTACAATGACATAATTCACAGTGTTATAAAAACATCTATAACAGTACTTTCCTAATCTTAACATATATATGATAACAATATATATAAACTTTTATTTGGGAATCAATATGCAATTTAAATTATCATTATTTCTTTTATTCATTTTATTGTACATTATAATAATGAAGAAGGATTTAGGAAAATTTCCAGCCAGTATTTTTCTATGCTCTTTTATATGCACTTATGTGAAGACCAGAAAGTGGTTTTGTTAGTTATTTCATTGTGTGATCTTCCAGATTCTCTATATGAGATGAACTCCATTAAATAGCATCAGTTCAGTTCAGTCGCTGGGCCGTGTCCGACTCTTTGTGACCCCATGAATTGCAGTACGCCAGGCCTCCCTGTACATCACCAACTCCCGGAGTTTACTCAAACTCAGGTCCATCGAGTCGGTGAAGCCATCCAGCCATCTCATCCACTTTATCCCCATCTCCTTCTGCCCTCAATCTTTTCCAGCATCAGGGACTTTTCCAATGAGTCAACTCTTCGCATTAGGGGCCAAAGTATTGGAGTTTCAGCTTCAGCATCAGTCCTTCCAGTTCAGTTCAGTCACTCGGCGGTGTTCGACTCTTTGTGACCCCATGAATCTCAGCACACTAGGCCTCCCTGTCCATCACGAACTCCCGGAGTTCACTCAGACTCACGTCCATCAAGTTAGTAATGCCATCCAGACATCTCATCCTCTGTCATCCCCTTCTCCTCCTGCCCCCAACCCCT
>NW_011495082.1:19086555-19141028 GCF_000754665.1 Bison bison bison
AACTTTCCTTCCAAGGAGTAAGCATCTTTTAATTTCATGGCTGCAATCACCATCTGCAGTGATTTTGGAGCCCCCAAAAATAAAGTCTGACACTGTTTCCCCATCTTTTCCCATGAAGTGATGGGACCAGATGCCACGATCTTCGTTTTCTGAATGTTGAGTTTTAAGCCAACTTTTTCACTCTCCACTTTCACCGTCATCAAGAGGCTTTTTAGTTTGTCTTCACTTTATGCCATAAGGGTGGTGTCATCTGCATATCTGAGGTTATTGATATTTCTCCTGACAATCTTGATTCCAGCTTGTGCTTCTTCCAGCCCAGCGTTTCTCATGATATACTCTGCATGTAAGTTAAATAAGCAGGGTGATAATATATAGCCTTGACGTACTCCTTTTCTTATTTGAAACCAGTCTGTTGTTATTAAGCAGCATAGTGAAAGGCAATTTTCCTTCTGTAATTCATTTCTAAGGTAGAAACTAAACTAACAAAATGTGCATGTTCTTCCTGGTTTTACCCTGACCACAAGTCTCAGAAACCAGAAACTTTTCTGAAAGTATTCAGAAACCAGATAGGAACTAGGCCTTATATGTGTTTACTGTTCCATATATATTTGTGAGATTGGACTGGATTCAAAGTATGGTCACTGACTGTGTAATTGTACATGTTACTACTAAGACTATGACAGCAAATCAACATCACAGAATGATGGGAAGAAGAAAGGATTAATAAATTATCATTTCTTGGTTTCATTACATAACTAGAACCTGGTAACTTAGTAAGACTTATCTCTAGATGGGCAACATTCTTAACAAAGATTTTTAGTTACCTCTGATACAATGCTGTAATAGTTGATCCCAACCCAGTATATGCATGGCCATTTATATTAAATGAAACTAGCTTTAAGAAGGGAGAAGGCAATGGCACCCCACTCCAGTACTCTTGCCTGGAAAATCCCATGGATGGAGGGGCCTGGTAGGCTGCAGTCCATGGGGTCACTAACAGTCGGGCCCGACTGAGCGACTTCCCTTTCACTTTTCACTTTCATGCACTGGAGAAGGAAATGGCAACCCACTCCAGTGTTCTTGCCTGGAGAATCCCAGGGATGGGGGAGCCTGGTGGGCTGCTGTCTATGGGGTCGCGTAGAGTTGGACACGACTCAAGCGACTTAGCAGCAGCAGCAGTTTTAAGAAGAAATAGCACAGACTGATTTTATAGCTCTTTATGGGTATTTTTTTTTTCACCTCCATGAACAGTTTGACTTTCTGTGTAAGGCTCAGAATTGAGAAAACAAAGTTAAGAATTCTTCAGTTATTATGGACAAAACTACAAAATCTAGTAGTTTTGTTTCAATTTATAGATTTCAAATATAGTCAGTTCACACTATGACTCTAAAATCTATTCATTTTCTCTCTCATATACAATACATATTACATTTCATATATATATATATGTTAAACTACTCATGAACGTATTCATAAACCACCACACATTCAGCATATGTGATTCACAGGCAACTGAATTACAGAATTGTAGGCAGCTGGTGCTCTGTAAAGACTGGGCAACAAAATAATGCTTTTTAGTATATTGGAAAACAATATTACCAATATTTTTATCACCTGTTATTTACTCTACATTGAGATATCTTATTTAAAGAGAGTATAGACTACCAGATTTTAGTTTAATGTCCTATGAGATTGTATTTTTCTAAATATAGAGTTCTTCCATGCTGTTGTTTCATAGTTATAATTATAAATTCCAAAGATTACATACAAGAAGTAAGACCATTGGCTGGCTCCACCTTTGATTACTGAAATAATCTAATAAGTAGGCAAGTGTTTATAAATCACAGTAAAATTACATGGGCATGGATGTGGCTATTAACTAATGGAAGTGATGCAAATGTTTAAAAATATTTAGCTCATATTAATTGTGATACCCCTCTATTACAGAGTTGTTCTAAGTACTACTACAGGGCTCTCACTATATAAGTGATCAATACATATTGGTAAACTTTGCAAATTTGGTGCACATTTATTTGTAGCTACATACCAACTATATATAAGATTTGTTAAAAAAAATATTTTTTGTGGCAACAATGATATGTTGGTTTTAAATCACTATGATATATTAGTCAATGATATTAGTTTAGTAACAGAAAAAGAGAAATAAATGAGAAATGTTGGTAGCATAAAAATGAACGTGGTTATTAGGACCATGCAAAGAGAATTATGCTCCCCTGCACTTAACCTAACACCTAACAAAGTTAGACTCTTACTTACTCTGGTCAATGAAATGTTGGAAGTAGGGAGTCTCACTTTCTTGCATAAAGTTTCCAGTCAGTGTGAAATAGAGCCCCACTAACTTCACCCTGTTGTGGTGACCTGTGGCAACATGTGCTAAGAGTTTTCTTCAGCCTGGGTCTCTCGTGACCACCTTGAGCAGAGGTCCCCTGCTATCCCATAATGATGAAGCTACATGAGTAAGAAATAAAATGCTGTTGATCCCAAGTTGATCCCACTGAGAAGTTGAAATCATTTGTTATTGCTGCAGACCTTAGTCTTTCCTGACTGACATTGGTCAAACTGGAGAGTTTCCATAACCCAAACTCAAAATATAGGACATCGGCTTGAGGATGTGTAACAAGATCTAGAGAAATAAGTTGGAACTTTGAAAAAGGATTTTCAGTGAAATGTTACATGGGATATCATTTATGGTGTAAACCTAATTATCATGCATCCCTAGATAAAAAGGCTGGAAAGTTGAACTGCCTGAGTAGGTTACATCCATCTGTGTTTAGTAAAGAATTAGAAAAAAAGGTGGTGAGAAGGAGAGAGAGGAGAACAAGGAAAGAAAAGAGAAGGAAAGAGGAAAGTGAAGAGAAGCAGAAGCAGAAAATTTGATCTCAGAAAAGAACTGGAGAATAAACAGGGCCCACAAATTCAGCAACAAGCAGGATAGACAGAAGTGACTGATTATCACCAACGATATGAAAAAAGGTTTCGATGGAAAGCACCAACTATGATTGGTCCTGATGAACATGTCAAGTTGAAGGCTGTAATGGCTATTTCCATTTTTAAATGTCTGAATAAATTAAAATATTCAGCAGTAGAATTTATGTAATAATATAGCATCCAGTAAGCCATTTCCTTTTTTTAAAATAAATTTATTTATTTTAATTGTAGGCTAATTACTTTAAATATTGTATTGGTTTTGCCATACATCAACATGAATCCACCATAGATATACATGTGTTCCCCATCGTGAACCCCCCTCCCACCTCCCTCCCCGTACCATCCCTCTGGGTCATCCCAGTGTACCAGCCCCAAGCGTCCTGTATCATGCATCGAACCTGGACTGGTGATTCATTTCATATATGATATTATATATGTTTCAATGCCATTCTCCCAAATCATCCCAGCCTCTTCCTCTCCCACAGAGAAAACGATAAAACGATAACCCTGTATGTAAGACAGCAAAAGAGACACAGATGTATAGAAGCCATTTCTTTTGAAAAAAGTATCCTAGGAATGTGACTGAACATGTGGCTGTTCCTTTTAAAATCTGAAAGAAGAAAATACTTATGATTAACTCAAGAAAAAGACATATGCTGTGATGGGGTGCAGAGAAGCAAGGGAATAGAGTAAATCTAATACTTGAAAAATAATTGTAGATTTATCTGCTGATATGTGTTACTGACTGAATTCAAGTTAATGAGAAAAAAATTTAATGAGTTATGCTTGCAGAATACTGATTCTTATGCATTTACTCTGAGAGTAAATTCATAATTTAGATATTACCATAGATATTTTGGTATATGAAATATATCTCAAGATCAAATAAGGACTGAAGGGGTTTACAGAGTAATGGGGAAAAATATTAAAGAGCAAAAATTAAATAAGAAATATTTGTAAAGGGGAATATTAGTATAAATATGTTCTAAATAATTTAATATACAATCATATTACATCTAATAACTAAAGGTACTACTTAGAATATTCTTTTATCCAAAAGCACTTGCTAACCTTCAGGATGCATTTTCTTTACCTTAACTATGTTTGCAATTCTAACATAAATATGAATTTTCTATAGTGCCCTTTCCCTTGGTAGGAGAGCAAGATGAATGTAAGCAATGTAGAGTAAAGGAGTTCTGATGAGAAGAGCAGCTACTGATAAAATGTCAACCTGATTTTCTACTCTCTAATATATATACCAATCTAACACAAAATCTAATTCACGATTCGATTATCATACTTAGGCTCTAGAGTTTGATATTGAGAGCTTGAAATATCATCTTTCAATTTCTGCCTAAATTTAATTGTAATCCAATAGCTGTCCATTTTTTTTCCAAGTCAATAGAGAAATTTTTGCAAAGGTCTCTAGGGTTGCGAGTCTGGTCTAGGAGCACCGATCATATTGTCTATATGAAAGAATAATTCAAAGGCTACTGCATTGTGAAAAGAGTCTTTGAAAAATATACTAATAATCCTGATTTTAAAATTTATATATATGTGTTTACACATGTTGTTTATATGATGCATGTATGTATCTGCGTATTTTAATAAATATGCACATATGCATATTCATTTTGTTCTGAAGCAAACCAGGTATTTTTATTCTTGTATTATAGTCTATTGAACAACAGAAGTCTGTTAGTTTATCATTGTCTAAGTGGTCACTTGAGGGTTAGATGATAATAAATACAACTATATAAATAGGCAGAAAAATGGCACAATTTCTGCAAATATCTCTAAATGGAAAGGGAATCATCTCAAAGGGAAATAAGATGTCTTTTACAGATTTCCCTGCATTTCAAGCAATTAAGAACAATAAGAAACCACTAAGCTTTTTGAAACCTTTCAAGAGCACAAACTAGTTTGCAAGACAAGGTAATTTCTAAGTATTTTAAATTGAAGTAAACAATTTGGAAGGAGACAAAAAGACGAAAGTAATGTTATCAAACTCAGAGTCAGTAATAAGGAGTAAACAACCTGTTAGGAGCACAATTTCTTTTAAATTATACTTAAAATATTTGGGCACAAAATGATGTAAGAGTTTCCTATTACTTATTCTGTCTTTGAGTACTTATTTCTTGCTAACTATGACAACTAAGCCAGCAAAAATAAATTTTGCTTCATGTCTGTTAGAAGGGTCAATGAATTTATGATTTGAAAATATGATTAAGATCTTAAGTGTTTTATATATTTGAAATTAGGAGAACTGTGACATATCTAGAAAAGTTATAACAGGAATGGAAATAACAAGCCCTAGAATTTCAAACACAATAGTTATTGAATGAGTAAACAATAAGAGAATTTAATCCAGGAGTGAATACAGGCTCTGCAGATGCATTTAAAATCTAGTAAATAGTTTTGCATTTAAATGAATGATTTATCTTTTAAAATAAATAAGAATTAAGATAAACATTATATCTATCTAGTTTGAATTAACAAAATATTATGTGTATCTAATTGCTTCTAACAGTCAAGCAGACATCACTAATTGATACTGAGTTGTTGAGCTTGATAGCAGCCATAGAATCTATTTCCATACTATATATATATATTTTTTTAAAGAAAATACGAATTGAATTTGGAAATAAAAAAATATTTTGGATATATATAAGTGTTACTTCCTTATAGTCATTACAATTAGCCACAAAGTTCAAAATTTTGGTACCAGATGGTTTTTTTGTTGTTTTTCTCCTCCATCTCTCAATTTCCTTTCCACACTTTAGTATATACATATATATATTTTGAGTGTGTATCTATGGGGAGCAAGGTGCGAGAGAGGAACCAAATAAATACTACTGTCATTCAAGTATTCTCCATGTTATAGAAAATCTTTCAAATTTCAAAAGCAATTTTAACATTTACTATAAGGTATCTTACTAAAGTACAAATTTAGCACACATTTTGAACATTTGAACAGCTATGTAAAGATAGACCTACTGTATACTTCTGTAATTAGTCAATGCATATTTGTTTTTATTCAGAGATACACTCAAAATATTTAAATGAATAGCAGGTCCGTAGAGAATTATTTTCTACCAAGGTAAACTGTTCTTAGGATTTACACTGTAAAGGACTTCCTCTTTCTAACCGGTGGTGTGTGAGCCTGCTCAGTCTCACAGTTGTGTCCAGCTCTTAGCAACCCCTTGGACTATAGCCTGCCAGGCTTCTCTGTCCATGGAATTTTCCAGGCAAGAATACAAATTGGTGGAGGGGTACTGATAAGAGTTAGAGGAAAGATCTTATTCTAGACCTGCCCATGTTAATTTGCTTGATTTAAGGCTTTGGGTATATGTGAACTTTACTTCTATAAAATGAGCAGTCATAGATTTTTAGAGATTTCTAAGCCTACATTTCAATTGTGGATTTATGTTGTATCTGAAATATAATTGTATTATAACATTGACTATAGAAACCATTAAGTGAAGCAACAATTTTGAAAAGTTCACATTCTATCAACAATATTTATAATATATAACTTCTAAAATCTCATTTTATATCTAAACACTTTATTCTATTAAATTATAAAACATTAATAAATCTATCAAAGGGTTTAAAATCACAAATTCATCAAAATAAGTTTCACTAAATGTCAGCAGGGAATCAGTTGTTAAATATGGTTAAAGCACTTTTCCATCCCTGACATGATACAGCCCAGATTATGCATTGTGAGGGAAAGTGTATATGAGACATGTTCAGCACAGTGGAACAAGAAAGTCTGCCTAAGGACAGTGGAGTGGAAAATAAAGGGCAGAGGAGTGTGGTCAACCAGACTAAATAGCAACGTCTTTGGTGGATTGGTAAATACAGGCACTGTTAAAAAAAAATTAAAAAGAATTAAAAAATAGATTTTAATTCCTTATTAAAATAAATCAGTACACAACTGCTTCATGATGTTAGTATTCTAATATCAAAGAGCTTTTGCAAAGTTTCATTTATAAACAACAGCTGTATCTTCAAAATATATACTAAAATGTTTGAAAAATATCTTTTGGCATACCCTTAAGTGCAAGCATCTTGACCAAATGAACCGGGGAAAATATTTACCAATTTCTATCAGTCTTACAGTCTTTACTTTCCTCTTGCAAATCACTTTACTTTGATTAATGTGATTGATGCCGATGTGTGAAATTTTAATTAAATTATGGATGTTTCATGATTAAAGAACTAAAACTCTTCTGAATTTCCATCATGAGGATTTACCAGCATTTTAGGAGTCATACAATATTGGCTATACATTCACATCTTTTGTCCATTTTGAGTTAGTTTTTGAATTTTAGTGCTAATAAGTTTTTTTTTTTTTTTTTGGCATGAGGATGTCCAGTTTTCACAATAATATTTTTTGAAAAGATTGTCCTTTATCCATTTTGGCAACTTTGTCTAAAATCATTTAATAATATATGTAATCATTTATTTCTGGGCTCTGCACTTTATTCTACTGGTCTAGGTTGGTGCAAAAGTAATTACAGTTTTGGACCCTGATTTTTAAATCATTATGACAAGGCTTAAACACATCTTTATTAACCAAAATAGTTATAATTACAATCAACACACTTTGCCAATTTATTCCTATAGCATAAACATCTGTGCTTTGGGGTTCAACAAACTCTTGGAAAGCATTTTCTGCATCCTGCTGGTTGTGGAAACATTTCCTTGCAAAGAATTGGTTGAGATGTTTGAAGAAGTGCCAGTCGGCTGGTGAGAGGTCAGCTGATTATGGAGATGAGACCCAACTTTGTAGCCCAATTCATTCAACGTCTGAAGCACTGGTTGTGCAGTGTGTGGCTGGGTGTTGTCACAGAGAACTGGGCCCTTTCTGTTGACCAAAGCTGGCTGCAGGTGCTGCAGTTTCCAGTGAATCTGATCAATGTGCTGAACCTACTTGTCAAATGCAATGGTTTCACAGGATTCAGAGAGCTGTGGTGGATCAGACTCCCAGCATACCCTCAAACAGGGAACATGACCTTTTCACGGTGCAAGTTTGGCTGTGGGAAGTGCATTGGAGCTTATTAATCTCCTTTTCATCACATGTCATAATCCAATCAAGAAGTGGTTCCTTATGGTTCCATAGAATAAGAGAAGATGATACTTCAAAATGATGTTTTGGGCCAAATGTGTTGATGTTGTGAGTTGCCTCTTCTGCTTTACAACCCATTTTGCACTCAAATAAGAAAATTACTGAAACTTGCTTGTCTAACAGCATTTCCATGTTCTAAGATAAACATAAACAGCAAGTAATGTCATTAGCAATAAAATAAAATAAAATTACTGAAACTTGCTTGTCTAACAGCATTTCCATGTTCTAAGATAAATAAACAGCAAGTAATGTCATTAGCAATAAAACATAAAGTGAGAAATGTACATTAAAATGTGTAACATGACCGCATTTATTTAGAATGTATTCCAATATCAAATGGAAAATTTCCACAACGTAAAAACTGCAATTACTTTTGCACCGACCTAATATCTGTCTTTTGCCAGGTCCACAGTGTTTTGATTCTGTCACACTCAACTGTGAAAGACGGAAAATTGTCACTCTAAGCTTAAGAGCAAGGCAAGAGTGACTGCTTTTATCATTTCTACTGAACATGGTGCTGGATCTTCTAGCCAGAACTATTAGGCAGAAAAGAAGAAGAAGAAAATTCATTCAGATTGAAAAGTAGTAGTAGAATTATCTCTGTTCATAGATAGCATGATCTCATGAGGAGAAAATCCTAAGAAGTCCACTAAACATGTGAAAAACCATACATCTACAAAAGTAGTGGAATACAAGGTTAGCACTCAAAGTTATGCTGCATTTTTATATACTATTAACAACCTTAAAAATAAATTAATGAAATAATTCCTTTTATAGCAATATCAAAGGGTATGCAATACTTAAAAATTGAGCAAGGGAGGCAAAGAGTTGTACCATGAAAACTACTAAATCCCATGTTCATGAATTGGAAAAATTAATATTGTTAAGATCTCAATACTAGTCAAATCTTAAAAATAAAAGAAATTTCTTTCAAAATCCCATGATGCTTATTGAGGCATAGAAAAACCCATCTAAAGTTCATGTGGAATTCCAAGAGAAATTGTATACACAAAACGATCTTGAGAAAGAACAACAAAGCTGAAGATTTCATGCTTCCTCGTCCCAAAACTTAAATTTATAGTATAATTGCTTTTCATATTTTGTACCAGGTGCCTGCGGTGTTGAAGAAGACTCTTGCGAGTCCCTTGTACTGCAAGGAGATCCAACCAGTCCATTCTGAAGGAGATTAGCCCTGGGATTTCTTTGGAAGGAATGATGCTAAAGCTGAAACTCCAGTACTTTGACCACCTCATGCGAAGAGTTGACTCATTGGAAAAGACTCTGATGCTGGGAGGGATTGGGGGCAGGAGGAGAAGGGGACGACAGGATGAGATGGACGTGAGTCCGAGTGAACTCCGGGAGTTGGTGATGGACAGAGAGGCCTGGCGTGCTGAGATTCATGGGGTCATGAAGAGTCGGACATGACTGAGTGACTGAACTGAACTGAACTGTATGCGAGCTGTTTTATTAAGTATTACATGCATCTACTTTTAGCGTTGATTTTTTTTTCTCATTTACCTTGAGATTTTTGATCGTTTGCTTGATGTTTTGATTAAAGCAGTAACTTAATTTCCCTTTTAATGTATAATGATACTAAAAAGTTTACTTCTTTTGAGGGATGGATGTATCTACTAGCAACTTTCTCTGTGTGCTTAAGCAGAACAATCATGATGTTATGCTAACTCTACTCTCAGCTACCATTAGCAGTGCCAATGTTCAACTCTGTTGCAACTGCCTCTAATTTGGAAGCCTCAGACCCGCCTAACAAAGCACAGTTTCCTTTCAGGACTAATTTTCCAGCTTCAGATTGGTGGTCAGTACATGATCCGTGAGTGTGATATGGAAGATAAGCAACCTGAGACAGTCTTGCTTGACAGTACTCTAAGACGCCTTTTCAATTTTGGTCCCTTTTGCCACTCTTCCTTATGGCAACTGAGGATATCCAGGGTTTCTGCAATACTTCCTCCTACTGCACATCTTTCTTGCAATGGGAAATTTAATTCCCCCTTTCAATATTTTCATTACTAGGCTACTATATCTCACTTATCCATCAATGCTTTTCTGAATATATTATTAAATATAGTAAATGTTATTTTACTAGATTTGGGTAAAATAATCATGTATGCAAACCCCAGCTACAGTCAGTTATTGATTAGCTTCTTCATCTATGTAGAAGCTATTTTGAAAATATGAAATTTTCAGTTAGAAAATGTTACTTTTAAGTAGTTCTATAAACAAAAATTCATTACATTATGTGGCAAACCAGATTCAGATTCTTCCTTGCCTCAATGATGGTCTTAAATAATGTTATTGACTTTTTCTTCCTCCCTAGAGCAGATAAAATTATATGTTCTTTTAGACAATTTCTCATATTAGTCATCCACACATATGAATTATCCCTATTTGTTTTAATGATGTTCATTATCTGGTGGTTATTCCATAGCAGAGAAAGTTGATTTAGGGTAGAAAGCTTAAAAAATAAATGGACAATTTCTATGATTTATATACAAATACATCTAAAATGTGCACTGCAATTCCTTTTTTAATTTTAGGAATATGAAAACTGCTAAGGAGCACATTTAGTAAATGAGATCACCAGGGAATGACTGCAAAGAAAGAAGCATAGGAGATACTATGAAACACTGCTAAATTCAAAGAATGAAGAGATATATATAGAAATGAAGACATGAAAGTGAAAATATATTCAGGAATGTTCTTGTTACCACATTTTCTTCATTAAAAAGGTAAAATATTTTGGACTAAAAATACCTGGTCAGTTTTAAACGCGTATTGTGAATTATTTTCCAAAGCATTGCAGATGCTATGAAAAAAATAAGTAATAAAAATAACTATAAAATTATACATATATACAAATATAAATAATGCCTTCTATTACATACTGAGTCTGGTTCAAAGTACTGATTATAGAATGAGGCCCATCTGGGTTATTGTTCCATGTTTTGCTTCCCATTAGCCATGGCAACTTGGGCAAAGGAATTATGTTTAGACTTAAATTCCTGACTCCTAAAATGGGAACAAAATTATACCTATCCTAAGGGCTGTATCTAATTAAATTTGATAATGCAAGCAAAGCATTTAGCATCATCTTTGGAGTATTATAAATCTTCAATGAATGTTATCTCTGGATTTCATTTTTAGTAATAATAACTACTTGTAGAGCCTCATTTTACTATAGATTGACACCGTTATACCATTGTACAGATGAGTAAGATGAGACTTTAGGTTAAGTATTATACCCAATACAGCATGCAGTATATGTCACAGCAAATCTAATGACCTTGTGGTATTTGATTCCGAAGTTCACTTAATGGGCTATAGAGATGATAATCTATTGCCCAATTAGGATTCATCTGGGTTCAGTGGCATAAGCAGGTATGCAAAAGGACAAAACCTTTGCTCTTAAATAATTTATGTTGTATAAAGAGTATAAATACAGAAACAGAGCACTATAGCAGTATGAGCAGTTTGCTGTTTCCTGTGAATTAAATTATTTGTTTTGAATCTTCCTGCTGAACATACTACAAAATGATAAAGTGTGTTTATCTTTTCTTAAATCATAGAAGCATCAAAAGTCAAGTCTAAATATTTAGTGAAACAAAAATCCAGATACAGATAAGCATGAGAGCCATTCTTGTCATGAGGGCATTTCTCTTCTCTACAAAATAAAAACTTCTGTACTAGGAGTTCTAGGACAAAAAAAAGTATCAAACCTCAGCTTACAGCCAAAGGGATGAATTAAAGACAAGACCCTCTCCCTCAAACACACAAAATGAAATGGCAGCAACTTCAGGGTAAAACAGCTTATGCAAAATCATACCCCAGTTCGAATTCTGTTATTGTTCAGTCACTCAGTCATGTCCGACTCTTTGTGACCCTCATGGTCTGTAACTTGCCAGGCTCCTCTGTCCATGGGGTTTCCCAGGTAAGAATACTGGAGTGGGTTGCCATTTCCTTCTCCAGGGGACCTTCCTGACCCAGGGATCAATCCCAGGTCTCCTGCATTGGCAGGAACATTCTTTACCACTGAACCCCCAGGGAAGCCCAGATTCCCTAGATGATACCCCAAAATTCAGATCTTGAAAATGGCTTAATGTGATCTTTAACTGAAAAAGATCCAGATGCAGATAGAAGCCTACCAGAAGCCTCATAGAAGCCAACAGAAATCCTCTTTGAATGCAAAGAACTTTACTGTTTTCCTCAAAGTATCCATATAAATATATTACATTTCAAATATTATGTTCAGTAAATGGTCAAAACCAAAAAGCTCACGGAGGAAACTTAGACTCTAAAACTTACTGAGCCAGCCAAACCACCAGACACCCTCAATTTCGATTAATTCTAGAAAATGAATATGTATATTGAAGTAAGATTTAAATGAATGGGTTTAAAAGCCGAAAAGGCAGAGTGATGTGGAGGCTATCACAGCAAATTCTTGAAAATAAATTGGAGGAAGAGAGTGAAAGATGGAAAATATATAAGATACCTGAAATCTGGCATAGGGAAAATGAATTCTGATGAAGAAATAGAAACATTCTTGTTGCTTTGTTTATACTGGTCTAGGTGGAGGAATGTCAGGATGTTAATACTAATACATTATATTAGGGATTAGATGAAGGGACAGGTTTTTAAAACATGAAATAGAATCCACTATAAATATATTTAAGTGGTGATGGAGAAGAATGAATTGATCATTACTCCATGTACTCCAGCTTAGAAAACTGGCCAAGCTCCAAAGGATGGAAGTATTTATTTTCCTTTGTATTAAATATAAGATAGTTGAGTATCTGAATAGAGATTTTGAAAAATAAGGAAATAAGGCTCTGGGAATGAAATGGAGGTTTATCCACTTTCAGTACAAACTATTGTTGAAGTGATGAGAGCAAATCAAACAATTAAGAGGAGAAAACGAAAGCAGACAAATGATCTTAAAGGGGAATCAGGGAGGTAAAGAAACGGGCTGTCAAAAAATTCAAAGGGGAAAAGAATCTCAGAAGGAATGAATGATGAAATGGAAAACACAATTTCTGGGAAGGAAATAAGAACAACCTTTAAACTGGTCTTTACATTTTAGAAGAGAGTTCTAAAGATATCTAGAAATACTGTGTAGACAAATGAAAGTCAGATACAGGTAAAATGAACAGAGACTGAACACACAAAAACAATAAAAGATCCAAAGGAAAAATAAAAAAAAAAATAGGGTTACCCCCATCATTCTAGGGACCTTTACTTTTCATTTTGTGTCAGAGACATGATAAAAACATGACTCCCCAGTCCCCGGTAAAAATGAGCCCACAACTTCTTTGTTAAATTTAGAATATATCTTAAAATGCTTTCAGTTACTTTCTTTGATTCAAAGATGTCCATTTTTCTACATTTGCTTTCCTCTGAAATGTAGATTGACCTTACCATTGAAGTGATAAATCATCATACCCTACTTTGATCAGTAGATTTGCTTTTCTAATTTGGTAGCACCTAAGATGATGGAGAAGGCGATGGCACCCCACTCCAGTACTCTTGCCTGGAAAATCCCATGGATGGAGGAGGCTGGTGGGCTGCAGTCCATGGGGTCGCTAAGAGTCGGACACGACTGAGCGACTTCACTTTCACTTTTCACTTTCATGCATTGGAGAAGGAAATGGCAACCCACTTCAGTGTTCTTGCCTGGAGAATCCCAGGGACAGGAGAGCCTGGTGGTCTGCCATCTATAGAGTCACACAGAGTTGGACACAACTAAAGCGACTTAGCAGCTGCAAGATGATGATGCACTTTTAGAACAGATATAATTTTACATTTAATGAAATAAATACAAAGTTATCTGACTACTGATCTTTATAGTTAATTATTCTGTATATTGTCAACCTGTTTATTTAACTTATATGCAGAGTACATCATGAGAAACGCTGGACTGGAAGAAACACAAGCTGGAATCAAGATTGCCGGGAGAAATATCAATAACCTCAGATATGTAGATGACACCACCCTTATGGCAGAAACTGAAGAGGAACTCAAAAGCCTCTTGATGAAAGTGAAAGTGGAGAGTGAAAAAGTTGGCTTAAAGCTCAACATTCAGAAAACGAAGATCATGGCATCCAGTCCCACCACTTCATGGGAAATAGATGGGGAAACAGTGGAAACAGTGTCAGACTTTATTTTTTGGGGCTCCAAAATCACTACAGATGGTGACTGCAGCCATGAAATTAAAAGACGCTTACTCCTTGGAAGGAAAGTTATGACCAACCTAGATAGCATATTCAAAAGCAGAGACATTACTTTGCCAACAAAGCTTCGTCTAGTCAAGGCTATGGTTTTTCCTGTGGTCATGTATGGATGTGAGAGTTGGACTGTGAAGAAGGCTGAGTGCCAAAGAATTGATGCTTTTGAACTGTGGTGTTGGAGAAGACCCTTGAGAGTCCCTTGGACTGCAAGGAGATCTAACCGGTCCATTCTGAAGAAGATCAGCCCTTGGATTTCTTTGGAAGGAATGATGCTAAAGCTGAAACTCCAGTACTTTGGCCACCTCATGTGAAGAGTTGACTCATTGGAAAAGACTCTGATGCTGGGAGGGATTGGGGGCAGGAGGAGAAGGAGACGACAGAGGATGAGATGGCTGGATGGCATCACTGACTCGATGGACGTGAGTCCGAGTGAACTCCGGGAGTTGGTGATGGACAGGGAGGCCTGGCATGCTGGGATTCACGGCGTCGCGAAGAGGCGGACACGACTGAGCGACTGATCTGATCTGATTCTTGATTCTTATCAACTATGCCAAGTTAGTAATAATATATATGTATTACTTACATTTATCAATTTAAATCCTAAATTCCTATGAGAAAATATTTCTATTAGTTTCCAATTAGAGAATTACTGCAGAGCCTATAACTAATAAATGTTATAAAATATTTTATCTTAAAAATGCATTACATTTTAAAATTTAAAGACTTTGATTTGATATAAATATAAAAAATTGTACAAAAATCATAAACCAATGATATCATACCATGAAAAGTTCACATACAAATTCCATTATCTGTGTGCTTCACTTATCCTCCATAGTTCTAAAAATATAGAAAAACTGTTATAAAATATGTATCAGTTCTTGCTTCCTTCATTTAATTAGCATATGGGTTAAGCATCAATAGTCATTAGGTAATTCTCTTTCTAATTTGTTTCTTACAATTCAGAGGTCAACAGATATTATATTCCCATCAAGCACCAGAAAACGATTTAATTGTTCAGTATATGTAGTATCGCTGACACCATAAACTGTTCTGCAAAACCTGAATGTAAATATCTTTCAGCGACACTGAACAAAGGGGTATGAACCCCAGGTCATCTAAAGGACGTATTTCACCAAGTGCTTGAGGTTTATTATTTAGAAGAGAAGGTTAAATAAATACTAATGATATCTGTTGCTTACTCAAATGCCTTTTATTGTATTTTTACAGGTGCTAACACTGTAAGCAGGTGTTAACACTTCAAGTAAGAGATATTAAATAAATTCCAGAGAGCATAGCTCAGATGGCTGGTATACGAGGTCTGAAAGAATCTAATATATACTAAATTAAACATGAACACTTTAAATTAGAATAGGATTGGTAATATTTGTTATTTTGAGGCGTAATATAACCAAGGCACACAGTTTTCTAATATGCTAAATTCTTTTTTTTTTTCTTTTTCTTTCTTTTTCATTTTTTTTTAATAATATTTCTCTATAGTTAACAATCAGAGAAGGCAATGGCACCCCACTCCAGACTCTTGCCTGGAAAATCCCATGGACGGAGGAGCCTGGTGGGCTGCAGTCCATGGGGTCGCTAAGAGTCGGACACAACTGAGCGACTTCACTTTCACTTTTCACTTTCATGCATTGGAGAAGGAAATGGCAACCCACTCCAGTGTTCTTGCCTGCAGAATCCCAGGGATGGGGAAGCCTGGTGGGCTGCCGTCTATGGGGTCGCACAGAGTCAGACACAACTGAAGCGACTTAGCAATAGTAGCAGCAGCATAGTTAACAATGTCTAGATTCTAGGAATCTGATGGTAAACAAACCAGGGAAGGTACCTACCTTGGGGGACTTCCATTGTCATGGGGAATGCAACTTTATTTTTTAAATATGTATTTATTTATTTGGCTGAGCCAGGTCTTAGTTGCGGCATGCAAGATCTAGTTCCTTGACCAGAAATAGAACCTAGGCCCCCTGCACTGGGAGCACGGAGTCTTAGCTGCTGGACCACCAGGGAAGTCCCTAAAATGGGCTTTTTAATAAAATTTATTTAAATGTCTATTTGTTTATTTTTATCTTTCCCCGCTTGACAAGAACAGGAGTTTGACCTTTACAACAGCGGCCGCTGTAAGCAACTAATATGCTAAATTCAAGAACAGGATTTTAACATAAAAGTAAATGTAAGAAAACCAAAATAATTCAGCCACTAACTTATTCATCTCAAGGAATATAAGAAAGAAAAATAAGTCATTTAAAATCTACTTTTAAGTCACAAGTGAAACATGTTGATGTAAGTTACTGATTCATTGTGTAACAGGTGAACTGGCACTGGAGAAAAAATATGGACTATGAACTGCACCACTTCATTGGTTATCAAGCATGCCTAAACTGAAGACTCCTTTATTGTGGCAGTGTTTAAAAAGGAAAAATGTCATTACCCATCACAAAGCCCCTAACATGAAAATCAATCATTCACTTAATAGACTATTCTTGAAAGGATTTCTAATCTGTTTAATGACTATAAAAACAAAGTGAAAAATAGTAAGTCTTATCAAGATATTATTTTATTGCATCTTTCTAATAACTCAATAACTACTCATTATATAAAGGGACTGCACAAACTCCAAACTCAAGAAGAGAGAAAAAATACAATGAGGTAGTGTAATTATGCATTTACTCCTCTGGCTTGATATGCTTCTATGCTATGTTATATAGTCTGCGCACTTAGGAACATCAGTAGTTATATTGTTGTGTAAAATGAACAGCTACTGAGCTCTAATGCGCTTCATTCTGTGTTTTAAAATTCCTCAAAATGACTTTGTGATCATTAGCTCCATAAGCAATAATACACGATACTGCTCATAAAGGAGTGTAATCAAGAAAAACATGAGTAGCTAACCTCAACGTTGCCTTAATTCTAGAAAGATGAAATGTGTACACATTTTTTTTGTCATCAAAACAAGGATTAAGATACATATCATCCGTTTTTCATATTTAAAAACAGTTTTAAAAAGGGATACTGGATGCTTAACAAGCAGAATTTTCCCTGGGTACATTAAAGGAAACGTTCCATAAACCTTTGCATGAACTTTATTTGGATCGCAGTTTAAGTTACCTCTCCTGGATTGAGGCGATCATTCTCTCTACTGACAGGATATTAGCTCACTTAGCTTTCCTAAGTATCAGTTTACATATGTTTTATTCATAAGAAATTGTGTTTGGGGGAAACTTGCACTTATTGGTAGATCAGGCATCACTTTGGTATCACTTGAGGGTACCTCAAGGACCCTCTCCCTCCTCTACTAGCAATATCTTAACTTTAGTGTGGCATTGAAAATTTTATTCAGTTATCTGATTTTTTACATCGCACCTATGGCAATGGAAATACATATGTGCATAATGTATTTACATTCTTTAAAGCTTGCCAAACAGCGGGTATTTCAAAAGAAAGGAAATAAAGTCCCTTCAACATTAAATCCAGATGATATGCTAACAGGTTCCACAGATTGCCACACAGAATCTTGGACTGCTGAATGAAATATAAGCAATTCGTGACAGTTATGAACTCTATAGTCCTGAATTAAGTGCTGCTCTGTTATTGCTGAATAGCATGACCAAATTAAAATTGCAAATTATTTTAACATTTATTTTTAAAATTGGAACAAATATGATTTTCTATGACTGAAATGGTCAAGGATGACACTTCTAAATTTCTGTGACAATAGTGTTTAAAATTATGATATTAATGATAGAAAAACAAAACTCATCTTCAAATTTAAATATTTTGTCCATTAAAACTTTAGAGCTTTTATTTATAAGAAATTAACTTTCCTGAATTTTGGCCAATATATTGTATGTGCATTTGTGACATTGTTAAAACCAAAGCAGTAATCAATATTACAACCTATGCTTAAGTTATTTTCTGGGGCTCCAAAATCACTGCAGATGAGGACTGCAGCCATGAAATTAAAAAATGCTTGCTCCTTGGAAGAAAAACTATGACCAATCTAGACAGCATGTTAAAAAGCAGAGATTACTTTGCCAGCAAAGGTCCATCTAGTCAAAGCTATGGTTTTTCCAGTGGTCACGTATGGATGTGAGAGGTGGAATACAAAGAAAGCTGAGCTCTGAAGAATTGATGCTTTTGAACTGTGGTGTTGGAGAAGAGTCTTGTGAGTCCCTTGGACTGTAAGGAGATCTACCCAGTCAATCCTAAAGGAAATCAGTCTTGAATATTCATTGGAAGGACTGATGTTGAAGCTGAAACTCCAATCCTTTGGCCACCTGATGTGAAGAACAGACTCATTGGAAAAGACCCTGATGCTGGGGAAGACTGAAAGCAGGAGGAGAAGGGGACAACAGAGGATGAGATGGTTGGATGGCATCACCAACTCAATGGACATGGGTTTGGGTAAACTCCGGGAGTTGGTGATGGACAGGGAGGCCTGGCGTGCTGCTGTCGCAAAGAGTCGGACACGACTGAGCGATTGAATTGAACGGAAGCTAAAATGACTGGATTAAAATATATTACCTGTTTCATTATCATAACTGTTCATCCAAGTGAATACAGATTTATAGAGTTTATTCTCCTTCTTTCCCACCAAATTATAAATTCCTCTGTCAATGACTAAACAGGAAAAGCATTTTAAAATGTGTTTCAGCTTAAAGAGGCAGGAGAGAATGTTATCAATACCTAACAAGTGCCAACGAATTTCTGCAAGATCAATTTGATATTTGATACATTTTAATTAAGACAGAGAGAACTAAATCATACATTCCATTGCTTAATAAAATTTCCTGGAATTAAATAGAAGAGATATTAGTAGGATATTTTCATATGTTCTATTTTGAAGAAGTGATAGTTGGAAATCAAGCAAGGTCATGAGGAAGAGAGAGATTATTTTCTTTAATGTTTTTTCACACATTTCAAAATCAACTTAAGTAAGATGCCTGTGGACACATAAGCCGACAAAATAACACAATCAGAAAACATGGCAAAAATATCCCTCCTCTAGATTTTTCCTGAAAAAATAGCTTTCTTTTTCTATCATATAGAACCACATAAGGAAGACAGTGGAATGTACTGCAAATGGAATATAAAAGAGAAAAGGAACTATAAAAATTTAGGAGTCAAGAATGTCCCCTTCTTCTAGGCTTCCCTGGTTAATTCTGAATATGCACAGATAAAACTAAATGATATTGGGCAGAGAATGATTGGTACTTCTTTAAGCTCTTTGTAATAGTACTCTCTGTATAGCTATAAAAGCAAAGTTAATCTTAGTCTCAAAAGTTAAGTAAGTTGGTAAATCCGATTCATATATAAGATGCCAATGGAGTGTTCACATATTTCTATGTACATTCTTTAGGAACTTAGTGTAGGAAAGAGAAAGTTAACGTAATGCTATAGTTCTGTACTGTAATGTCACCTTGATTATAATTAAAGTGAGTTTGTATATGTTTATTGGTTTGTTATTGAACATTGTTTTGTTTTTCACTGATGTGTTATTGTGTTCATATCACACTGACTCATTTTATAATTAGGTTTTAAGTATTTTATAATTAAGCTTTATAATTAACACTTCTTTAATAGGATGAATAAGGGTAAAATCAAATGGTCAAACCTAGGAAAACTGATTCCCAGATTTCTTTATGGAAACTTCAAGAATTACTTAGTTTTATTATACAGAAGAAATATGACTATTCAGGTCTTCTTTTTCTTTTTCAGTCTGTTTTAAGGTGGTGTTTGTTTTAATCAAACCAAATATTTGGTTGTGATTGGGATTAATGTGAATCTAAGAAAATGGTGCATCCATCTATGTATTTATTTTTAAAAATTCCAATACTGTTTTATCTTTTGGGATAGTTTTATATTTTAGTTAAAATGGCAAAAATCTGACTTAGAAATACTATAATATGAAACTGTTCAATTTTCAACAGTAGCAAAAAACAAAATCAAAGAATAATGGCAATATATCCTCTTAAAAGAAAGGGGACACATCTTATAAAAACCATCCCTGAGGGTGATTTAGACATTGGACTTACCAGGCAAAAACTTCACATCAACTGTCTTCAAAATTCTCAAAGAGCTAAAGGAAACGGTCAATAAATAACTAAAGGAAACCAGGAAAATATTTTTTTGTATAAAATGAGGACATCCATCAAGAGATAAAAATTAGAGAAAGGAACCATATGGAAATTCTGGGGTTAAAAAGTACAAAAGTTGAAATGAAAATTTCACTAAAGAGTTGACACATTTAAATAGACTTAGGAAATAATCAGTAACTTGAATATAGGATAATTGAGATTGTTTAGTTTGTAGTACAGAAAGGAAAAAACAAAAACAAAAAACTGAACAGAGAACAGAGCCTAAGGGATCCCTGGGAAATGACCAAGAGAACCAACGAACATGATGTGAATCCCAGAGGGATGAAACTGAGAGAAAGAAACAGAGAGAGTCCCTGTAGAAAAGGCCAAAGGATCTAAAATCTGATGTTACGTGTGAACTGATGCAAACAGACCTTAAAAAACTTTATGTAGGATAAAAAATCAGGGAGATCCACAACAAAGAATGAAGTTATCAAACTGCTGAAAGCACTAAGAATGAAAAAAAAATGCCAATGAAGATTTGCACATCCTTCAAAATTAAGGCCAAAATAAGGCAGTTAAAGGAAAATTTTTGGTTTAAAATTAAGAAACACTGTACAAAATCTGTGGAGAAGGCAATGGCACCCAACTCCAGTACTCTTGCTGGAAAATCCCATGGATGGAGGAGCCTGGTGGGCTGCAGTCCATGGGGTCGCTAGGAGTTGGACATGACTGAGCGACTTCACTTTCACTTTTCACTGTCATGCATTGGAGAAGGAAATGGCAACCCACTCCAGTGTTCTTGCCTGGAGAATCTCAGGGATGGGGGAGCCTGGTGGGCTGCCGTCTACGGGGTTGCACAGAGTTGGACACGAATGAAGCAACTTAACAGCAGCAGCAGCAAACAAAATCTGATGCTGGTAATCTATTTTCTTTCTGCCACTCCATCATTCAACGTATTTCTAAAAATCAAAATTTGGCTTTCTAATTTCTTTATTGTTCATTTGTTTTCCATTTTATTAATATCTTATCATTATCTTCATTATTTCCTTCATGTGCTTATTTAATTAGATCATTGATAATGAGTCTTTTTCCTTTCAAATATACACATTTCAGAGAGTAAATTATACTATAAACATATCTTAAGTTGAATTCTATAGTTTATGACATCTTAAAAAAAGTTTATGACAGATTAATATACATTCAGTTAAAATATTTTCTAATTTACATTGTTATCTTTTTATTTACAGTATTCAGTTTCCAAAATTTTAGAAATTTGAACATTTCTAGTTATATTCCCCTGTCATCTCAAGCTATATTCATAAATTTTTTTCCTTTTTTTTTTGGAAATTTAAGACACTACAATGAGATGTCCTCTGTTTTTAAAAAGTAACTTTTCAATATTAAAATCATGTTTTAACCTACCAATAAGTATATACTTGTTAAGCATATTGCATGCATCTTAAGAGTGCCCATAAATTCTATACCAAGCTCACTCTATATTTAGCATCGTACACTAATAGGTATGGTAATTTTATTACAATTAAAGAACCATATTGACATATCAGCTAATTTCCATATTTTTTTAGGTTTCCTTACTTTTAACTAATCTTTTTCCTTTCCCCATGATCCCATCCGGGAACTAAATCACATTTACCATCTTATTTCCTGTTTTCCCTCCTGACTGACAGTCTCTCAGGCTTCCATTGTTTTACATGACCCTGACAATCTGGGGGTCTACTGCGTAATGATCTGGTAGGATTTCCTCTATTTGAATTTGTATGATGTTTCCCTCATGATTAGAATGAAGTTATTAGTATTTTTTAGTAAGTAAACCATTGAGGTAATTTGTCATGCTAATAACATCATATCAAGGCCAAATAATGTCCATATTCCATATTTTTAAAAGAATATATTTTATCTCAATTCATTTTACATATTTTCATTTTCAATGTTTTATATTCTTATATATAATGGTATGCTTTTTAAATAGCATATTTTAAAGATCTTTTAAGATAATCTTACTCATTTACATTACTTTACATTTGCTTTGTTCACTTAACTTTTTTTTTAATTTAATTTTATTTTTTAACTTTACAATATTGTATTGGTTTTGCCATATATCATGAATCCGCCACAGGTATACACGTGTTCCCCATCCTGAACCCTCCTCCCTTCACTTAACTTTTTATAAGAGTTTGTTATATCTACCATGAAACTATTTTTCTCACATAGATTTCCTTTTCTTTCTGCTATTTTATTCCAGATTCTTTGGGGATTGGTCATATGTAAAAATATATATTAGACTAGCAGAAAGGTCTTACACCATTATTCTCAGGTTCCACATCAACAATCTAGATTAAAAAGACCAGATAAAAATAGAACAAAAGAAAGGAAAATAAAGTAGCAAAAATAAATGGAATTTAAAAGAGAACACAGATTCAGAAAACTCAGCAAAGCAAAATATTGGTTCTCAGAAAGAACAGTGAAACTGATAAAGTGCTGCCAAGACTGACAAAAGCAGAAATTACCAATATCAGGTGTAAATTATAAGCAGCAAAAATATAACACGAAACATCATCAACAACTTTACACATCTAAATTTGATAACATAGATGAAATGCAGCACTTCCTTTAACTAAGGAATTTGAATTTATAATTAAAAAGCCCCCCCCAAAAAATTCCCAGGCCCATATAATTCCACTGAAGAATTCTACCAAATGTTCAATGAGTTAGAACCAATTCCATATATTATCTTGCAGAAAATGAAAGGAGAAAACACTTTCAACTTATTTTAGGGCGATATTATGTTCTCAGTTTCAAACCAAATAAAGACAATACAAAAAGGTATAATACAGACTGATACCTGTAATCAAATAAGCACAAAAGCCCTAGGCAAGATATTATCTAATAAAATTCAGTAACATATAAAAAGAATTACTCATCATGATCAAGTGGATTTATTCTAGAAGTCTAAGACTGGTAAAATATCTGAAAATCAGTATAATCTGACATATTAACAAAGATACCCACTGTCAGCTCACTTATTCTACATAGTGCTGGAAATTCTAGAGAGTTTAATAAAGCATAATAGGGAGATAAATGGCACATAATTTTGAAAAGAAAAAAAATAAACCTGGCCCTATTTTCAGATGATGTGATTGTCTACACAGAAAATCAAAAAGTGTAATATAATGTGCATAACTAATTGGTAAGTTCATTCAGATAGCAGAATACCCAATATACAAAAAATGTATTTTGAAACACTAGTAATGACCAAATGTACACCAAAATTAAATACATTATCATTGCATGTGCTAATGAAATTCTTTGATGTGAATATAACAAACATGTATAGGAATTTGATGCTGTGAATGACATTGGTAAGTCCAGTGATGAAATAAAAAGCACACTGTTTTCATGAATGGGAAGACTGAATCCTAATACTGCCAATTTTCTCCAAAGTAATAAAATTTTAAAAATTGCTCTCAAAATCACAAGTTTAATTTATAGATATAGACAAGATTATTTCAAAATTATATGGAACAACAAACAGCAGTAGAATAGCTCATACAATAGCTCATACAAGTATATGCAAATTAATGACAAATCATCAGTTCAGTTTAGTTCAGTTGCTCGGTTTTGTCTGACTCTTTGTGACCCCATGATCTGCAGCATGCCACGCCTCCCTGTCCATCACCAACTCCCAGAGTTTACTCAAACTCAGGTCCATTGAGTCAATGATGCCATCCAACTATCTCATCCTCTGTCATCCTCTACTCCCCTCTTCAATCTTTCCCAGCATTGGGGTCTTTTCAAATAAGTCAGTTCTTCTCATCCAGTGGCCAACATATTGGAGTTTTAGCTTCAGCATCAGTCCTTCCAATGAATATTCAGAACTGATTTCCTTTAGGATAAATCATATGCCCATAATAATTGAGATTGTTTGAAATTAATGGAGAGGTAGACATATAGACCAATGGAATTAAATAAAAAGTTGGAGATACACTGAAATAAATATGCCCACCCTGTGAAAGCAATTCAACAGAGGAAAGATAGTCTTTAAAAAAAAATGACGCTGGAGAAGTTGTACTCTCAGCGGTTAAAAGAAAAATAAATCTTAATTATCACCTTACAAAAACTGCTCAAAGTTGTTCCTAGACCAAGATGCAAAATAAAAGACTGTTTCATTTTCATGCAAAAATGGAGACTATTTGAAATTTAGGGCTAGCAAAAAAGTCTTAGATTTGGCAACAAAGTGTAATATATAAAAGGAAAAACTGATAAATTGAATTTTTTAAAAAGCAACTACAAAATAGGAGAAAACATTTCAAACTACATTTTTGACAAAGACTAGTATCTAGACTGTGTGAATAATGTATTAAAATTTAATAAGAAAAAAGTTCCAATTACGAAATGAGCAAAATACACGAAGAGATTTTTGACAGAAGATGATATATAGATAACAAATAAGCACACGAAAAGATCTTCAACATCAGTTATTTGGGAAATGCAACATAAAATACCACAGTGAGATGGCAGTATATACCTGAGAGGCTCAAGTTTAAAAAATAAATAAATAAAAAGCACAAACACCAAGTGTTACCAAGGGTATGGAAAAAAAACAAAAACCAAACCAAAAAACATCATCGTATACTGCTAGTGCGAAAATAAAATGGAGGGTCCTCTCTGGAAAAGACTGCCTGTTTCTTGAATGTAAACACTAAATGACCCCAAAGGCAGCAATGCATTCCATGACACTTATCTCTAAGAAATGAAGAATTACATTCGTAACTACAGTGAAGTGAAAGTCACTGAGTTGTGTCCAACTGTTTGTGAACCCATGGATATAGCCTGCCAGGAGCCTCTGTCCATGGAATTCTCCAAGCCAGAATACTGGAGAGGGTAGCTGTTCCCTTCTCCAGGGGATCTTCCTGACCCAGGAATCGAACTGGGGTTTTCTGCACCGCAGGCAGATTCTTTACCAGCTGAGTCTCCAGGGAAGTTTAGTAACTAAACCTGTACCCAAATGTTTTTAGCAGCTGCATTTATAGTGTCCAAAAACTAGAAATCTTACAGATTCCTTTCAATGAATGATTGAATGGTTAACCAAACTGGTTAACATCCATGCCCTGATACACTTTTCAGCAATCAAAAAGGAATAAATTATTGATATGCACAACAAATTAGATGAGTCTTCAGAGAATTATAATGTGTGAAAGAGTAAAATATTAGATATGATACTATTTCTTTTTTTTTTTTACAAATATCTGTTGAATTGACAAAAGTGTAGAGAAAGAACAGCTCAGCCCTTGCCTGGTGTGGCTAGACAAGAAGAGCATGAGGAGTCCTTGGAGTGATGGGAGAATTTTGTATTCTAATTATATGAATTCCAATATCCTGGTTGGGATATCACACTCCAATTTTGAAACACATTCTCATTGAGGGAAATAATACATGTGTTCTTGGCATTGTTTCTTGCAACCCCAGGTGAATCTATAATTATATAAAAATTTTAAGAATTTAACTGAAGTCAAATCAACTGTAGTTTTTCACTCATTGATATATACTCTGATTGGACACAGGGTTCAAGCAGTTAAGATTAGAGTTAGTTTCCTGTATGAGTTGCACCATCTCTAGTTCCGTTATCAGGAACTGAACTTTCAGCTGCAACTGCCTGTTTCATAGCTACAGCACAGCAAGCCCATGTTTTTTCCATTGCTTCAATTTCTGTTCTTTTCTGTATGAATTTTGTCTCTGAGCCCTAATATTTTTAGTTTATTCTTAAAAATTAGTATTCGGCTACCTCTGTTCCTATATTTTCATGCACACATAAGCCCCTCATATTATTGATTTACTATTTGATCTTCATGAGAAATATCTCAATGAGAAAATATTTAGAAAATGTCATGACCCAACATTCTTGCTCAGTGTGGAGTATAAAGAAATGTATGTTGTGGTTAGTAATTATCAGAATAGAAAATCTGCTTGTAATCTAGAGTTTAGAAGCTTAAAATTTAGTTGCTTAAACAGTGGCTACTTGAGATACTGATTTTTTTTTTTTTTTCAACCTGTTGTCTATGTTTCACCAGCATGGGGAAACTGGATGTGGAAAGGTCCTGTTCCTTCATGAACAACAATTAGAGACCAGGCAGGGAGCTGAACGAGCATAATTTTAGTAAGGCATAGTATTTTGGGTTGGGGAAGAAGAAGAAAGGGAGGTTTTATATAGCTTTTTGAAGAATTCTCTGAAGTGTCAGTTTAAACGAGATCTGAATATGAAGAATGGTCTCTTGATGAGCTCATTTGTACAGTTATATTCAAACAGAAGCAGCAAGTAGAATTGCTAACAAAAATTATGATTCCATTTGCATTCAGAATGTATTTTCATAGGATAAATACAAAAATACATTCTTGTTAAATTGTTAATTATTAAGAAAGATAAACTTTCTCTCCTTCCATTTATGCTAGTTCCTCAGATATGTTTCTTAGATGTGAGAATTCCTGATTATACCCAAGATAAGTGGAAAGTTGCACAGTTGAGTTGTCATCTCCCAATGAATAAATACACATTAAGCAGATATGTGTATCTTTGTTAAAAGCATGTTCTAAATGCTAGAAACATCTTATCTCAGCAAAAACTGTGGAAAAGCTGAAACCTATGTAATATGTACAAGCAAACTCTTTCATATTGTGTACTCTAAACTATGTTAACACCTATCAATATTTCCTCATTAAGATATAAGGTTGCCTAGTGAATATAGAGCTTTCATTGGCAGTTTTCTGGGAACAAGAATATGAGCCAATTCATGAATGACGTGGATATTTTCCATAAGGCTGATGTGTCAAATACAATTGTACAGGATAATAGCTTACTCCACTGTTCTCCACCACACTCTAAAGATATAACTTACAGTTGAGCATCAGCTGACATTATTAATCCATGAGATAGGTTACAGTGGAGGACCAGGCTGACAGACGTGAACAGAAAGGAAATAGAAAAAGCCAGGAAGAAAGGGAAGAAAAGAAACTTGAGTTGTCGTTGTCAAGTGGAAAGAATTAAAAATTAAGTGCTGCAAAAATGAACATAGTCTAGCTGTATAAAGAAATTAAACACAAAAGCATATAAAATTGAAGTATGTTAAGTGCCCTGATCACTGTCCTCATCATAGTTATGATTGCTATTATTTTCCTAGACATTTATATTTAATATTTAACTTTCTTAAACTCAGGAGGAACACATAAATTTTCACTGTAAAAGTATTCTAACAGGAAAGATGAAAATCAAAACCAAATATTGCCATAAACCCTTAATCACGAATCCAGATAATGGTAACAGTCTGGATATATTCTTCATAATTTTTTCTATTCAACATGTTAAGGATTCAGCATGTTCTGGATTTAGGCGATACATGACTTCACATCTTTTACCTCTCTTTTCATACTTTATGTTTCTGGATTCTTTTTTTTTTTCCCTGGATAATAGTACTAGTTAGTTATAAACTCCAGTTCATCTGATTTGAAAAATTAGAATTTGAGAGTATCTAAGAGTGTTCACTTTACTATATCTCTTACAAAGTGGAAAGAAGGCACTAATCTAAAAACTCATATAAAAAATAAATATAAAAAAGTTTTAGATAATTGACATTTTTAGGGAGTTATGAATACCTGAGTCTTGCTGCTAATGACATCCCCCTACTCCCTGACTCTAGATGCTTAAGGACTATCAATATTCTCAGAGTAACAATCACAATAGTACTTTTGGAAATATGTTGTAACCACACAGGCAACAACCGACATCCCACCGAGCAAAAGCAGATATGTGAAGCCTCCATTTTTACTAAAGTTCATGAGGGTAAACTCCATGGGAAGATATTCATGCTCCTTTCTCCCTCACATCTAACACATACTTAAAAATCATATTTCATTCTGGCTACATGAATGAGCTGTTGCTATGAGGCCCGATGACCAGCTAAGGAACCTGGCCCTTAGTAGGCCTCCTTGGGCTTAATGG
Organism: Bison bison bison; assembly: GCF_000754665.1. Taxonomy (NCBI): domain Eukaryota; kingdom Metazoa; phylum Chordata; class Mammalia; order Artiodactyla; family Bovidae; genus Bison; species Bison bison. Next base: position 19,114,978 of record NW_011495082.1, read on the forward strand.
TTAAATATATGAATGATCCCAAGAAGTCTCTTGTGAAAAATGAGATAAATTGCACAGTAGGGAAGGCCTGTCCAAAACTAATAAGTAGTTGTTACTACAGTTTTAGAAATCTTGAGCTAAGATTTGGGTGGTGCAGGTGTTACTTCTATTAATAGAAACATATAATATGTCAATATGTTAATATGACTTTAAATTTACTAATGTAAAGGATTTTACTCTATTTTACTGTCTCTCAAGCTATAGCCAACTAAACTGTCTAACCTACAGGGCTATAAAACAAATATAATGTAAAAAACTGAAATTTTGAGCAATAGCAAACCTCTCCACAATTTTAAAGATGCAAACTGAAATACTTTTAAATAATCAACTTTATAAGTCTCTTATCAAATTTCTTGTTTAGTCACAGAGTCTTAATAAGAGATATGTTTTTTTTTTTTTTTCTCAGCTGCATTGTGAATCATCTACAAATGGAAATTACATGGTTCCATCAAAATCTCTAAGGAAGGGATATGTAGACTTCTGCATCTTGACATTTTGAAAAGAATAGAAAATTTCAAGTCATAGTCCCTGAAAAGTATCTATATATGTATATTATAGATTTATATTTTAATAGTAATTTGAGCTATGTCAAGGAATACAATTTGCGTGTCAAAATGTAGAAAGCTATCAAGACTTGCTTGCACAAAATGGAGAAGCAATGAAGTATCCATAACTGAAGGTATTTATCATAAATTACTCTATTTCAAAATGCAGAAAAGACAAACAGGTATTTGTATATTTGCTTGGTGAAAATTTGAGTAACTAATGCATACACTTACTAAACAGAAACACCACACTAGAAACCTTAATAATGCATTTAGACAAAATACAGCTTTAAATAGGAGAAGGCAATGGCACCCCACTCCAGTACTGTTGCCTGGAAAATCCCATGGATGAAGAGCCTGGTGGGCTGCAGTCCATGTGGTTGCTAAGAGTCAGACACGACTGAGCAACTTCACTTTCACTTTCCACTTTCATGCATTGGAGAAGGAAATGGCAACCGACTCCAGTGTTCTTGCCTGGAGAACCCCATGGACAGGGAAGCCTGGTAGGCTGCAGTCCATGGGGTCACACAGAGTCGGACAGGACTGAAGTGACTTAGCAGCAGCTTTAAATAATATAAACTGATAAACTATCAAAGGTTCTGTGGTGACAAAATTTCTCCTTGCATAGGCAATTGAGTTGCTTTAAGACTTTTTAGTTAAAGATTTTTAGCATTCAGTTTTCATGTTACATTAAATATGTTCAGATTACTTTTGGAATTGTTTGTTCAACATCTTCCTGCTGCTGCTAAGTCGCTTCAGTCATGTCCACCTCTATGCGACCCCATAGACGGCAGCCCACCAGGCTCCCCCGTCCCTGGGATTCTCCAGGCAAGAATACTGGAGTGGGTTGCCATTTCCTTCTCCAATGCGTGAAAGTGAAAAGTAAAAGTGAAGTCGCTCAGACGTGTCCGACTCTTAGTGACCCCATGGACTGCAGCCTACCAGGCTCCTCCGTCCATGGGATTTTCCAAGCAAGAGTACTGGAGTGGGGTGCCACTGCCTTCTCTTCCTAGCACTGGTAATATGAGAAAACCAGTGTGGTCTATCAGTGATACTCCTTATTTACAACACTATGTGAAGGAGTTATAGGATAATACATTTCTCTCCACTAAAGGGGAAGGCAGTGAATCCATGACAAAAAAACTTGAAAATCTAAAAATTAAAGTTCCATTTAAACTGAAGGGTTTAATTAAATGCACCCTTGGATTAGCCTATTGAAAATCATTGTCTGATCACAAAGTCATGACTCTTCATGACCTTGAACTGGCTTTCATTCTTCTATACATACTTTCCCAAATCTTCTGGGACAAATAAGAGCCAAATTTGCATAAGGGTAGGTTTTCAGTATCTTGATATGAGCAAAATGAGCTGCCTCCTGTTAATTCCCAGTTGAAGCTCCAAACATTAGAGAACTAAGAAAAGCCATTCCTACATGCTATATGCAAATAGATGACTATGAGTATAATGACTCTGAGTACAATAAAATGTTTACAGCAGTGTAATTTGTTGTGTAGTAACAGTATATGAAACAAAAACGTTGCAAGCATGAAGGAAAAAGCATGAGACAAATTCAGGGTTACATTGGGAAAACCAAGAGCAAATAGAAGACAGGGTTTATAGAACAGCCTGCCTTACAGGTCTTTACAAAGACTGATAAGATTAAAATGTCTGTGATAACATGCATTTTTAGTAATTATTAATCAATCCTCTAATATCTTGAATATTTCTCCTTCAGTGTAGAGTTACATAAGTGATTAGACACATTTTAGGTGTAAGCTAAGAGAATATTGTGCATTTCTATGCCCCTTTATAGATACTGAAATGAAACAATTTCAATTTGACTTCTTTCACACTGCTACTGCTAAGTCACTTCAGTCGTGTCCGACTCTGTGTGACCCCATAGACGGCAGCCCACCAGCCTCCCCAGTCCCTGGGATTCTCTAGGCAAGAACACTGGAGTGGGTTGCCATTTCCTTCTCCAATGCATGAAAGTGAAAGGTGAAAGAGAAGTCGCTCAGTCATGTCCAACTCTTAGAGATCCCATGGACTGCAGCCCACCTGGCTCCTCCATCCATGGGATTTTCCAGGCAAGAGTACTGGAGTAGGGTGCCATTGCCTTCTCCGACTTCTTTCATAAGCATTTCCAAATAAGAAAGAAGAGCCACTAACAAGTTACTTATGCTTTTGTAATAACAGATGAGCAAGTAATGCAAACCACTTTTTCCACTGAAGACAATTAGAAAATCTAGGGAGCTGATATTTAAAGAAATAAAAAAGGGAACGATACAGTGAAGAATCATCATGCATTCTATAAATCATTCTCACCAGTAAATTTAAACAAACTCTTTTAGGAAATAAAATAAATAGTTTCTAATATAAGACCAGAATTATCATGATACCAAAAACAGATAAACGATAGACCAAAATCTTCCAGGCATATGCAAAAATTCTTAAAAAGCACGGTTCAGTTTGGTTCAGTCACTCAGTTGTGTCTAACTCATTGCAACCCTATGGACTGCTGCTCGTCAGGCCTCCCTGTCAATTACCAGCTTCCGGAGTTTATTCAAACTCATGTCTATTGAGTTGGTGATGCCATCCAACTACCTCAGCCTTTGTGGTCCCCTTCTCCTCCTGCCTTCAATCATTCTCAGCATCAGGGTCTTTTCCAATGACTCAGTTCTTCACATTGGTGGCCAAAGTATTGGAGAATCAGCTTCAGCATTAGTCCTTCCAATGAATATTCAAGACTGATCTCCTTTGGGATGGACTGGTTTGATCTCCTTGGAGTCCAAAGGACTCTCAGGAGTCTTCCCCAACACCACAGTTCAAAAGCACCAATTCCTTGGTGCTCAGCTTTCTTTATAATGCAACTCTCACATCCATACATGACTACTTGAAAAACCATGGCTTTGACTAGACAGACATTTGTTGGCAAAGTAATGTCTCTGCTTTTTAATACGTTGTCTAGGTTGGTCATAACTTTGCTTCTAAGGAGAAAGCATCTTTTAATATCATGGCTGCAGTTACCATCTGCAGTGATTTTGGAGACGAATCAAATAAAGTCTCTGTTTTCTTTGTTTCCCCATCTATTTGCCATGAAGTGATGGGACCGGATGCCATGATCTTCGTTTTCTGAATGTTGAGCTTTAAGCCAACTATTTCACTCTCTTCTATCACTTTCAGCAAGAAGCTCTTTAGTTCTTCTTTGCTTTCTGCCCTAAGTGTGGTGTCGTCTGCATATATGAGGTTATTGATATTTCTCCCAGCAATCTTGATTCCAGCTTGTGCTTCATCCAGCCCAGCATTTCTCATGATGTACTCTGCATACAAGTTAAATAAGCAGGGTGGCGATATACAGCCTTGATGTACTCCTTTGCCAATTTGGAACCAGTCTGTTGTTCCATGTGCAGTTCTAACTGTTGCTTCCTGACCTGCATACAGATTTCTCAAGAGGCAGGTTAGATGGTCTGTTTTTCCCATCTCTTGAAGAATTTTCCACAGTTTGTTATGACCCATAGAGTCAAAGGCTTTGGCATAGTCAATAAAGAAGTGGATGTTTTTCTGGAATTCTCTCGCTCCTTCGATAATCAAATGGATGTTGGCAATTTGATCTCTGGTTCTTTTGTCTTTTCTAAATCCAGCTTGAACATCTGGAAGTTCACCATTCATTATGATTGAAGACTGTCTTGGAGAATTTTGAACATTATTTTGATAGCATGTGAGATGAGAGCAATTGTGCAGTATTTGAGCATTCCTTGGCATTGCCTTTCTTTGGGATTGGAATGAAAACTGACCTTTACCAGTCCTGTGGCCACTGCCAAGTTTCCCATATTTGCTGGCATACTGAGTGTATGCCACTTTCACAGCCTCATCTTTTAGAATTTGAGATAACTCAACTGGAATTCCATCACCTCCACTAGCTTTGTTCGTAGTGATGCTTCCTAAGGCCCACTTGACTTCACATTCCAGGATGTCTGGCTCTAGGTGAGTGATCACACCATGTGTGAAGGTCTTTTTTATATAGTTCTTCTGAGTATTCTTGCCACCTCTTCTTAATATCTTTTGCTTCTGTTAGGACCATACCATTTCTGTTCTTTATTGTGTCCATCTTTGCATGAAATATTCCCTTGGTATCCCTGATTTTCTTCAAGAGATCCCTAGTCTTTCCCATTCTTTTGTTTTCTCTATTCCTTTGCAATGATCACGGAGGAAGGGTTTCGTATCTCTCCTTGCTATTCTTTGGAACTTTACATTCAAAGGGGTATATCTTTCCTTTTCTCCTTTGCCTTTGTCTGTTCTTTTCACAGCTATTTGTAAGGCCTCCTCAGCCAGCCATTTTGACTTTTTTTATTTCTTTTCCTTGGGGATGGTCTTGAGCCTTGCCTCCCGTACAATCTCATGAACCTCCGTGCATAGCTCTACAGACACTCTATCAGATCTAATCCCTGGAATCTATTTGTCACTTCCACTGTATAATTCTAGGGGTTTTGATTTAGGTCATACCTGAATGGTCTAGTGGTTTGCCCCACTTTCTTTAATTTAAGTCTGAATTTGACAATAAGGAGTTCATGATCTGAGCTACAATAAGCTCCTGGTGTTGTTTTCACTGACTGTTAGAGCTTCTCCATCTTTGACTGCAAAGACTATAATCAATCTGATTTCAGTTTTGACCATCTGGTGATGACCATGAGTGTAGTTTCCTCTTGTGTTGTTGGAATAGGGTGTTTGCTATGACCAGTGCGTTATCTTGGCAAAATTCTATTAGCTTTTGCCCAGCTTCATTCTGTACTCCAAGGCCAAATTTGCCTGTTACTCTAGGTATTTCTTGGCTTCCTACTTTGCATTCCAGTCCCTGGGATTCTCCAGGCAAGAATACTGGAGTGGGTTGCCATTTCCTTCTTCAATGCATGAAAGTGAAAAGTGAAAGTGAAGTCGCTCAGCCATGTCCGACTCCTAGCGGTCCCATGGACTGCAGCTGACCAGGCTCCTCCGTCCGTGGGATTTTCCAGGCAAGAGTACTGGAGTGGGGTGCCATTGCCTTCTCCCCTATAATGAAAAGGACATCTTTTTTTGGTATTAGTTCTAGGAGGTCTTGTAGGTCTTCATAGAACCATTCAACTTCAACTTCTTCAGCATTACTGGTCGGGACATAAACTTGGATTATCATGATATTGAATGGTTTGCCTTGGAAACAAACAGAGATCATTCTGTTCTTTTTGAACTTGCACCAAAGCACTGCATTTCGGACTCTTGTTGACTCATGGCTACTCCATTTCTTCTAAGGGATTTTTGCCCACAGTAGTAGATATAATGGTCATCTGAGTTAAATTCACCCATTCCAGTCCATTTTAGTTTACTGATTCTTAAAATGTCGATATTCAGTCTTGCCATCTCCTGTTTGACCACCTCCAATTTGCCTTGATTCATGGACCTAACATTCCAGGTTCCTATGCAATATTGCTCTTTACAGCATTGGACTTTACTTCCATCACCAGTCTCAGCCGCAGTTGGGTGTTGTTTTTGCTTTGGTTCCATCTCTTCATTCTTTCTGAAGTTATTTCTCCACTGATCTCCAGTAGCAATTGGGCACCTACCAACCTGGAGAAACTCCATGATCATCTCAAATGGTGAATAAAAAAGATTTTTTATCAAAAGCCAACATCTAATAATGAAGAAGAGCACTAGGTAATTTGGGAATGAAGACAATTTTCTTAACAAAAAAAATTTCTGTGCAATCTATGTCTGATATCAGGCTTAATGAAAAAACTCAACTTTCACCTCCAAACCAACAAGAAAGGCAAACGTGTCGACTCAGTTTTCAATAGCTGTGGCTCATGAGAAGTGTTTTCAAGATGCTGCCATAACATGATAAGTTCAAATAGACTGCTCTCCCAGTAAATCACTACTGAGAAAATTTCCCTAAAGAAAAATGCCTCAAGTGAAAACTTAATGTCCTAGGAACGTTGTCTGCATCTGAGGCTCTCTGGTAGAAAATCAGAAACACATGTAGAATAGGGGCGGTTCCGCAAATAAGTTGACACTGAGCAGGCAGATATTAGAGGTGCTTAGTCCATTAAGTTATAATAAAACAGGTATTCAAGTTTCAGTTTTGTCTGCAGCTGGCTGCTTTTGAGTAAACCACTTAGGATGATAGCATACAAACTCAGACTACCAAGACCAGTTTGTATAAGCTGACATTTATGCTTCTTTACTGCTCTAAGATTCTGTTAGGTAAGTAATCGGCATTTACATATGTTGATGGAACTAATTTCCCTTAATCAGGCCTAAAGCTGAGCAGATGCTATTTCTCCTTTTCTTCGCTTTTTCACATATGAAAGCATGTAATTCTGCAATGAAACTAAGCTGGGAAAATGTGGATTTACTACTTTATAGTTCACAGTTGACCTTGTGACACACTTAAAATTGCTTTTTTGAAAGCACTGAGGCTGCATAGATGAGGAAGGGGTTCAGCTCTCCTCTCTTTATGTGAAAAGCTTATGGCTTTAAAAAAAAAAAAAGGTTCACTTTAGTTTTCACAGGAAAGTTTTTTCAAAATCAAGCTTATATACAAGTTCATTCAAAATTTGGTGTTGTGATATTCTATTTTCTTTCAGAGCAATATTCAATTATAGCATTTGTAATCATGGCAAAAATTTCAAAAGCTATAAAAGTACTTTGACTTATTAGATATATCTGTGCTGATTAATTTCAAGCCTTGTTAATTTGAATTATAGAGGATGTTTATGCACTGCCCAAACATTTCTAAATGATTCTAAGGACTTCATACTATATAAGCATTTTATGCTCTCTAAAATTTTAAGATAGTACATCTTTAAACTGTTATTTTCATAGTTCATTTAATTTAATATCTTTATTCTATTACCTTGAGGTTCCTTTGTGGTTCAGCTGGTAAAGAATCCGCCTGCAATGTGGGAGACCTGGATTCGATCCCTGGGTTGGAAGATCCCCTGGAGAAGGGAAAGTCTACCCAGTCTAGTGTTCTAGCCTGGAGAATGCCATGGACTGTACAGTCCATGGGGTTGCAAAGAGTTGGACTTGATTAAAGGGCTTTCACTATTACCTTATTGGTACATTGATTAATGTTATACAAAATTTCATGTAAAATTAAACAAGAATTTAAACGGTGACAGCTACGATCTGTATGTGAGGGTTCACTCTTATGCACCCTAGTTTGTACTGTGGTTATTATTATTATTTTGGTTTCACAAGTCTCTTAAACTTAGATTGATTTTCATTTTAGAGAAAATGCAACTGCTTGTCTGAGCTCTATTCCACCAAGTGCCCAGCCACTGTATTTCATCAGTTTGTCTTGACCCAGTGAAACCTCTCCACTCTGTGTATGGCAGCAAGCCTCTGACCCTTAAGATTCTTACGCAATACAAGGTAAATGTTCCTAGGGGGCCTGCGTGGCCATCACCTTATTCCAGGGGATTTTGCAGCAAGACTGAAAGAACCATTTCAGTTTTTCAAACTGATAAATGTTGTTTGCATTTTTGACTTTAGGCATTATCTGAGGTGATTTGTTACAACTTTTTCACTGGGAGGAAATGCCACAGGAAGAGTCCAACGTGGCACTTCTAAAGGTGTAAGTGATTTGTTGGTAAAGACATTATTTCTCTTTCTGCCTTTAAAAGTAGTGATTATAAATGGGTGGTTTTTCTCATCAGACCTACAGCACACCTCAAACTGATCTCTGCATATAGTCATCTCATGCGAGTCACAGGTGGGAAAACTCCACTTCATTTTCAGCATAAGCCCTTGCGAAGAAGGGCCTCTCCATCCTAATTGTTTAACCTAATACACCTGAAGCCTTAGCCATACGAAGGGCCTGAGTGCCTGTGACTTACAGTTCAAACAAGATTTTCTTCAGCTGTTCTAACAAAGGCTTCTATTTGCTTTTTGTACTTTTTTTGTTGTTGTTTTTCACTTAAAGGAAACTAGTAAATTTCATCTATCATTGATTCCAGAGAAATCTATGAACACATCAACAGGAACTCTTTAGCCCCAACAAAAGTTTACTGGAGTTTAGAAGGCCAGACATTCCAACTCTCACCAACACTTCTGTATCCTTTAAAAAAAAAAAATCACCTGAAATTTCTATCATTCATTTTAAATTCACCAACCCTATTTCTAATAAGTTGTTTATACACATGACATAATATTCAAATTTGTAAAAATTGACTCTGGAACATATTTAACTCTCAATTGGGTCCATAGGCCATGATGTTTTCAAGCTTATTGAAAGCAACACAGAATATGAAGTGCTTATTTCTTTATGTCATTATTTCAAATTTTTAAGTTACAAATTGTCCTAAATCAGTATATTGGTGCACAAATTATTTTCCGTATGTGTAAATACAACTTTAGAATACACTCCCAGATGTGGAATTATAGAGAAAAAGGCATGTTTAAAATTTTGGATATTACAGTAAAATTAGCATAACTAAAGCAAGTTTCAGATAGGCACACTTTGGAAACTCATATGTGTATTTTGTCCTTTCTTTGGCCATGATACAAAAAGTATAATGTACTGCATTAGTTTTCAATCGACACTTTAACAAATTTTCAAAAGCTTATTGGCTTAAAAACAAAGAAAAACAACTTACAATTCCGTAGGTCAGAGGTCCAACCTTGGTCTCACTGGGTTGAAAGAAGATGGGGCATCAGAAATGCTGGCTTTTTTCCTGGAGTTTCTAGGAAATATGGAGAAGGCAATGGCACCCCACTCCAGTACTCTTGCCTAGAAAATTCCATGGACGGAGGAGCCTGGTAGGCTGCAGTCCATGGGGTCGCTAGGAGTCAGACACGACTGAGTGGCTTCACTTTCACTTTTCACTTTCACTCATTGGAGAAGGAAATGGCAACCCACTCCAGTGTTCTTGCCTGGAGAATCCCAGGGATGGGGGAGCCTGGTGGGCTGCCGTCTATGGAGTCGCACAGAGTCGGACACAACTGAAGTGACTTAGCAGCTAGGAAATAACCGGTTTCCTTGTCCTTTCCAGCTTTGAGACATTGCCTACAGTTCTTAACTCACTCCCCCCTTCTCCATCTTGAGTAACAGTTACATCTCTCTCTGCTTTTCTTCAACAGTCACAGCTTCCTTTGATTCACTCTCCTGCCTCTCTTTTCTACGTTTAAGTCCTCTTGCAATTAAATTGGGGCTTTTCCAGGTGGCTCAGTGGTAAACAATCCGCCTGCCAATGTAGGAGACATGAATTCAATCCCTGGGTCGAGATCTCCTGGAGTAGGACATGGCAACCCACCCCAGGCTTCTTGTCTGAAAAATCCCATGGACAGAGGAGCGTGGTGCATTGTAGTCCATGGGGTCACAGAGTCAAACGTGACAGAGGAAATGAGTGTGTGAACACTCAGTTAAATTGCAGCCTCCTGGATAACCCTGGGTAATCTGCCTGTTTTAAAGTCAGCTGAGTGGTAAACTTAATTCTGCCTCCAAATTTAATTCCCCTTTGTCACAAAACTGAATATATTCACAGATTCTGAAGATTAGAATAAGGACATTTTTGAGGCAAGGCACATTATTCTACTTACTTTATATATATATATATATATATATCTTATTTTAAATTAGATTGATTGTATTTTAAAGAAATATTTTGATTCTTATTGCTTCTTTAATAAAAATTAGTGCCCCACATATTTAATGTATTTTATTTTGAATGCTATGTAAAGTTGGAAGTATAAGATTGTTCACCAAGGTACAAATCCTTCAAGAGTCATGGAGGTATCTTTCATCTGAACTTAAAATAAGAAATTTTAAGTCTATAGGTTTAAGTGAAAAGAATTTTCTGCTACGGATCACTTTAAAACTAGTGAAAGGGAAATTTGGCTTCAGTTGAAATATATCAAATTCTATTAATTTCCTCCATCCTGGTTTTTAATTGGCTGCAAGGATGGATTAAGGAGAGACTAAAAGTAACAGCTATCCTCACAGGAGCTTTAACATTTGCTTTTCAGTAGACTGAGGATGGGCTTCCCTGGTGGCTCAGATGGTTAAAGAATCTGCCTGCAATGTAAGAGACCTGGGTTCGATCCCTGGGTTGGGAAGATCCCCTGGAGGAGGGCATGGCAACACATTCCAGTATTCTTGCCTGGAGAATCCCATGGACAGAGGAGTCTGGTGGACTGCAGTCCATGGGACCACAGAGTCGGACACGACTGAGAAACTAAGCACAGAACATATCCTGAGGATAGGGCTTCCTAGGCAGTGCTAGTGGTAAAGCTCCCACCTGCAAATGCAGGAGACGTTAGAGTCATGGGTTTGATCCCTAGGTCAGGAAGATCCTTGGAGGAGGGCAAAATATAAAAATTTGATTATTTCACTGGTTTAAGCTAATGTTTGGTTCATGTGAATTAGAATTCATTCACACAATCAAAAACTAGTGTGTATAAAATTAAAACAGTGAAGAGTGCCAGAAAGAAATAGTTAATAGCTACAATTTATTCTATCTATAAAACCACATAGCAAAGCTTCATCATGGATTCTAATGTCTCTGTCAATTTTTTGCTGATGTCTTATCAATTTTAATAGTAAATTAACTCTACATTCACTTATTTTTGATTATTTTCATAATACAGAGGAATGTTTCCAAACATTTGCTCTACAACACTGGATAAAAAGATAACAAAAGCGTTGCTTACCATTGTTATATCCTTGCAAAATATATTTAAAATACTGGCAGACCTCTGAAAAATGAGATGACAGGCAGTATACATAGAATGCAGTATTTCAATTAGTATTTTAATTATGTTCTGTGAAATCTAGGGATACTTTTTGATTTCTTTAAAATAAATGAAGTAAATCTCATCAGAATTATCTACTCCTATGGATAGCAATTTATATGATAAACCACTTTGATCTACAACTGCATTACAAAAACCCAATTGACTCATGCTGTTCATGGAAGTCAGTAATAGGACACAGACTGTGATGCTATTAAAGCAATTCAATAACAGAATATTAGGATGTCTACTAAAGTGTCACAAATTAGTACCAGAATTTTACATAATGCTGGCAGAATGTTATAATAGTGTAGTGATTCCTTTTGTTTAACTGTTTAGAAAGTAACTAATGTTACTAATTATGTTTCCTATTCACAGAATCCAAATTGAGTCCCAAATCATATACTATATTTATCATACAAAGTGAAACTCTTTCTTATTCTGGAATTTTTTTTAAAATTTATGCATGGTTTTCAAACTAAAAATTTTGTTATATTTGTATGTACTATATACTGACAAACTATGGATTAAGTATAAAATCTTACAAATTTTGTTAAACTATTCCAAAATATGTCAAAATCAAAGAAGCATTCTTACTGTTAAAAGTTAAGTAAAGCAATATTAATGTCAAAAATGAAGAAATTAACACTTCACATGGCTGTGAAAATATTTCTCTGAAAATAATTTTTCACTATCTTCTTATCAGAAAATTTTCCCTTACTTTTTTAACAAAGTCAACACCAAAGTCATTTGAACACAACAAAAAGTGTTCCAATTTTAAATGCAAAGAAACTGAGATAATAATATTCAATATTTTTTTCAAAACTCAAACTCAGTTTTGGAATTATATTAAAAAATACATTCTAAAGTGTTGTTAAAAAAAAAAAAGTGTTGTTTAGTCATCAGAACAAAGGCACTCTTTCTTTTTCATGGTAGAGAAATATTTCTGTGGTGCCTAGACTAGGAGAGAGATAATATCAGTTCTAAGGATTTTGGTATTGATGGAGTTTATGATCAAAATGATTATTGTAGAAGACATGCAAGAAGTGTGGATTCTATCCCTGGGTCAGGAAGATCCTCTGGAGTTGGAAATGACAGCCCACTCCAGTATTCTTGCCTGGGAGATCCCATAGACAGAGGAGCCCGGCGGGCTACAGTCCATGGGGTCACAATGAGTGGAACATGACTGAGCAAAAGTTTAGCTCGCTAGACGTGGTAAATATTGTCACTTTCAGTGTTCATAGTCTTCTACAAAATAATAGCCTTTGGTCATTTTGAACACTACCAGCCCATTTACCCTGATAAAATTCATGAGCAAAACTGGATAGACATGTTTCTGAAAATAGACCGAAACAGTCTAATAATTGTCATAATTGTAACAAAAGATTAATGAAAATTAAAATGAGTCTAGATGGACTAAGGTTGTACTGTAACACTTGCTGTTTCTGTAGTTACATATGCTACTAGCTTCTGCAAAAGTGCTGTATATTATGGCACGCTTTGTGGTAATATAAGATTTCTGTAGAAATTAAGAATGTGTATAATGAATTTTTTGGATTCTTCAAAAATAAATGTGGATAATTACTCAGTGTGATTTTTGTCATTCAAAATGCTCAAGAGATTTCCTCTCACATGGCAGGATCTACAGCCTCTCATCGTCCTCCATGAACAACACAAGTTTCTTCTGTTTGCAATAAGGTACTTGTTTAGCATTTGACCACAGATCAGAGCAGTCTAAGTCACACTTACATGGCTTACCGGATCTTTTCTTTTCATGCAGAAATATATCTTAAAAGCCTAAGCTAAGTTTTCTATTCTTTATGCATAATGATAAATCTGCATTCCTGCTGAGGGCCATTTTCTCAGCTTCCTTCCCAGTAATTAAATGACCACCAGTAAGCATATTGCCCCTAGAATTTAACGAATCAAAACATTTTTCTTAACACCCCTTTTAGCAAAAATGATTTTTATCATTTTTCTTCTATTTTCTTAACATTTAAAGTAAATTTACTACTGATTAAAGCAAGGGTTATTTCTTAGCACTGTTTAATCCTCTATACATAGTTAATTAGCATAAAGTATTTCTACTTTCCTGTTCAAATTTGTTGGAGTATAAAACTGGGGTGTGTCTTACATGAATACGGTAAAGTTTCGATGATAAAATATAGAGTATTAATAAAATTCACATCTTTTGAGTTAACCATTTTTGAATATGAAAAAGGGCCTGAATCATTTCATCAGTCAGAAATACCTTTTAAGAATTAAAAACTATAATATTTTATATGTTTCTTAGTAGCATGTGATGAAATCACATCTTGCAACAAAATTGAAATTATATTTTCCATATTTTTTCTTGCCAAAGAGTTATCCTTTATAGAAACAGTGATCCTGCACATACGCATATGTGATGAATCTAACAAATACTGTGAGACAGCTATTAAAGATAGTTAAACAAATTTCACCCTTGAAATTTAGTTGAGTAAGGGCAGGAGAAAGTGTCTAAGAAGCCCTGAGGAGATTTAAATATTTATATGAGAAAAACACCTAAGAGCTAGAGAGACAGACACTTAGTGTGGTAACTGTTCCTTTGATATTGTGCTTAACTGTCAACATAATGGATTCTTCCAAGGGAATCAAACAAATGTTTAGCATCATCAAGAATGTGAGAGATTATGTACAGAACTTGGTACAGAAACCTCACTTCTCAGGTAGGAGGCAGGCTGACTTAAGGGAGGACTCTAGGTTCTAACTGGAGAAGGAAATGGCAACCCACTCCAGTGTTCTTGCCTGGAGAATCCCAGGGATGGGGGAGCCTGGTGGGCTGCCGTCTCTGGGGTCGCACAGAGTCGGACACGACTGAAGTGACTTAGCAGCTAGGTTCTAACAACATAAATTGCATTTAACTTACTAATGTTTATATATTGTTCACTGTTTAAACAAGTACTTTTTAAATTTTTATAACTCTTTGTATACTATAATGCCAAAAAACTGCATCAGAGCCATAGAATAGAAAACAATAAAATGTAAAGAGATCAGAAAGAGGAAACCATTCTCCTTAAACTTAAAATAGACAGTAGAGGGATCACAGACAAAGCATGGGCCTCCTAAGAAGCTATCACAGTTATTTTATCTCACAAATCAGAGAATATAGATGTGGAATTACTTAATCATTCTATACTGCTATATTTTCAATCTAAAAAATTACATTTTAAGAAACAAAGAAATATATGATATTTAAATTGCCAAATTCAAATAAGTTGAATTTGAAATCAGTGGTTCTGATAATATTGTATTATTACATAGATCCTTTAAAAATATCTAGAATAAATACACTATATTAATTCCAAAATAAGAAAAAATAAGTTTAGAACATCTTTGTTTTCTTTATTTAGAAATTCTAGTAAATAATCAAAGACTTGGATCAAGATTGCTTTTTTCTTGTTGTAGACTTTTATATTTAAAGATCCTTTGGTATTAAACATGTATACTTTAAGATTTATTGTATTTTTTTCTTCTCCTATTCCAACTATTATTTTTAAATGATTTATTTCAATTATTTTTCTATATAGTTCAACCTATATCCAAACCTTCTGCATATTTTAATAATAGGTTGTGCCAACCTTGATCTCAAGCTTTGTTGGGAAGTTTACAAGTATTATTCATAAAGATGAGCCCTTCTCTAAGGACATTTTTATGTTTTCCAAAGAGAAATATTCTAGACATAGCTACTGGAAGGGAGATCTACACACTTATACATTTTCATTTTCTTAAGATCATTAAAAATCATCCTACAATATTTTTTTAGCAATCCTGTAATATTCTTTAATTTTATGTGTTCTCTGCTATCTTCACAAAGCTAAGGAGAAAGACTTCTCTTAATGTGGTGGAATTCTCATCTCTTAAAAGAAATAAAAGTATTCACTTGGAGTATGACTTTCTAGTTGCTTTTCTACTTTATTCACTTTCTTCTAAATCACTAAAAGGTTGGGAAATAGTGGGAAATTTCAGAGTTACACAGGTACATGAATCAAGTCTTCAAACTTAATGGTGAAATAGTATTGTGTATGAATCTGGGTGTTCTGATGAAGGGTTATTTTCAGTAAACGTTGAAAGGTTGACAGTAGTCGCTTTGTAGATGTGGAAAAAAATCAAGTTGATACCAATCATATAAAATTGCTCGTTTAATGGTAGGAATTTTTTAAAGAGAAAGACTTTCTTTGGAGTACTGACTTTAAGACAGGGAATACAATTCCTGGAAAACTTCTTACGAACTTCTTATAATAGACTGAAAAATGTTAGAAAAGAGAATAAAGTAATACAAAATTTGTTCTCCTTATGTTCCTAATTGTATACTATTCTCTTTATCTCTATTTTGCAATGATAAAGCTAATAGATTGAGAATTAAGTAGCCAAACATCAGCTTATTTTAACACACTTTTAGCCTGTTGCAATCAAAATAGATTGACAAACCAATTTTAGACTACAAATATGTTAAGATTATGATGCCATCTAATACCCATGTTCAGAAAACTCAGCATTAAAAGCAGTATTTTCAGAAAAAAAAAGATATGATTTGTATCTAAATTTTATATTCACTGAAAGATAAATTCTTTACAAGATAGAGGGTGAGTTGTAACTATATTCTCTAAAACTATTATAGAATGAAACATGGAAAAAGTAGCATCAACTTACTCAAGAATGGTCAGTGATTCTAATAGTGTGTGATCTGAATGTTCCTCTTTGCTTACCATCTTCACTAGGAGCATGGCTTTGGAGATACTGTTGAGGATGCAAATAGAAATGGAAAGAAGAAAGGATGGTAAGTGAAGGAGAATACAGAAGACAAAAGTGTTGTCTTTAAGCCTACTTTAATGACTACTGTAAAATTTCTTTGAAATAAAACAGTTGCAATCCATATTTTTCTCCTTTACTTTCATAATATATTTACCTACTTCTCAAACTTACAGTATATTTAAAAATTTGTGCCTTCCTCCTTCAAATAAACATTTTTTTCTGAAGTAAATTATATCCTTTTAATTTTAAAGTAAAAAGGATCATATAAAATTCTTAAATATAAAGAAAGCTGTTCTATTAAAAAAAAATCCCAGGGTAAATAATTGCTAACAATTCCATATTTTTTCTTCTTTAATATCTAGTATAATATAGATACAGGTAATTCAGGTGTAACCCTAGCTTTATGTCAATAGAAACATATTGAACTATTCTCTAACCTCATTTATCACTTAATATAAAATCCTGGAAATTTTTCCATGCACATAATTATGAGTGGTATCCTTCTTTATAACACGGACTTGACTTTAAATGATGACCTTTTTTTTTTCAAATTTATATCTCAAGTTAGTAATGTCTGGCAAACTTGTTATTTCCTTGCTTGTTGACCTTCTGCCCTTGGATATCCTATTGGCTACTCAGTTTCAATGTCTAGGTATTCCTCAACTCCTTACTGTCCCTTCTAGACTGCCTAATAATTTACAAGGTTCTACTCAATTGCATTGCTCATGACTAAAACCTTGTTGTCTTTCCTGATAGATCTACCAATATTTTTCTCTCATAACATAATGCCGCAATATTCACTAGATCACATTGTATTAATGAGTTTATCATCCAGAAGATTTTAATATTTCCTATGTCTCATATCATTTTAGTTATCTTCTTTCCCCAGTGGCAATAAATTAGTTGACAGGCCATCATCATCTACTGTAACAGTCTTACCAATATCGCTACTTTCCATACTTGCGTACCTGAAGTCTGATTAATCCCTGCCACGGTCCACAGGTTAAAAACACATTTAACCCAGTGAATCGATTCTTTAAATGTTAGCATTGACAAAATCACAGATACATAGTGTTAGGACAAGGTGACCAATAGTGGAGACATTTTCCAAATTCTAATTAATACCCAATACTTGTGACAAAATTTGATTTTATTAACTGTTATCCTAACCTACTATCACTGAAACTCCAGTACTTTGTCCACCTTATGCAAAGAGTTGACTCATTGGAAAAGACCCTGATGCTGGGAGGGATTGGGAGCAGGAGGAGAAGGGGACGACAGAGGATGAGATAGTTGGATGGCATCACTGACTCGATGGACATGAGTTTGAGTAAACTCTGGGAGTTGGGGATGACAGGGAGGCCTGGCATTCTGCGATTCATGGGGTCTCAAAGAGTTGGACACGACTGAGTGACTGAACTGAATTGAACCTTCTATAGTTAGTTTAAACCTGTTCTAGTAATTTCAGAAGGCCTAAATAATCATACTTAAGCAACCGATGCCCACATATATACTCAGGGCAGCAATAAAGCTTTCAGTTTAATGTTCCTGTGATATATAAAAGACAAAATAATTTCAATTTAATAACTCTTAAACAATTGCATGTTTTCCTGTGAATGGAATATAACCATTGGAAAATGGGTCCAAATAAGTTAAAGGACATAGAACGTTTGTCTTTGGCTAAAAAGTGAAAAGTGTTAGTTTCTCAGTCATGTCCTACTCTTTGTGACCCCACGGACTATATATAGCCCACCAAGACTCGTCTGTCCAGGAAAGTCTCCAGACTTCTCCAGGCAGGAATACTGGACTGGGTAGCCATTCCCTTCTCCAGGGTTTGGCTAAAGGAAAACGTAACTCTGCCTTTAGTTATTTGATTAACCAACATTCTAAGGGTCCGGTAGCGTACTGTGCCTGTAAAACAAACTTCTCAGTGAGTCACAAAAGTCCTTATTGACGTTTCCTCTTCTGTGTCCACAGTCATCTCTCCCTGTTCTTGCCTTTGCTTTGTGTTTCAACTACAATGAAATACTACAGATGCTTGAACATACATGTTTTCACATCAAGGTGCTTATACCACTGCTTAGAGCATAGATATTTTTTTTTTCTTTTTCTCTCTCTCACTCATATATTGAGTCTCAAATTAGAGATTACATTCTTCTTAAAATCTTCTTTTGACCTATAGGCCCGTCCTATGTATTTCCTCTGTATATTACACTCATGACATATATAGTTCTCATTACTTTTCTTTAGATGGCCTAGTTTGTCAAATTCTTGAAGTTTAACAAATATACGGGACTCTACAAGGTGTGAACTGGGTTTGTTTGAAGTGGTGAATTTGGAATAGTATAAGCATTAAATCTACACTGTAGAAATAAGACTATATAAAGGAATGCATTCACTTTTTCAAGTGAGCAGGAGTGTTTCAGAAACCAGGAAATTTAAGTTGTGATAAATCATGAATGTAGACTCAGATGATTTAAAAATTAACAATAATTTTAAAAAATTTGAAGTTCCTATAAAGAAGATAATATTCAAGATGCTAGAAAATGACCACTGTAGATTTTTAAAAGAGAATGTCATGGAGATATAATTCTATTACCTACTTTAATCAAGTATCATTGCATAGATTGATACAGACAAGTGTTATTGATATAATAGATCATTAAAGTAATACAGAGATGTATTTAAGAAGTATTTCAAAGAATAAGACAATAATACATTGTTCAATAAAAGATTCCCTGAGAGCTTAGTTGGTAAAGAATCCACCTGCAATGCAGGAGATCCTGGTTTGATTCCTGGGTCAGGAAGATCCCCTGGAGAAGGGATAGGCAACCCACTCCAATATTCTTGGGCTTCCCTTGTGGCTCAACTGGTAAAGAAGCTGCCTGCAATGTGGGAGACCTGGGTTCCATCCCTGAGTTGGGAAGATTCCCTGGAGAAGGGAAAGGCTGCCCACTCCAGTATTCTGGCCTGGAGAATTCCGTAGACTATATAGTCCACGTGGTTGGAAAGAGTCGGACACGACTGAGTGACTTTCACTTTCTTTCAATAAAAGGTAATAGGCAATGGCCAGAGAAGGAGGAAACAGTTGAAAGGCTGATATATTTGCTGTCTATTTGCATCAGCTGGACTCTGTCCTTTAAAATATGTTATTCCAAAAGGAAAGGGAATTGTTGATACCTTGCATCATCACTTGGTGTGACCTTCCTGTTTACCCTAGGGCTGATCCTGGGTTTGATTCATTATTTATATTATCTTATTATAAACAATGATAGGATAATATACCATCATTATTGCTATAATGATAACATAATAACATTATTATATTGATAGTCAATTATATTATCTTAATAATATAATTTTTTCAGTAAGATAATTATTTATATTATTTTATTCAACTACTTTATACTCTAATTCCCACAGATCATGGAAATAGACAAGTAAAATACAAAGGGTGCAAATTCTCTTTCTTAAGCTAATAACCTATTAGTCTTTTATTTATCCTCATATATTTTTTCAAAAATTGTTGCCTTTAAGTCAGATATACATGGAATATATTTTGCATACATTTGTAAACACCAGAGATTGTTTTAAACCATTTTGAATGATAAAGCTAATTGCTTACAGAATATTCTAAAAGGATTATTTTTTCCCCATTAGATGTAGGCTTTGCTATAAAATCAGTCACAACTGCTGTTTATAATCAAGACCATTTGTTGTCATCTCACTAAAAATTGCTTTAAATGTATAAAACTAGAATAGTGATAGCACATAAGTTTAAGCTGTATATAAAACCTTCTTTCTAATGCATTTAGCCTTATTTGTTTTTTTTGTAGAATATAAAAAAAGTAAATCCACTGTAATTAATGTGCAAGGAGACTGTTACTGTATTTACTGTGAGTGATAAAAGTGACTTGATTTTCAGATTATTAACTCAAAACACTGAAAGTACATGTTAATCTTCCAGAGACTCTTCTATTTTCACATTTCAAGAGATTAATAAAGACCAACAGGCTAAGAGTAAATACATATCAGGTATTTTTTTTCATCTTTTTTCTTATTTTCTTCTCATAGCTGCAAGAGAGCAAATGAAAACTGCTTTACACTTATTTTGTGTTCATCCTTATGAATATTATCCCTATCTTCCTCTTAAGTTTCTATTTTCACATCTCAATTTATAATAATAAAATCACCTTCACTTATCCCAGGCCTTTTGTTTTAACATCCTTAGCCATTTTTGTTTTTGTTTGTTTGCTTTTTAATAGCTTCTAATACTCAGTGAAAAAATAATTGCTAATTGTTATTGGTGGATGTATTTTTAATTGATACTCATAATGATCATACATTTATTATAAGTAGCAAGAAAAAAATTTTTAATTGCCTCATGAAAAGCAATATATATAGTAAATGGAGCAAAGACTGTCACCAGGTTTGATCATTGTTTTACATGAAATTACACTAATATGATGGTAAATGGATCTTCAATGAAGCTTCATTGAAAGAAAGGTAATCTATTCTATTCTCGTGTTCCTCTCACAAATAGAGACATAATTTAAGAAATTATAATAATTCATTGCAAAATGAAATATTCATATATTGAAGAAATATCCTATAGTTTTATTTTTATTTTAAATTGCAGTTTTGCTGAAAAACTTTGAATTTATAGCTATAACATATACTCTAACATTCTAGACAGAGAAGCAAAAGGTTTTTGGATTTGTCTTTTTGGTGAAGATAAAGTAACAGAACCAGATTTACCCTCCTGCCTGACAAATGTTAAAAGTAAATCATACATATATGAAACAACGATTTTCAACACATTTGTCAACTCCAAATTGGCACCTACCAAGAGCCTCACCAACGACTGAACAAAGGCGTTTGCCGTCAGCCTCTTCAGAGACCGAACCCCCATGCACTAGAGCTGGTGACCTTCAACACCCCCTGAGGGAGCTCACAGTGGAGTGAAGCACTCTGCTCCAGGGAATCTGGTGGGACAGGTCTTTTGGTAGATGCATGGTTTTAGGAACAGATCTTATGATATCAATCCTTGCATCTTCTCATATATTCAGTTCAGTTCAATTCAGTTCAGTCACTCAGTCGTGTCCTACTCCTTGTGACTCCATGGACTGCAGCAGGCCAGGCCTCCCTGCCTATCACCAACTCCCAGAGTTTACTCAAACCCATGTCCAGTGAGTCAGTGATGCTATCCAACCATCTCATCCTCTTCTTCCCCTTCTCCTCCCACCTTCAATCTTTCCCAGCATCAGGGTCTTTACAAATGACACAGTTCTTCGAATCAGGTGGCCAAAGTGTTGGAGTTTCAGCTTCAGCATCAGTCCTTCCAATGAATATTCAGGACTGATTTCCTTTAGGATGGACTTGGGGGATCTCTTGCAGTCCAAGGGATTTTCAAGAGTCTTCTCCAACAACACAGTTTAAAAGCATTAATTCTTCAGCGCTCAGCTTTCTTTATAGTCCAGCTCTCCCATCCATACATGACTACTGGGAAAACCATATCTTTGACTAGACGGACCTTTGTCGGCAAAGTAATATCTCTGCTTTTTAATATGCTGTCTAGGTTGGTCATAACTTTCCTTTCAAGGAGTAAGCGTCTTTTAATTTTGTGGCTGCAATCACCATCTACAGTGATTTTGGAGCCACAAAAATAAAATCTGTCACTGTTTCCATTGTCTCCCCATCTATTTCCCATAAAGTGATGGGACCAGATGCCATGATCTTGGCTTTCTGAATGTTGACTTTTAATCCAACATTTTCACTCTCCTCTTTCACTTTCATCAAGAAGCTCTTTAGTTCTTTTTCACTTTCTGCCGTAAGTGTGGTGTCATCTACATATCTGAGGTTATTGATATTTCTCCCAACAATCTTGATTCCAGCTTGTGTTTCATCCAGTCCAGCATTTCTCATGATGTACTCTGCATGTAAGTTAAATAAGCAGGGTGGCAATATACAGCCTCATATCTAGAGAAGCACTAAATCCCTTCATGGTGACATCACATCCTCATGAGAAACAAAAAGCCTTTTGTAAATAAGTGCCTCATGGTACCGAAGTCGCCCTTCAGCAAAACCGTATATATTGATCTTCCCCCACTGCAGCTTTGGAACAGTCTCTCAGAGCTATATGAGATACTGTCTTCCAGGCTGCAGTCCTCATTTCCCCCCAAATAATACTTAGCTTGCAACTCTCAAATTGGTACATCCTTTTTAGTTGACATATTGAACATTAAAAAAACGTAAAGTGATCTCAGGGTGAAAAAACAAAAACTATCAAGGAGAGTCCTAAAGTCATCTTTAGGTTTAAAAAGTTTCCAGCTACCTGTATAAGGTGAGGGAACTCAAGTGAATCTCTGTGATCTCAAGACTTAAGGAGATGTAGCTGTGAGTCCAGGAGATGGAGGTGGCCCCAGTCCACAGGACAAAGTATCAAAGAGAAGTGAGTTGCACAAAAGGAGAACTCTCAGCCTCTGAGGAAGAGTCTCCGTCATGGCTTCAGACATGTAAGAGAGCATATTTGGGAAAAGTGGACATCACTGAGTAAAGAATCGCCTGAAGGATTAGAGGGAACAATTACAGGTCTCACACAGAATCATAAATAGTTCCTGTTCCCAAAGACCCTGGTGAGGACTTCATAATTCATAGGGAGCTGTGAATGTATTGAGAAGATTATGCCTTGACAGTGGGAGAAAACATTCCCAAAAGGAATGTTGCTTTGGTCCTACCTAAGAAACTTAAAACACACAAAAAAAGTTAAAGAATTATAGTGTTATAAACCGTTCAGCTTCCCAGAACAAAAATCAGAATATTTATAAGAATACAAAAACATTTAGCCCTCAAGAATGCAAATTAAAATATCTGATATCTAATCAAAAATTCTCAGCCTCTAAGGCAACAGGAAAAATGCTGACTCATAATGAGAAAAATAACTCAATTAAAATCACACGTTACACAGCAAATACAACTAGTAGGTAAGAATAATCTAACGGTTATCATAAGCTCCTTCTAGAATTTCAGAAAGCTAAAGGAAAGGTTCGGAGAAGGCAAGGGCACCCCGCTTCAGTACTCTTGCCTGGAAAATCCCACGGACGGAGGAGCCTGGTGGGCTGCAGTCCATGGGGTCGCTAGAGTCGGACGCGACTGAACAACTTCACTTTCACTTTTCACTTTCATGCATTGGAGAAGGAAATGGCAACCCACTCCAGTACTCTTGCCTGGAGAATCCCAGGGACAGAGAGCCTGGTGGGCTGCCATCTATGGGGTCGCACAGAGTTGGACACGACTGAAGCGACTTAGCAGCAGCAGCAGCAGCAAAGGAAAAGTTGAATATGTTAAATACACAGAAGGCGTAAGAAAGACCCAAATCAAACATTTAGAGGTGGAAACTACATCTGAGATTTTTAGAGGATTAAGAACAAGTTAGAGAGAGATAGTGAGAAAAAAAAAAAAAGCAATAGAAACTATCCAATTTAAGCCTGGGATGAATTTAAAAAAAAAAAAAGAGAGAGAGAGAGAGAGTACCAATTGAGTTTTTGGTGGTATAATACATACATAATTGAAGTCCCTATGGAAAGAAGGGTTATAAAAACCTTGAAAAAACAATTTTGAAATATAAAAGCTGTTTTATTTATTTAAAACATGTTTTTGGAAAAAAAAAAAAAAAGGAAATTGTAAATCCCTAGAACCAAGAAACTCAAAGATATAGTGTATTAAATAGGACAAGAATTAAACAAGGTGCATCATAATCAAATTATTTAAAAGAAATGATAAAGACTAAAATGGTAAAAGCATTCACAGAAAATGACTCATATTTACAAAGAAATTAAGGAAAGCATGATAGTAGAATTCTTGGTAGAAAAAATATACATTCATGTAAAAACACTGATATATTCATTACATTAAAGTAACAGAAGATATATTTACCAAACATTAATATATTTTCCAAAACAAAATATGAGTAATACTATAATTATTTGCTTCACATTTTTGTAAATATCTCTCATATCTGGTTTATTAGAAGATACCTGGATTATCATATCTACTTCCAAAATCAATTTGTAGTTTGGTAGAAGTATATGAAGAAAACCTGGGCTCAAAAAATTATGTTGTAAGAAAATGGAGGAGCATTGGATGAGGATAATCTTTTCAGATAAATGAAGGAATTTTCCCTTAATACACACAGAAAATAGACAAGTGGCACTTTATAATAATAGTCATAGTATGGAATGTGAAAAAATATTACAAAGCTTTTTGTATTCTGCTACATTCATATCCAGTGACCCAATTTACACATTGAATGGATCTTACATTTATGTATTCATCTTGTAACATCAAGCATGTGTCACTTTGGAATAATGGCCAAGAACCAAAAGACAAAGAGAAAAGCTTTGAAAACAGTCAGAAAATACTTTCATTGGTGGAATAATATGAGAGAAGTCAGAAAACAGCTGTTGGCATCTTTAAAGTGTTGAAAGAAAATTTAAGCACAAACTTGAGCAGAGGTAGAATAATTCCAGATAAAATTATGGAAGTGCATAAAGGACTGAAGAGCGTTGTAAAGCTTAGATACAACATGGGTGAATATAAATGAATGCTGTTTAAAATATTAATAGTGTGTTTTATACAGCCTCAAATACAAGCTACAATGCATGACAAGAGTGGAACGAAGGAAGTGAGTAGAACCCATGCAAAGCAAAGAAAAAAAGTACTTGCATTACACATTTATCACTCTCAAAATCTGTGTAACTGCCATAATGAAAGGATGCACATATAATCTCTAAATTATCCACTAAAATCAATTTGAAAACACAGAGGGAAACATTACAAATAAAAACCATCGATTAATTTTAAGAAAGAAAAAATAATATTGAGACATTTACGTCAAATGAAAAACTTATTATAAGATGTTCAGTGAAAATACAAATATAAATGAATTAAATATTCCAGCATCCAATATACATATCTGAACCTACAGTTATTCTGGCAAATAATAATGACATTTATTTCAAGTCTTACTCTTTTTATCCCAAAGGAGGTCTTGTTCAGTAGTTCGCTCCTTTCTATTAACATATTTTTATGAGAATGAGGAGAATATCAGTCAGTCAGTCAGTTGTTCAGTCATGTCTGAGTCTTTAGAGCTATTTCTAATAAGGATTAATTTATTTAAAATACCATCCTAAGTAATTATAAAAATAATACATGTACAAAAATAACTATGATATTACAAAGCAGAATGTGTTAGTTACAGTAAAGATCATATCAATCATTTTTCTACATACAATTTAGGACTAGTGGTGTGTGTGCTAAGTGACTTCTGCTGCTACCACTCCTGCTGCGAAATCACTTCAGTCGTGTCCGACTCTGTGCGACCCCATAGATGTCAGCCCACCAGGCTTCTCTGTCCTTGGAATTCTCCAGGCAAGAATACTGGAGTGGGTTGTCATTTCCTTCTCCAATGCATGCATGTATGGTAAGTCACTTCAGTCACGTCCAACTCTGTGACCCCATGGACTGTAGCCCACCACACTCCTTTGTCCATGGGATTTTCCAGGCAAGAATACTGGGGTGGGTAGCCATTTGCTTCTCCAAAGGATCTTCCCAAACCAGGGATTGAAACTGGGGCAGATTCTTTACCATCTGAGCCACCAGGGAAGCCCCAAGATTAGTGGCATCCTATACCAGCATACCAGCTGGACTGGAAGAAACACAAGCTGGAATCAAGATTGCCAGGAGAAATATCAATAACCTCAGATATGCAGATGACACCACCCTTATGGCAAAAAGTGAAGAGGAACTAAAAAGCCTCTTGATGAAAGTGAAAGTGGAGAGTGGAGAAGTTGGCTTAAAGCTCAACATTCAGAAAATGAAGATCATGGCATCCAGTCCCATCACTTCATGGGA
>NW_011495082.1:19141128-19141842 GCF_000754665.1 Bison bison bison
CATCTAGTCAAGGCTATGGTTTTTCCTGTGGTCATGTATGGATGTGAGAGTTGGACTGCAAGGAGATCCAACCAGTCCATTCTGAAGGAGATCAGCCCGGGGGTTTCTTTGGAAGGAATGATGCTAAAGCTGAAACTCCAGTACCTTGGCCACCTCATGCAAAGAGTTGACTCATTGGAAAGGACTCTGATGCTGGGAGGGATTGGGGGCAAGAGGAGAAGGGGACGACAGAGGATGAGATGGCTGGATGGCATCACTGACTCGATGGACATGAGTCTGAGTGAACTCTGGGAGTTGGTGATGGACAGGGAGGCCTGGGGTGCTGTGATTCATGGGGTCGCAAAGAGTCGGACACGACTGAGTGACTGATCTGACCTGATACCAGCATCTGGTCCCATCACTTCATGGGAAATAGATGGGTAAACAGTGGAAATGGTGTCAGACTTTATTATTTTGGGCTCCAAAATCACTGCAGATGGTGACTGCAGCCATGAAAGTAAAAGACGCTCACTCCTTGGAAGGAAAGTTATGACCAACCTAGATAGCATATTCAAAAGCAGAGACATTGCTTTGCCAACAAAGGTCCATCTAGTCAAAGCTGTGGTTTTCCAGTGGTCATATATGGATGTGAGAGTTGGACTGTGAAGAAGGCTGAGTGCCAAAGAATTGATGCTTTTGAACTGTGGTGTTGGAGAAGACTCTTGAGAGTCCCTT
>NW_011495082.1:19142056-19146194 GCF_000754665.1 Bison bison bison
GAGATCAGCCCTGGGATTTCTTTGGAAGGAATGATGCTAAAGCTGAAACTCCAGTACCTTGGCCACCTCATGCAAAGAGTTGACTCATTGGAAAAGACTCTGATGCTGGGAGAGATTGGGGGCAGGAGGAGAAGGGGACAACAGAGGATGAGATGGATGGATGGCATCACTGACTCAATAGATGTGAGTCTGGGTGAACTCCAGGAGTTGGTAATGGACAGGGAGGCCTGGCATGCTGCAATTCATGGGGTCACAAAGAGTAGGACACGACTGAGCAATGAACTGAACTGAACTGATACCACTTTTGAGGTTGAAGGTACAATCTTGCCTTGAGCCAGTGTTCTTTTTTTGCAACAAATGTTTAGGTTTTCTTGGAAGCTAAAATTTTCATCTCTAAAAATGGCTTCTAGTTAGCTAAGTGAAGTAATGAAGTTGGAGACTGTTTCAAGTTTGCTGCTCATTCATGCACTGTAATGCAGTCATTTCTTTTGTTATGTTTTCACATTTGTTTATGGTCAGACATTTCAATAGCCAACTCCTTAGTCATCCTGATTATTTTGTTCTCCTCTGGAACTAAATATAAAATGACATATGATCAGTTGAATTTTCAATTGCAGTTGCATAATTTTTCACAGGAACTTAAAAAATAAACAACACATGAATTTTTCAGAGCAAATTAGAGTCAAGAAAAGCTTCACCAAAACTGCTGCTATTGCAATAATGACATATGTAGAGATTAAAGAAGATTCCTTATTTTCCCACAGGTAGATAATACTTCATAAATTTGCCAAAACATCCAGAAATATAAATAAAATTTCAATTAAATTAATTTTAAAATTTATGTTTTAATAATCATTTATTATTAATATTTAAAAAAACAATATTTACAAAACATTGCCTGTCAAAAATGACCAAAAATTTCATTTTTTCATTAATCTGAAAAATGGTTTTTAAGCCATTGTAAGGAAAGTATCATTATTATCATTTTATAGATGAGGAAGCCAGGGCTTAAGTTCAGTAAGGTGTATAATGTTAGCTTTCTAATATGCAAGTGGAGTGAAAATTCAAACAACAATCTGACTCCATTGTGTTGATTTTTATTAGTCAGTTAAGCGTCAGATATGAACAACAGCAAGTCTGTGAGCCAGAAAACAGTAATAGAAATTATCAAAATAATTCATACTTTAATGGTAGAATGTGATGTATATAAAAGGAAAACCAATTTCTACTACATGTGTTATAGAATTCAGTAAAAGGGAAAAACTAACAGGAAGAAAAGTTTTTTTTTGTTGTTTATTTTTTCAATAAAAAGCCAGGAAATAAATTTATAGCTACTTCAGTAAGACGGGTTTTCTGGGTCACTGGTGTTGAAGGCCACAGTTTTTGTTAAGTCGCTAGTTGAACATGCAGTACATTTATCATGTAAAGAATAAAAAGGAAATAAAAATAGGAATTCCAAGGAACAAGACAGGGACAAAAAGAATCCTCCATCTGTAGTTCAATCAATGAAAAATTTTATGCAAAGTAGATATTCATGGGGATACGCAAGGAAACAGGCTAGGAATCAGAGCCTACTGTAAACTATTTCTGGAATATCTAACAGTCATGATGTTCATGAAAATCATAATAAAAACGACTAATATTATGTGGGATCCCTATCCCTGAAACCAACTTGTGCTTGTTTGTTCAGTCACTGTCTGAACAGACAGTACTGTCTGACTCTTTGCAACTCCATGGAGCCCACCAGGTTCCTCTGTGCGTGGAATTGTTCCAGGCAAGAATATTGGAGTGGGTTGCCATTTCCTTCTCCAGGGGACCTTCCCAACCCAGGGATTAAACCCACATCTCTTGTATCTCCTGCACTGGCAGATGGATTATTTTATCACTGTGCCACCCGGGAAGCCCATAAAACCAACTTAATGCAATGTTAGGAATATAGGTTCTTGAATTTGAAGACCTAGGTTTGAATAAAGCTCTGACATATGCTATTCTGCAATGCAAATAAATTTCAATTAAGTCAATTCTGGAATGTTTTGATATTGATAATCATTTATTATTAATAGTTAAAAATATTTACTTAGCATTATCTCTCTATCAAAATCACTTCATCTTTTCTGTCTCTATTCCTTAATTCTTGAAAGCATCAACCCAGACAAAGTACTCAGGTGACTTGTCTGAAAGTCTGGAAGTTGTTCAATCGTGTCTGACTCTTTGTGACCCCATGGACTATAGAGCCCATGGGACTTGTCTGAGCCTCACTGGAAAAAACAAGACTCTGTAAACATTTAAAACAAATTAACTATCATTGAGACTTCACACTAGCATAACAGGAAGAAAGCTTGAGTAATCATGTTTAAATTTAACCTGTACAAAATATTTATACTTAGTAAACTGATATACTACAAAGTGGATCAATATCTAACTAAAAGTCAGGAGGCCTATTTTCTAGGCTTTCTGCTTCTAGTCAATTTCTCTGACTCCTTGAAGAAATAATCCTGCTTGAAATGGTAACATCCCTTTATATCTTGTTCTTCAAGAATCTCTGGTTGTCTCCTTTTCCTCTCTCCTACTTAAGATGACAGAAAAAGAGTTGTATTTTACTACACTCTGTGATTTTTGTGTCTAGAAACATCTGTGGAGATGGTAGACATTGATTTGGTTACATTTCTGAAGCTAGAAAATGTACCTTTTATCTGATCAAATAAAAAGACAGTTAAAAAGGGGGATAAGATATTCACAGTGATCTCTGCTGGCTTTGACTCCAAATAATTCATGCAGGCAAAAAGTATTAAGACATTCAGATACTTCAGAGATTACTTACTCTAAAACTTGCATACTTTAAAAGAGAAAAACATGGCCCACAAGATTATGAAAATAGAATTTCTGAATAGTTAGTGAAAAATCAAAGTCACAGCTATTGAGTGGAAAGTGTCTCCTGAGTTTTAGTTAATAACGGTTCCATTTTTCTAAATATATTCTAGTTACTGATAATAGAAACTTACTGCTGCAGACTAATTTTAAAATAACTCAAATTAGTATGTGTATGTGTACATACTGTAAAATAATACATAAATTATAAATTAGACATTTTTGAATTCAAAGAACCAGCACTATTTGAATTTAAAATATTGATAAAAGATAGTATGCATAATGAAGGCTACGGATCCCTGAATCTGGAATATCCCCTGGAGGAGGAAATGGCAACCCACTCCAGTATTCTTGCCTGGAGAATCCCATGGACAGAGGAGCCTGGTGGGTGACAGTCCATAGGGTAACAAAGCTTCAGACACAACTGAAGCAATTTACCACTCACTCAATAAACATCTATTAAATGAATAAATTTCACTATATATCATAGCTTCTTAATAATGTTGTATGCAATATATGGAGAAATTTGGAAACATCTCAAGATTTCACAAATGTGAATTAAAGATACATGTTCTAACAGTATCATATTTTAATGTGAATAGAGTAGTGAAAGTGAAAGTTAGTCGCTCAGTTGTGTCCAACTCTTTGTGACCCCATGGACAGTAATCGGCCAGGCTCTTCTGTCCATGGAATTCTTCAGGCAAGAATATTGGAGTGGGTAGCCATTCCCTTCTCCAGGAGATCTTCCCAACCCAGGGATGGAATCCGAGCCTCCTCCATTGAAGGCAGACTTTATCATTTGAG
Source organism: Bison bison bison (assembly GCF_000754665.1). Taxonomy (NCBI): domain Eukaryota; kingdom Metazoa; phylum Chordata; class Mammalia; order Artiodactyla; family Bovidae; genus Bison; species Bison bison. Next base: position 19,145,729 of record NW_011495082.1, read on the forward strand.
CCACTAGGTGGGCAGTAGATAATTTAGAAAATTCAAATACATATTATTTGGGAAAACTTCATATTTATCTTAATTGCATTATTAAAAGTTAAATTACAAAATTTTAAAACCAGTATTTAATTTAATTTAATTGATAGTTTAAAAAATTATCAACATTGAGATGTATATAACCTGTGGAGTTGTGTATTTTTTGGCTATATAGAAGTAATAGTTAAACATGTTTATTATAGCATTTTTATTTAAAATAATAGTCCTAAAGTATAGAATTATTTATATTTTAATTAAAATTTTTAGTCATTAAGATATAATAATTTTTAAAATATATCTTCTATCTGAATTACCACAAAATAACTGAATGTTAAAACTACACTTTAAAATTTGTTTTTAAAAAAAAAAATAGGGGAGGAGCCAAGATGGCGGAGGAGTAGGACGGGGAGAACACTTTCTCCCCCACAAATTCAGCAAA
>NW_011495082.1:19149064-19149336 GCF_000754665.1 Bison bison bison
TAAATAGCCTGGAGACAAGGATTGAGAAGATGCAAGAAAGGTTTAACAAGGACCTAGAAGAAATAAAAAAGAGTCAATATATAATGAATAATGCAATAAGTGAAATTAAAAAAACTCTGGAGGCAACAAATAGTAGAATAACAGAGGCAGAAGACAGGATTAGTGAATTAGAAGATAGAATGGTAGAAATAAATGAATCAGAGAGGATAAAAGAAAAACGAATTAAAAGAAATGAGGACAATCTCAGAGACCTCCAGGACAATATTAAACGC
>NW_011495082.1:19150060-19150981 GCF_000754665.1 Bison bison bison
TTGATCAATGGAATAAAATAGAAAGCCCAGAGATAAATCCACGCACATATGGACACCTTATCTTCGACAAAGGAGGCAAGAATATACAATGGATTAAAGACAATCTCTTTAACAAGTGGTGCTGGGAAATCTGGTCAACCACTTGTAAAAGAATGAAACTGGACCACTTTCTAACACCATACACAAAAATAAACTCAAAATGGATTAAAGATCTAAACGTAAGACCAGAAACTATAAAACTCCTAGAGGAGAACATAGGCAAAACACTCTCCGACATACATCACAGCAGGATCCTCTATGACCCACCTCCCAGAATATTGGAAATAAAAGCAAGGATAAACAAATGGGACCTAATTAACCTTAAAAGCTTCTGCACATCAAAGGAAACTATCAGCAAGGTGAAAAGACAGCCTTCAGAATGGGAGAAAATAATAGCAAATGAAGCAACCGACAAACAACTAATCTCAAAAATATACAAGCAACTCCTACAGCTCAACTCCAGAAAAATAAACGACCCAATCAAAAAATGGGCCAAAGAACTAAATAGACATTTCTCCAAAAAAGACATACAGATGGCTGACAAACACATGAAGGGATGCTCAACATCACTCATTGTCAGAGAGATGCAAATCAAAACCACTATGAGGTACCATTTCGCACCAGTCAGAATGGCTGTGATCCAAAGGTCTACAAATAATAAATGCTGGAGAGGGTGTGGAGAAAAGGGAACCCTTTTACACTGTTGGTGGGAATGCAAACTAGTACAGCCACTATGGAGAACAGTGTGGAGATTCCTTAAAAAACTGGAAATAGAACTGCCTTATGATCCAGCAATCCCACTTCTGGGCATACACACTGAGGAAACCAGAAGGGAAAGAGACACATGTACCCCAATGTTCATCGCAGCACTGTTTATAATAG
>NW_011495082.1:19151308-19152840 GCF_000754665.1 Bison bison bison
AAACAAAAAAAAAAAAAATAAAATAAAATAAAAAATAAAATTTGTTTTTAGTTTTCTGTCATGTATTAGCTTATTTAATCTCTGATATAGAGTTACCCTTTCACATGTTTTTAGCACAATAAAATAAATCAAATTTTGCAAAAGACTTTGGTTATAGATTCTTTCACTTGAAATTCTTATTAAAGAAGATAATAAGATGGAAATTCAAATAACTTTGAAACTAGAAAGTGAAAATGAAAGTGAAAGTCACTCAGTTGTGTCTGATTCTTTGTGACCCCATAGACTATACAGTCCATGGAATTCTCCAGGCCAGAATACTGGAGCCAGTAGCGTTTCCCTTCTTGAGGATCTTCCAAACCCAGGGATTGAACCGAGGTCTCCCATATTACAGGTGGATTCCTTACCAGGTGAGCCACAAGGGAAGCCCCCAAATATTGGAGTAGATAGCCTATTCCTTCTCCAGCAGATCTTCCCTACCCAGGAATCGAACAGGGGTCTCCTGTATTGCAGGCAGATTCTTTACCAACTAAGCTGTAAGGGAAGCTAGAAATTTCAATACAAATCTTTCTGATTCACTGTAGACTTTCTACCTCCCAAGGAAAGATGGAGCACTATATTTTGAAGGTAAACAGGCAAGAAAGTAGAAAGAATAATTTTTGTCTCTAAGTATACTTCATTGGCAGAACGCAATGGCAAGCCACTCCAGTACTCTTGCCTAGAAAATCCCATGGATAGAGGAGCCTGGTAGGCTGCAGTCCATGGGGTCGCTACAAGTCCGACGCGACTGAGCGACTTCGCTTTCACTTTTCACTTTAACACAATGGAGAAGGCAATGGCAACCCACTCCAGTGTTCTAGCCTGGAGAATCCCAGGGACGGCAGAGCCTGGTGGGCTGCCATCTACGGGGTCGCACAGAGTCAGACACAACTGAAGCGACTTAGCATATTTCATTGTAAGATGATGCTGTTAAAGTGCTACACTCAATATGCCAGCAAATTTGGAAAACTCATCAGTGGCCACAGGACTGGAAAAGGTCACTTTTCATTTGAATCCCAAAGAAAGGCAATGCCAAAGAATGTTCAAACTACTGCACAATTGCACTCATCTCACATGCTAGCAAAGTAATGCTCAAAAATCACCAAACCAGGCTTCAATAGTACGTGAACTGAGAACTTCCAAATGTTCAAGCTGGATTTAGAAAAGGCAGAGGAACCAGAGATCAAATGGAAAACATCCATTAGATTATCGAAAAAGGAAGGGAGTTCCAGAAAAACATCTACTTCTGCCTATTGACTGTGCCAAAGCCTTTGACTGTGTGATCACAACAAACTGGAAAATTCCTAAAGAGATGGGAATATGTGTCTCTTTTAATTCTGGTTTCCTCGGTGTATATGCCCAGCAGTGAAATTGCTGGGTCATATGGCAGTTCTATTTCCAGTTTTTTAAGGAATCTCCACACTGTTTTCCATAGTGGCTGTACTAGTTTGCATTCCCACCAACAGTGTAAGAGGGTTCCCTTTTCTCCACACCCT
>NW_011495082.1:19152977-19161464 GCF_000754665.1 Bison bison bison
AGGCATTTCTCTGATAATGAGTGATGTTGAGCACCTTTTCATGTGTTTGTTAGTCATCTGTATGTCTTCTTTGGAAAAATGTCTGTTTAGTTCTTTGGCCCATTTTTTGATTGGGTCATTTATTTTTCTGGAATTGAGCTGCAGGAGCTGCTTGTATATATATAATTTTTTTAATTTAAATTTATTTATTTTAATTGGAGGCTAATTACTTTACAATATTGTATTAGTTCTGCCACACAACAACATGAATCCGCCATGGGCATACGTGTTCCCCATCCTGAACCGCCCTCCCACCTGCCTCCCTGTACCATCCCTCTGGGTCATCCCAGTGCACCAGACCCAAGGATCCTGTATCAAACCTGGACTGGTGATTCATTTCTTATATGATATTATACATGTTTCCATGACATTCCCCCAAATAATCCCACCCTCTCCCTCTCCCACAGAGTCCAAAAGACTATTTTATACATCTGTGTCTCTTTTGCTGTCTCACATACGGGGTTATTGTTACCATCTTTATAAATTCCATATATATGCATTAGTATACTGTACTGGTGTTTTTCTTTCTGGCTTACTTCACTCTGTATAATATGCTCCAGTTTCATCCACCTCATTTGAGATTAATTATTTGTCAGTTGCTTCATTTGCCATTATTTTCTCCGACTCTGAAAGCTGTTTTTTCACCTTGCTTAGAATTTCCTTAGTTGTGAAAAAGCTTTTAAGTTTAATTAGGCCCCATTTGTTTATTTTTGCTTTTATTTCCATTACTCTAAGAGGTGGGTCATAGAGGATCCTGCTGTGATTTATGTCACAGAGTGTTTTGCCCAATATTCATCACAGCACTGTTTATAATAGCCAGGACATGGAAGCAACCTAGATGTCCATTGGCAGATGAATGGATAAGAAAGCTGTGGTACATATATGCAATGGATTGTTACTCAGCTATTAAAAAGAATGCACTTGAATCAGTTATAATGAGGTGGATGAAATTGGAGCCTATTATACAGAGTGAAGTATGTCAGAAAGAAAAACACCAATACAGTTCATTAATGCATATATATGGAATTTAGAAAGATGATAATGATGACCCTATATGTAAGACAGCAAAGGATACACAGATGTAAAGAACAGTCTTTTGGACTTTGTGGGAGAAGGCCAGGGTGGGAAGATTTGAGAAAATAGCATTGAAATATGTATATTATCATATGTGAAACAGATTGACAATCAAGGTTTGATGCATGAGACAGGGTGCTCAGGGCTGGTGCCCTGGGATGACCCTGAGGGATAGGATGGGGAGGGAGGAGGGAGTGGGGTTCAGGATGGGGGACACATGTGCACCCATGGCTGATTCATATCAATATATGGCAAAACCACTACAATATTGTAAAGTAATTAGCCTCCAATTAAAATAAATAAATTTTTTAAAAAGAGAGATGGAAATACCAGACCACCTTACTTGCTTCCTGAGAAATCTGTATTCAGGTCAGGAAGCAACAGTTAGAACTGGACATGGAACAACAGACTGGTTCCAAATAGGAAAAAGGAGTACATCAAGGATGTATATTGTCACGTTGCTTATTTAACTTATATGCAGAGTACATCACGAGAAACGCTGGGCTGGAAGAAGCACAAGCTGGAATCAAGATTGCTGGGAGAAATATCAATAACATCAGATACGCAGATGACACCACCCGTATGACGGAAAGCAAAGAAGAACTAAGGAGCCTCTTGATGAAAGTGAAAGAGGAGAGTGAAAATGTTGGATTAAAAGTCAACATTCAGAAAACTAAGATCATGTCTCCTTGTCCTTTCACTTCATGGCAAATAGATGGGGAAACATTGGAAACAGTGGCAAACTTTATTTTTTTTGGTCTCCAAAATCACTGCAGATGGTGACTGCAGCCATGAAATTAAAACATGCTTGCTTCTTGGAAGATAAGCTATGACCAACCTAGACAGCATATTAAAAAGCAGAGACATTACCTTGCCAACAAAGTTCCATCTAGTCAAAGCTATGGTTTTCCAGTAGTCATGTATGCATATGAGAGTTGGACTATAAAGAAAGCTGAGCACAGAAGAACTGATGCTTTTGAACTGTGGTGTTGGAGAAGACTCTTGAGAGTCCCTTAGACTGCAAGGAGACCAAACCAGTCCATCCTAAAGGAGATCAGTCATGAATATTCATTGGAAGGACTGATGTTGAAACTGAAACTCCAATACTTTGTCCACCTGATGTGAAGAGTTGACTCATTGGAAAAGACCCTGATGCTGGGGAAAATTCAAGGTAAGAGGAGATGGGAATAACAGAAGATGATATGGTTGGATGGCATTACCAGGTCAATGGACATGAGTTTGAACAAGCTCCAGGAGTTGATGATGGACTGGGAGGCCTGGCGTGTTGCAGTCCATGGGGTCGCAAAGAGTTGGACATGACTGAACGACTGAACTAAACTGATGTATAAAACAGATAACTGATAAGAACCTACTGTACAGCACAGGGAACACTACTCAATGCTCCGTAATGCCTTAGATGGGAAAAGGGTCTTAAAACAACAAAAAAAGTGTGGAGATATGTGCAACTGATCACTTTGCTGTTCACCTGAAGCTACCACAGCATTGTGAATGAACTCTATTCAAATACAATTTTTAAAACAGAGAGAGACAGGCAAAACAAAATAAAAACATAAAAGTTGTGAAAGCAATTTTAAATATTCATTTCATTTCATAATGTTGTTTTTAAAAAATCAGTATTTTTGCTACATTATTCAGTTGTTTACCTTCAGGGTTTGTGCTATTCATATGAATGGTGAAAATGTCTGTTAGTACTTCCATGTCGTTTAACTTCAAAATAGAATGATTTCAAACCATTGAACATAATACGTTTCTAAGTGCAATAATTCTAGGGAGTGAGGTGTGAGATAGGATCCTAGAATAGGATCAGAAAGGGTGAATTTTATTGAGTTTTTCTCTTCATCCTGGTTTATCAATTTTAACCTCACTGTTCCCTATTATTTGTATTGGTACCTGTGTGATTAATAATATAGAAGTTTGTACTATCTAGATAAATTAATAAGTATTTAATACCAAAATTTCATAGAAAAATTGTCTTGAAATAAATATGTTTATACTTACCTAGATGAAAACAAGGAAAAAACAGAGTGTATGTTTTAATCTAAAATAAATGTTTAGAATTTTAATAAACCATTTTGCATGTTTTATTTCTCTTTTCTCTTGGTATTCTGAATATATTCTTTGAATTTTACTTTGCTGCTGATGACCAATTACAAAAATAACAACAGACCCTATGACCACCGATTAAGTCAAACTCTAGGCAACCTGACCCTTTGGTTCATTTTAATTAAAAAAAAAAAAAAAAAACATAATTTGGGACAGCAAATCAGGCTGAAACTAATAGCATAGACATATAATTTTCTTAAATATTTTGCATATCTATAGCCTATAAATAGGCTGCATGCAAAATGTGGCTCAAAAATAACACAGCTTCAGCTTTACTATCCTTCAGTAATCATGGAAATGATCTAATATATTTAACCTGAAAAAATGTTTTATATAAACTTTGCATTTTTTAATGCTTTATTTTGCCTCAAAGCATCAGGAGTATGCACAACAACATAAATTCTAGTTCTTACATTTGAGTGTTGTTGAATTAAAATGCATGTGTCTAGGAAATTAAATGTAAATAAGTCAGACTCTCCTGGTATTATGCTGTAGTCTGTTGCAGTGTTTAAGGTTATAATCTTTTCTTAAACCACAGAAAGCCTAGAGAACTTTTCAAATTCTAATATATATATGAATGCCTTGTTATCAAGGATGGAGTGAATGTTTTTGAGTCCAGAGATATTTTTTGGGTGTGTATTTCCTGGTCTCAACCCTAATGCTTCTGCTTCAATAGCCACTGCACATAGCCTACAAACAGCATGCCTTATATACAGATCTCCACTGGTACTCTTGTTCAAGACCCAGCAAATGTTAGGGCCAGGGCTGCACATGGGGATATCATTAAAAGATAGAAAACATAGGGGTGACTCATGGTCGTTATCTTGGGTAGAAATCAACTACACTTGTCTAGTGAATGGGTCCTAAAACAGCTTACTTAGGTTGATGCTAAAGGTTATACATGCCCTTTTTCCCACGTGATTCTTGACTTAAAATTCCAAATTATATTAATACCTAATTCTAAACCAGACCATGTGACTTTGTAGAATTTGCCCCACTTACAGCTGAATGGCTCCACATCATACCCATGCCTATGTTCAGGTTGCAGAAAACTTAATGAAGGAAACAGAGAAAAACATATGCGATGTCTTTATGAAGTCAGGGACTCCAACTTCTTTTGGGTCCTCCTTGCTGCTAATTGATTTGTCTTCATTTTCACGGCTGGTTCTCATTCACATTCTACCCGTCAGTATATGAAAACTTTTTCTCATACTTTTAAATTCCAATTCCTTTGTCCCATCCCTCAGTCATAAGGAGGACCTTCCTTCTTAACACTTCCTTCTAAGAATAAGAAAACAAGTATCAGAGGAGATACTATCAGATTCTCTAAATAAAAATAAAGCAACTACATTGTATGCCACATTTCTTCTACTGAGTATCATTACTTCACACATTCAAAAGGGCTTATCAAACTACTAAATTTTCAATGATTTCTTTCTGTCTCTGCCTCTTTCTGTCTCATAGTTCCTTTCATTAGTTTCTGGCATAAAAAAGAAGTATTACAAAAACTTCCTTTCAAGCTACATACTCCTCAAAGATATTTGTACAAGTTTTCTCTTTCTATTTTCCAACCTGCCCTTCACTCTTCATGCACTACACACTTCTTACTGTCTTAATCTGTAGAAACCACTCTCATCTAAGACACCAATCATCCTTTCCTAGTTCCCACTTTATACCTCATTTGAATTTTGACAGTATCCATTCTATCTTCTGGTTTTCTTTTTCCTTTGCCATCTTAATATATATACACTTTGGAAATCAATTCTGAGTGCTCTTCAGATCTCATACATGCTCTCTACATAATCTCAGCAATCACATATACAACTGTAGTTATTGACTACAGCAAGGGTCAGCAAACAGGTTCTATAAAGAACCATGAAATAAATATTTTAGATTTAAGAGTGATGCAATCACTGTCTCACCTATTCAACTTGGCTTTTGTGTTATGACAACAAACAATACATAAACAAATGTATATGATGTGTTCCAATAAAACTTTATTTACAAAACAATTGGCAGACCAAATTTGTCCTATAGGTAGTAGTTTGCACACCAGTATACTATACCATGGTAATTTACAAAATGTATGAGCTTCACAACTGAATTAGTAAAATAACTGGACACATGATTAATTTTACTCAAGTCAGCCTCATCTATTTCACCCACTGGGCTGGTAGCAATGATCTTATTAGATCATTCCTGTTTAAAAGCCTTCCACAGCTCCCAATTTGTACAAGAATTGAACATGGTTTATTCATAATTGTCACCATTTCCTTTAGATCTAACTGTTGTAGTTTTTATCTTTCAACCTACTCTTGAATAATAGCAAGGATCTTTCTTATCTATTGACTATTTTTAAGAATTTTTATGTCTTCATTGAGGGATCATTGTATTTTATTCCTTTTTCGTTTATTTTTTAGTCTTAGATTTGGTTTTTGTTTTCTCAATTCTTATACCTATCTTTGCATATAGTGACCATTTAATAATTTCTTTACACATGAACAAAATTTTGTTATATATTTTATGGAAATATTTAACTTTTAGAAGGCAGTAAAATCTAACGAACTCACAAAAAGTACATTAAGATTAAGCTGCAGTACTTACCTTGGGATTAATTAAGGGTGACACTGGAAGGCTGAGTTCCTAGAGACACTTATGTAATTATTCATTATTCTGTCTTAATCAGAGTATACCTCTTTATGTAAAAGTATTTAATATTTAATTTAATTTAATTTTAATATTTAAAACAATTTGTAACTCAGGCATAGAATTTAAAATCATTTGTTATTCTGCAATTTTTACTGGGAAATATAAGAAATTTGGCATTTATTCATTAACTATGCAGCTAAACATATAAAATTAATTTTCATCTTCTGTACTGGCAAGCTTTAAAAGCAAGACACCATTTTTTGTGTTTTTCTTCTTTATCACTGTTAAGAACATCTTAGTCTTATGTAACATCAATTGCTTGAATATTCAATAAAATAAAATATGTTAATTTTTAAAATTTTATAAACATTTTAAATTTATTATTGGAAGTTCAAATTTATGTTATCAATACAAATCTTCCCGAATTTATAATTGTTCATAATGCTGGTACAATAAACAGCTACTATGGGTTCAGAATATTCCAGATTTCCATTTGTAATTTAACCTGTAACTTTGCTTTAAACCATATATCAAAAGTGGCTAAGAGAAGGAGCCCATAAAAACCTGGGTAATGTTGGCTGTCCAGCTAGATAGTTAGTTCCCCATACACTAAAATTTAATGTGATCAATTCACTATCATTTAGGCTTTGGTTCCCAGGATTGCCCTAAATTTTAATTTGTCATGCATACAGATTGAATAGAATTGAGTATGCTAACATGCAGGCAAAGTCACAAGAGATTAATGTTTAAAACACATTATATGCACATATTAATTTACAGTGAGAGTAGTAAGTGCTAGTTAAACTGGTTAATCTTGTTGTCTACTTCTCTTGACAAAGAAACTTCATAAAAATAATATTTGGTGAGCTTGAAAACTAAATGTGGGGAATTATTTACATGAGTTGAATGTTCAGTAGGAATAGGACATGATGTACTTATGGATTAATACAAACAAGATGGTAGTTATCATCCAAAGAATAGACTACTTTCTTAAGAAGGCACCGTTTTTTTTGTTTTGTTTTGTTTTTAACATTTATTAGTTTATACTGTGATGTCATTAGACATAAGTTCCTGCTATTTGCCTATAAGCTCTTCAAGAACTTTTAAAAATCTGCTTGTAAAATTGGAAAATAACTATAGGAATCAATCAATAAATGTTGGAAATAAACTGGATGTTTCTAATAGCCTCCTGAATTCTTCTATACATCAAATTCTTTTCAGTTCAGTTTAGTCGCTCGCTCATTTCTGACTCTTTGCGACCCCATGAATCGCAGCACGCCAGGCCTCCCTGTCCATCACCAACTCCCGGAGTTCACTCAGACTCACGTCCATCAAGTCAGTGATGCCATCCAGCCATCTCATCCTCTGTCATCCCCTTCTCCTCCTGCCCCCAAGCCCTCCCAGCATCAGAGTCTTTTCCAGTGAGTCAGCTCTTCGCATGAGGTGGCCAAAGTGCTAGAGTTTCAGCTTTAGCATCATTCCTTCCAAAGAACACCCAGGGCTGATCTCCTTTAGAATGGACTGGTTGGATGTCCTTGCAGTCCAATGGACTCTCAAGAGTCTTCTCCAACACCACAGTTCAAAAGCATCAATTCTTCCGTGCTCAGCCTTCTTCACAGTCCAACTCTCACATCCATACATGACCAGTGGGAAAACCATAGCTTTGACTAGATGGACCTTTGTTGGCAAAGTAATGTCTCTGCTTTTTAATATGCTATCTAGGTTGGTCATAACTTTCCTTCCAAGGAGTAAGTGTCTTTTAATTTCATGGCTGCAGTCACCATCTGCAGTGATTTTGGAGCCCCAAAAAATAAAGTCTGACACTGTTTCCACTGTTTCCCCATCTATTTCCCATGAAATGATGGGACCAGATGCCATGATCTTAGTTTTCTGAATGTTGAATTCCCAATTTCATTTAGATATTATAGAACCTGATGTTTTGGATTGATGCTTTTGAACTGTGGTATTCGAGAAGGGTCCCTTGTCCTGCAAGGAGATCAAAACAGTCCATCCTAAAGGAAATCAGTTCTGAATATTCATTGGAAAGACTGATGCTGAAGCTGAAACTCCAATCCTTTGGCCACCTGATGCAAAGAAGTGACTCATTTGAAAAGATCCTGATGCTGGGAAAAATTGAAGGCAGGAAGAGAAGAGGATAAGATGGTTGGATGGCATCAATGACTCAAGGGATATGAGTTTGAGCAAGCTTCAGGAGTTGGTGATGAGGTCACAGAGAGTTGGATGTTACTGAGTGACTGAACTGAATTGATGTTTTTGCACAAAGAAGTAATTTTTATACTGTTTATATCAAAGTTTCAATAGCATATTTAATCATGAGATCATATTTTGATTGGGCACCTTACAAATAGAGTTCATGTGATAATAAATTGGTTAGATCTGCCTCAGAGATATGCTTTTTAAGGATACATTTGCTTGTATTTAGGATATTTTGCAGTAACATAAAGTATTCATTTTCTCTTAAAAAATGAAATTGGAGATACTGAGTCCACAGTCAGCATTGAAACAATTAGATGGGGCCGAATACTAGCCACTAACAGAAAGATATAAAAAAAATAAAAATAAACTTTCATGTTCATTAGA
>NW_011495082.1:19161747-19173003 GCF_000754665.1 Bison bison bison
TTTTTTTTTTTTCATGGCTCTTAAAAGAGCCTTTGGGTAAAAGGTTGTAGCGACACACACTGAAATCTAGGTAGGTTCACTTGCCCTTGGCCTTGTGGTGGCTCTCAGTCTTCTTGGGCAGCAGCACCGCCTGGATGTTGGGAAGGACGCCACCCTGAGCGATAGTGACTTTGCCCAGCAGCTTGTTCAGCTCCTCGTCGTTGCGGATTGCCAGCTGCAGGTGACGCGGGATGATGCGGGTCTTCTTGTTATCCCGGGCCGCGTTGCCCGCCAGCCCCAGGATCTCGGCTGTCAGGTACTCCAGCACCGCTGCCAGATACACCGGAGCGCCAGCCCCGACCCGCTCGGCGTAGTTGCCTTTGCGGAGCAACCGATGCACTCGACCCACGGGGAACTGGAGTCCTGCTCGCGAGGAGCGAGTCTTCGCCTTAGCGCGTGCTTTGCCGCCCTGTTTTCCACGACCAGACATAATGAAACACCAGAAACAAGCTGAGACCCAGAGAAATGGATCTCATTAGAGTTCTTAACACTCTTAATTATACAGTATTTGTCCAGGCTCATTCGCTTATGGTACTGTTTGGTAACTGTTTTTATGACCCCTATATTTCAATGGCATCAGATTTTAAAGTTTTTTTCACACCACTAGATTTGTGAAACAATGCAATAGGTAATCGCTGACTTCTTAAAGCACTAAAGACATGGTAACTAAATAAAGCTTGAGTTTTCTTTAATTAGAAATTACGAGACACTCTCTAAGTCTCATATATACTTATCTTGCCTGGACTGTAAAACCAGGTTGATCTTCTCTTTGCAAATACAGGGAAATAATTTTTCATCAGAGAAACCAAAAAGGATGGAATTCTGTAGGGAGGCCAAGATAGAAATATGCTATACAATGACTGAGGATCCCAGAGGAACTGCCCAAGACAATTGCTCAGACTTCTCTTGTCAAGGAGGTTTGGTATCAGGTAAGTATCAGAGAAGTACTTTGCTTTTGGCTTCAGAGGATAGAGGCAAATTACTAAGATGATCTTGGGCACATATTCCTCTGTGTTACTTAAGGTTAAGATCAGAGGTCTCAAGCACGGAGGTTGGATACTTAGTTATCAGCTTTATGTTTGGTTATGATCCAATCATGTGGGACTTTGAGACTCAGCACTGTTGATTAAAATCCATGTCATATCCAACAACATAAGGGAATGTGAAGGAAATGAATGTAAGCATGCAAGAGAACCGAATAGTCACTGTGCTATGTAAATCAAAATATATTGTGAGGTAAGTGGAATTGATTTGGTTGTTATCCTTTTCTCTTACCTCCAGATAAATTTTGTTAAAAATCAGATAAGTGTTGCAGGATTAATTTGTTTCCTGTTAGAAAATGTGCTATTCTAATTATGGAAATATTTTTCATAGTTCAGCAGCTGAGGTACGAGAGAAGACAGACTAAAGGATGAGAAAAGAACAGTCAGGTATTTGGGGGATAAATTAAATAGACTGGCCTTACATTTTTCATCCTTCCTGCTTATTTCCTTTTTGTCCTCTTCCTCCTTCCTTCCTTTCCTGTTCCCTCCTTTTTTGTCTCCTTTTCATCACTATTTCTTTGCTTCTTTTGTGTCCTTTATTTTGTTACACATATAAGACTAGATGTTTTCTGTATGCCAGAACTGATCTAGGGGACTGTCAGTGAGACTGTGCTTTGCAAGCATTTAAGGAAGTATTAGAAATGGCATATTCAAGGCAGACCAACTGCTGTATACCTCATCTGTGACTTAGCACATGCAGAGAGGCCTCTGGTTAGAATCTAGGGACTGTTTCTTTCCATTTTATCTTTGGCTGTTGTGAGTGACCCAGAATTGTTTTTGAAGACTGAAATTTCCCCTGGGAATGCCCTGTGCCCATCAAAAATGCAGGAAACTAATGTTTTCTGTAATATTAATCTCTTAATTATATATCTTCTCATAACTTTGACTTACTAATTTGAGTAAAGAAAGGAGTAAAAACGTGCACGTTTTCAATATTTCCAGGAATGGAACAATAAGTTAATTTAAGCTGTGCTGTCGGTCAATTCAATGACTTAGTTGGAATTGTCACTTCTAGAAATAGTTCATTACTTTCAACACAATTGAACTGTAAAGTTAGAAAAGAAATATATATATATATATATATATATATATTCATTAAAGCAGAAGGGATATTAGCCCTATATGACCTTTGAGTTACATAAATAAGTACTCAAGAACAACAGATTTTTACCAGACGTAGTTATATGTGATAAAAGTTTATGGGTTATAGGGCGAGGTAAAGGAAACATTCTTGAATGATAGAGATGGTTACATACCTGCCATAATCTCAGTTAAATCTGTCACTCCTTCCTTAATGATAGCTAAATTTGAATACATAATTATTGCTATTTAAAATTGAACTCATTTTTTAATACTGACCTTTAAACTTGACCCAAAATTAAGAGATAATCATCTACCTGGATTGTATGAGATTTTATAACTGGCCCTATTTTGACATAAACGATTGATAGATAATTAAGCATAAGCAATTAATGAAAGGCAATAAGGGAGGCTTGCCACATAAATAATTATGACATCAGATCAGATCAGATCAGTCGCTCAGTCGTGTCTGACTCTTTTCGACCCCGTGAATCACAGCACGCCAGGCCTCCCTGTCCATCACCAACTCCCAGAGTTCACTCAGACTCACGTCCATCGAGTCAGTGATGCCATCCAGCCATCTCATCCTCTGTCGTCCCCTTCTCCTCCTGCCCCCAATCCCTCCCAGCATCAGAGCCCAGCATCAGAGTCTTTTCCAATGAGTCAACTCTTCGCATGAGGTGGCCAAAGTACTGGAGTTTCAGCTTTAGCCTCATTCCTTCCAAAGAAATCCCAGGGCTGATCTCCTTCAGAATGGACTGGTTGGATGTCCTTGCAGTCCAAGGGACTCTCAAGAGTCTTCTCCAACACCACAGTTCAGCATTGGCGCTCAGCTTTCTTCACAGTCCAACTCTCACATCCATACATGACCACAGGAAAAACCATAGCCTTGACTAGACGAACCTTTGTTGGCAAAGTAATGTCTCTGCTTTTGAATATGCTATCTAGGTTGGTCATAACTTTCCTTCCAAGGAGTAAGTGTCTTTTAATTTCATGGCTGCAGTCACCATCTGTAGTGATTTTGGAGCCCAGAAAAATAAAGTCTGACACTGTTTCCACTGTTTCCCCATCTATTTCCCATGAAGTGGTGGGACCGGATTATTTTCAAATAGTAGTTTCTGATACTGAAGAACATATTAAATTTAACATTCACTGATCAGTATTTCAATTTGAGGTTAGACTATCTTCAGTCTCTTAAATGAAATCCCATATGATATATTAAATTTAATATATGCTATTATTAAATATTTAAAAACATAAAGTTTATTATATCTACTTTAATAAAGTTGAAAACATACAAGCAAATCTTTGTTGCATTTGAACATCAGTTACCTATGAATACAGCTATATATATTGCATGGAAGAAGTTATGATTTAAATAAATATACTTTTAAAATTTTTTATTGAGGCAAAATTCGCATAACAATATTAACCATTTTAAAGTAAACAAAGTGATATTTAGTGTATTCAGTATGTTGTGAAACCACCATTCTATCTAGTTCTACTATAGACTGAATAGTTTCACCAAAATCACATGTTGGAACCATAACCCTTGATGTGACTGGCCTTTTAAGAAGTAGTAAAGGTTAAATGAGGTCATAGGGTGTGACTCTAATCCAATAGGACTGGTGTTCTTATGAAAAAAGGTAAGTATGCCAGGAGTGTGTCTGCACAGCAAAAAGGGCCATATGAAGAAAGAGGGAGAAGGTGGCCAACTGCAAGTCAAGGAGAAAAGTCTCAAGAGAAACTAGCACTGCCAGCACCCTGATCTAGGCCCTCCAGCTTCTAGAACGGTGAGAAATGCCTTTTCATTGTTAAGCTACCCAGTCTTTGGTATTTTGTTATGGCAGCTTCAGTGGACAAATACAAGTTTGAAAATATATGCATCACTCTGAAATGAAACCCTATACCCACTAAACTGTTATCCCCTATTCCCTAGTCCCCAGTTGGTGGCAAGCACCTATATGCTTTCTATCTCTGTGGAGATACCTATTTTGGATATTTAATATGATATGAATATTGTATGTAAACGTTTTTGTTTGGCTTCCTTCATTAACATAACTTTATAAAATTCATCATTGTCATCACATGCTTCAGTAGTTTTTATGGGTTTAACTGTGTCCCTAAATGAGGTATCTTGAGGTCCTAATCTCAAATACAAAAGAATGTGGACTTATTTAAAGACAGAGCCATTGAGCATGTAATTCGTTAATGTAATTCGCTAAGAGCAGAGTAGACCCTTAAACCACTATGACTGTTGTTCTTATAAGACAATATGAAGATATGGGGAAAGAATACCATGTAATAACAGCGTTGCTTCCCTGGTATCTCAGCTGGTAAAGAATCCTCCTGCAATATGGGAGACCTGGGTTGGATCCCTGGGTTGGGAAGATTCCCTGGAGACAGGAATGGCTACCCACTACAGTATTCTGACCTGGAGAATTCCATGGAATGGGGTAGCAAAGAGTTGGACACGACTGAGCGACTTTCATTTTCACTTTCAAAAAGAGTCAGAGACTGAAGTTATGCACAAAAAGTCAAGGAATGTGAAAGATTTCTTGCATTATCAGAAGCTAAACAACCAGCAAAGAAATGTTTGTCTTCTACAGATTTTGGGAGTGTGGCCTTGCCAACTTCTTGATCATTTCTAGGCTCTAAGATAGTCTGAAAATAAATTACTTTTGTATTAGGTCACCTAGTTTACGGTACTTTGTTATGGCAGCCTTAAGAAATTAATACAGGCTTTGGCACTGGGAAGCAATTTGCAGCTGTAACAAATACCTGAAAACATGAAAGTGGTTTTGGATTTGAGTAACAGTGATGAATTCTTTTACTTCATTGACTACACTAAAGCATTTGACTACATGGATCAAATAAACTGTGGGAAATTCTTCAGGAGATGGGAATACCAGACCATTTTATCTACCTCCTGTGAAACATGTATGCAGATCAAGAAGCAACAGTTAGAACCGGACATGGAACAACAGACTGGTACCAAATTGGGAAAAGAGTACGTCAAAGCTGTATACTGTCACCCTGCTTATTTAACTTATATGCAGAGTACATCATGCGAAATGCTAGGCTGGATGAAGCACAAACTGGAATCAAGATTGCCAGGAGAATATCAATAACCTCAGATATGCAAATTACACCACGCTTATGGCAGAAAGTGAAGAGAGACGTGATGAAGGTGAAAGGGCCTCTTGAGGAAGATGAAAGATGAGAGTGAAAAAGTTGGCTTAAAACTAAACATTCAAAAAACGAAGATCATGGCATCTGGTCCCATCACTTCATGGCCAATAGATGGGGAAACAATGGAACAGTGACAGGCTTTATTTTTTTTGGCTCCAAAATCACTGCAGATGGTGACTGCAGCCGTGAAATTAAAAGACACTTGCTCCTTGGAATAAAATCTGTGAGAAACCTAGACAGGATATTAAAAACCAGAGATATTACTTTGCCTACAAAGTCCATCTAGTCAAAGCTATGTTTTTGTCAGTAGTCATGTGTGGATGTTAGAGTTGGACCACAAAGAAAGCTAAGTGACAAAGAATTGGTGCTTTTGAACTGTGGTGTTGGAGAAGACTCTTGAGAGTCCCTTGGACAACAAGGAGATCCCACCAGTCAATCCTAAAGAAATCAATCATGAATATTCACTGGAAGGACTGATGCTAAAACAGAAGCTCCAGTGCTTTGGCCATCTGATGCTAAGAGTCAACTCACTAGAAAAAACCCTGATGTTGGGAAAAATTGTAGGCAGCAAGAGAAGGGGATGACCGAGGATGTGACAGTTGGATACAATCACAGATTCAATGGACATGAGTTTGAGCAAGCTCAGGGATTTGGTGAAGAACAGGGAAGCCTGGCGTGCTGCAGTCCATGGGGTTGCACAGAGTCAAACAGAACTGAGTGACTGAACAATAACAATGGTGACAAAAGGAAGAGTTTTGAGGTGCATTACAGGAAAATAGATTGATTTGAAAGCACTGTTCATAGAAATGTGGATGTTTATTTTACTAGGAAAGTCTAAGGAGAAAAAAAAAAGAATGCTGTAAAGGAAGCTTCTATTATCTTAGAAAATATATACATTACAGTGATTAGAAATATATATTAGAAATATAATGTTCTTAGAAATATAATGTTCTTAGAAATATAATGTTCTTAGAAATATAATGTTCTTAGAAATATGAATCTTAAAAGTACTTCTGATGAGGCATCAGATTGAAATGAAGAATATGAGATTTGAGATTGGAGGGAAGATTATCCTTGTTATAAGTGACAGAAAACTAGGATGGATCATGTTCAACAGTTCTGTAAAAAGTAGAATTTCAGCTTGATGAAATTGGATATTTTCCTGAGGGGATTTTCAAGCAAAGTGCAAAAAACGTGATCTGGTTTCTCCTTGCTGCTTATAGAAGAATGTGAGAGGAAAAACATAAATTGAAGACGTATTGCTAAGCAAAAAAGAATCTTCACGTGATGACTTCTAACACTATCAACCTGTTTAGAATACCTTGATCTGGAGGTAGGGGTAAGTCTGTGACTGGACAAACATTAGAAAAAGAGATTGTGTGTGACGTATGGATTCAGCTGGCCATCTCAGCAGAAGGCAGGAATAGATATACATTTACCCAGGAAGAATCTGCGGAGAGTCCTTGTAGCTAATGGTGTGGATTCCCACAATATCCACAGAACATAAACAAGGGGTGACCAAAATTTCTGAGGATTTTGTATCAGCAGAAACACTGCCAACTCATGGAAAGGAACAGAAGTGGATGAAATAAAGGAAGAATAATACAGAGGGCACGGATTCCCAGAGCTGGGTGGACCTTCTGGAATCCAAAGAGTGGAGCCACCACTCAGGACGAGGTCATTTGGCTGCATCTTCATACTGCTTGCTCCTGTGTGTGTGTGTGTGTGTGTATGTGTGTGTGTGTGTATGTGTTTGTGTGTGTATGTGTGTGTTCTCCCTTTGCATCTTTCTTGCAATAATGACATTTACTCTCACCCAGATAATCCAAATTTTTCTTCTTAATTCAAGATCTTTAATCATATTTGCACAGAACAGACTTTTTCCCCCAAGTGAGGTGATATTCATAGTCTCCAGGAGTTAGGAAATAGACAAATCTTTGGGAGCCTTTATCAGCCTACTGCAGCTGAATTTCATCATTAAATACATTTTCAAGAAGGACAAATAAATATATACTACATGGGTCCTAATTTGAGTATAAATAGCTCCTAATGTTCAAACTGCTTTTATCACTATTAAGTAATTTGTTTTACATTTATTGGATTGAATAACAGCTTCATTGGCTGTGACTCTGAAGACCCATGAAAGTTAAACCCTGGCATGTACTCTGACACTGACTGTGGCAATAAAGAAATTAAGAAGACCTCAAATTTTGTCCTTTCAAGTTTTTTGACTCATATGTATAAATATTATATAAAATACACATTATGTTTATGATAAACTATTATTCAATGCTTTTCTCTCTTGCTGGAATCTTTTATAATATATATCTACATATCTAACAGCTATCTCTACATAGAAATAGACTACATTTACTTTTATTAAACAAAAGTTCTTGCATTCTCTAGATTTAGGTATTCACTTATAAAAGTTTTTATCTATTCTCTTTAAATACTTCATTATATCTTTTATTGCCTTTTAGAAAAATTATTATTTGCTTCACCTATTTTATTTTCTTCTCAGTGATGCCAATTATTTCTTTATAGTTTACATTCTTAATGACCATTGCTCCTTTACACTTCATTTGTTTTTTTTCCCCCCTTATGCTACCTTTCCTGACACTAATTTCATTTCAATGAGATCTATTTTACATTCCACTTATTTACAAAAGTATTTATTATAATGCTCATTGTAACCACTAGGCTTTTTACTTCATTATTTTTCAGTTGTTGATTTCTTGTAAGTTTTTAGTCAATTTGTAGAGTCCATATTGTGTTTTATGTGTCTAGAATATAGAAATATTTTGAAATCTCTTTGTTTATGGGTGTGTCTTGCATATACCCTTCAACTGTCCTCTTCACACTCTGTTCCTTTTAGTTTGTGGAAGGGAATGTATGATCTCTGGGCATTCTATCTGGATCATTTTATTAGTTATTTTTAAATGTAGATCATTCCATTTGGATCTTTTACCTTCATCTTTTGAGTTAATATAAAAAGGGTATTCTAAGAGCATACTAAGTGGCAGGCATGGCAGCTGGGATATGCAACCTTAGGACACTTACTCATAGATTCTATCCCCCTTTTTTTTTTTCCCTCAGCTTTCTTCAGATAGCAGCTTTTTTTTCACCTCAGTTAAGACTGTGTCTTGGATAGAAAGACACTTAAATAACTTTCCCACTCTCATCATTATATCAGTAAGAATGTTGATACAGGAAAGAGACTTCTGAGTACTTCAGCCTCATATAAATCATGTGTAACGATTTACTTTTTAAGTAGCATAAATACAGACTTACTTTTTAAAATAGGTGCCTAATGAAACAAGTCTTACTACTTCCAATTCTTGTCACACATTTGGAATAATATATGAAATAAAATCCAACAGTGAAAGAAACCTGTCTAGGAAGAATGGTTTTTTTTAATATAAATTTATTTATTTTAATTGGAGGCTAATTACTTTACAACATTGTATTGGTTTTGCCATACATCAACATGAATCCACCATGGGTGTACACGTGTTCCCCATCCTGAACCACCCCCCCTCCTCCCTCCCCATACCATCCCTCTGGGTCATCTCAGTGCACCAGCCCCAAGCATCCAGTATCGTGCATTGAACCTGGACTGCCGATTTGTTTCATATATGATATTATTCATGTTTCAATGCCATTCTCTCAAATCATCCCATCCTCTCCCTCTCCCACAGAGTCCAAAAGACTGTTCTATACATCTGTGTCTCTTTTGCTGTCTCGCATACAGGGTTATCATTACCATCTTTCTAAATTCCATGTATATGTCTCAGTATACTCTATTGGTGTTTTTGTTTATGGCTTACTTCACTCTGTATAATAGGCTCCAGATTCATCCACCTCATTAGAACTGATTCAAATGTATTGTTTTTAATGGCTGAGTAATACTCCTTTGTGTATATGTACCACTGCTTTCTTATCCATTCATCTGCTGATGGACATCTAGGGTGCTTCCATGTCCTGGCTATTATAAACAGTGCTGTGATGAACATTGGGGTACACGTGTCTCTTTCCCTTCTGGTTTCCTCAGTGTGTATGCCCAGCAGTAGGATTGCTGGGTCATAAGGCAGTTCTATTTCCAGTTTTTTAGGGAATCTCCACACTGTTCTCCATAGTGGCTGTACTAGTTTGCATTCCCACCAACAGTGTAAGAGGGTTCCCTTTTCTCCACACCCTCTCTAGCATTTATTGCTTGTAGACTTTTGGATAGCAGCCATTCTGACTGGCATGAAATGGTACCTCACTGTGGTCTTGATTTGCATTTCTCTGGTAATGAGTGATGTTGAGCACCTTTTCATGTGTTTGTTAGCCATCTGTATGTCTTCTTTGGAGAAATGTCTCTTTAGTTCTTTGGCCCATTTTTGATTGGGTTGTGGAAGTATGTTTTTAAAATTGTGAAAATACTTAGCATGACTTTTATAGTCCCTTATGTGTGTTGGTTAAGCAGCCCCCAAATAGCCTTTCCCTTACCTGGAACTAAAACAAAGATTTGCTGTATCTCCAGTAACTGAAAAATCTTATGTCAGCCAAGGTCTGAGAGAAAAACTGATAATGCATGCAAAAGGAGGATCAAGGAGAACTTAAAAGGAGAGGCTATTTAAAGTTGCAGGCAAGGTTAAGAGGAACCAAAAAGGTGTGAAGCTAGCATTAGCAGGGCTTGGCCCAGTCTGAGGTCTGAGGGGCTTGGGGAGGAAGCAGTTGTCTGAACAGAGAGAGAGCTAGAGTGGGGAAAAGGACACAAAAGACATTCTTTCCAACATCCATTATCCTGAAAAACTCAGTGGCCAACACACACATACACAGAGTTAATGCATATGATAGTCTCCTGGGAGAAGACCATTGCCAAGAATGTGGATTGAAGATTTGAAGAGACAAACAGAGAATATATTACATAATCCATAGTACTAAAATGCCTGATGTATTTAGTGAGCCAGTGCTAGGGAGAAGTGTGAAGGCTCCAAAACCTGAAGTCACGATGGTTGAGGTCAAACAGATAATCTTGGTGTTTGTTTTCTGGCAGGACTAGACTTGGGCCTCCCAGGGAGCGCTAGTGGAATCCATATGTCAGTGCAGGAGACATGAGAGATGTGGGTTCGACCCATGGGTCAGGAAGGTCCCCTGGAGAAGGGAATAGCTACCCACTCCAGTACTCTTGCCTGGAGAATCCCACAGACAGATGGAACCTGGCAGGCTACAGTCCATAGAGTCACAATGAGTCGGACACGACTGAAGTGACTTAGCACTCTTTCAGACTTGAATGAACTTCTGGATTCAAACATGTTAGCTTCTCTATTTGGACAGTTTCTACATTTAAGTCCTTAGAAAATGTGACCAGCGTGTTCGACGATCTGGCCTACGTGTGCATATCACATAAAAAGGAAAATACCATTTAAGCAAACATTTATTTTCTGATCAAAAATATGAACAGGATGATAGGACTTAGTGGAAAGAAGAGCTAGGAACTCAAAGTCCTGGTTTAAAGTCAGAGCTCTGTGATTAACTACTCTGGATCCATGCATACATATTTCATCTTGTTGAGTCTCAATTTCTCTCATTTGCTAAAAGAGAAATTTAACATACCTATTACGTACTTAAGGAAGATTACTCCTGTACAGAATTATTACAATATTAACTAATGTTTTGTACTCAAACTAATGTAAAATAAGCTAGATGACAGATACATGAGAAATAATCAAATGAGTAATTGTAAAATAATATTCTACAGGAATTTGATGTAATTTACTAGAGATATTTTTAAATGTCCCAGATAAAGCAAACATACTTCTCCTGCAGGATACATTTCTATAATAAGAGATTATCAAGTAATTTATATGACATTATATATTTCCAATATATGTGGTTTTAAAATCTTTTTTTTTTT
>NW_011495082.1:19173103-19201695 GCF_000754665.1 Bison bison bison
TTTTTTTTCCTGACATTCATTTTTTGTTAGCTGGAATAATGACAAAAATGACCTTTAAAAAGTGTACTGTACACCCGTGGCAGATTCATGTTTATGTATGGCAAAACCAATACAATATTGTAAAGTAATTAGCCTCCAATTAAAATAAATAAATTTAAATTTAAAAAAAGTGTACTGTGTATTCCTTATGAAGTTATTTCAATTCTGTGAAATTATCATGTATTAAAAAAGACTACTCAGTGCTAGAGTTGCTCGTATTTTTATACTAGACTTCAGAAAAACTATTGGAGCACCACAGAAAAAGTGTAATTTAAAAGAACATAAAATATAATACAGTTTTGTAATGTTTTAACTAGGTAATTTCCTTCACAAATCAGTTTATTACAACATTATTTTCAAAAGTAAAGTACTAAAAACATTCTGAAAGTCCATAAATAGAGAAATGCTTGTCTAAATTATGGTTCCTTAACTCTGTGAAATAAAGTGAGGTTTATATGTACTGAGTTGAAAAGTCATCCACAATGGAGTACTGAAAAAAGCGAAGCAGAATAATATATATCATGCAACTCAATTTTTATTAAAAATTAAATAAATAAAACTAAATTAACTGGTTGTACATTTATATAAACATTGAAAAATAAATGAAAAATCATACTCTTTATAGCATTGCTTGACTTTTATTGCTGGGAAAATTAATGGAGAAGGGGAATAATTTTCCTCATACACATTGCATTGTTTGGAATTATTGCAAACAGCATATATTGTTGTATAATTTTTGAACTCACAAAAATTATCATATAAATTAAACTATAATGGTAATTCAAGAAAGCACCTGAATATTTTGTAAATATTTGTTCGATTAGTATGTATGTTAAATTACAAATAGACTACAATGTTTGTTAGAGCATCTACAGGTAATAATGAATTTTTAATTTACATTGAGATACTCTATATTTTTTATGCATGTGCACATAAAGTTATGACCAACCTAGATAGCATATTGAAAAGCAGAGACATTACTTTGCCAACAAAGGTTTGTCTAGTCAAGGCTATGGTTTTTCCTGTGGTCATGTATGGATGTGAGAGTTGGACTGTGAAGAAAGCTGAGCACCGAAGAATTGATGCTTTTGAACTGTGGTGTTGGAGAAGACTCTTGAGAGTCCCTTGGACTGCAAGGAGATCCAACCAGTCCATTCTGAAGGAGATCAACCCGGGGATTTCTTTGGAAGGAACGATGCTAAAGCTGAAACTCCAGTTCTTTGGCCACCTCATGCAAAGAGTTGACTCATTGGAAAAGACTCTGAGGATAGGAGAGATTGGGGGCAGAGGAGAAGAGGATGACAGAGGATGAGATGGCTGGATAGCATCACCGACTCAATGGACGTGAGTTTGAGTGGACTCCGGGAATTTGTGATGAATAGGGAGGCCTGGCATGCTGCGATTCATGGGGTCGCAAAGAGTCAGACATGACTGAGCGATCGAACTGCACTGAACTGAACATGTGTAGTTAAATTAATAAAACACATTAATATTTAGGCTCAAAAATACAGAATAAGAAGTGATATCCAAGGACAGTCATTCACACCGTATCATCACTGTGACCAGGAATATAATAAGATAAATAAGCAATACTAATAGTTTACTTTCTCCTTTCTTTGCTTATGTTCAAAATCCATATGAACTTTCTACAACCAGAAATATTTAGAGGGGTTCAGAAGAAGTAAGATAATATTCCTTGCCTTATACAATGTAAAAAGCCTCTGAATATTCTAGCAACCCTTATCATTTTCATAAAACAAAGTTAACATTAAAATATTTAATGTTACTTTATTTTTGTTAGAGCAGTGCTCCAAAATAATGTCAGCAGATCACCCGATCACGGAGGTACAGGTCTCATGGTGCCAGCTCAGCTTCATGCTTCCTTCTGAAATAGCGTCATCTGAACACCTCCGGATGTTGGCTAATCATTCCAATGAAT
Source organism: Bison bison bison (assembly GCF_000754665.1). Classification (NCBI taxonomy): domain Eukaryota; kingdom Metazoa; phylum Chordata; class Mammalia; order Artiodactyla; family Bovidae; genus Bison; species Bison bison. The sequence continues at coordinate 19,175,082 of NW_011495082.1, forward strand.
ATAAAAGTGTGCACTGCAAACTCAGCAAAGATATATGTCAGAGGAAAATTTCCTTTTTGTTTAATTAACATCTGAAAATATGATTTAGCAAGAAAAAAAAAACATCTTGAGGATCTCTGTTACATAGCAAATGGGGATCTCTTTATTGTCTTCGTGTAGGGGCATAGTTCCTTAAACATCAAGTATGCGATAAAATACAGTGAGAGTCTGGAGGAGAGCCTTTCAGATCTCAATACCTAGCTTTTCCAAAACTTATAATAGGAATTCTCAACTATATAGTCAAGGGTGGAGACACTGTAAGAAAATTTAGGGGCATTTCCCTGGTGGATGAGTGGTAAAGAATTTGCCTGCTGATGCAGGAGATGTGGGTTCGGTCCCTGGTCAGTTCCTCATGCCTCAGAGCAATTAAGCCAGTGCACCACAGCTCTCGGGCCCGTGGTCAAGAGCCTGGGAGACACTCCTACTGAACCCAGTAGTAGCAGCGGTTCAGTGCTGCAACTATTGTAGTCCGTGGGCTCTAGAGCCCGTGTTCCGCCAGAGAAGGCGCCACAGTGAGAAACCTGTGCACTGCATCTAGAGAGTAGCCCCTGCTTGCCAGAACTAGAGAAAGCCCACACACAACAATAAAGTCTTGGCACAGCCAAAGAATAACTAACCACATAGATAAATAAGCAGATACATTTAGGCACACGGTTACAAGCTCCACAATAATTCCACAAAGAATTCTGGAGTAAGCTAGAAACTAGGACATTTGATGAACATTTCTGAGTTCATATTTAAAATTCTCATGCTCTAATCACTCCAGGAACACCAACCAGCCTACTCTTGTTTTGATGAGGTCACCATTTAGTCTTAGGGTCTAAGAAACCTTGAGTAAAGACATAATTTGGACCAGAAACTGGTCCATATTTTAGTTACATGATTGCTGGTCTTTATGTGTGTTGACTTCTGTATGCTGCATCAGTCCTTGCCAGTTACAAGCATGGTGTTGCTCACAATCTCATCTATTCAATAAGTACACATTATTGACAGTAATGATAACTCATCTTCTAAGATAATCATTGACAGCAAATATAGAATTAAATTATTAAAGTCTGTTTCATGATGCATAGAATAGTCAAAACAATTTATATTCTTACTCATTTGTATACTTTTAAACAACTGTTTATGGATGTTCACTTTATCCCAGTCCTGAGTCTAGGAAAAGAAGAACAAAGAAACAGAATTTAAACTTAAGCCATGCTACCAAGAAGCGTTCATTCTAGAGTCAGTGATTGCAGTCAAATTAAGTAGTCGAACAAAGAATCCAAACAAAGAACAGTGTAAGAGCAAAGGCCCTAAAGCATTTGCAAAATGGATAAAAAGGATGGTGGTATTGATGAAATAGAATGATCAAGAAAGAGTATGGTACAACATGAGGTGATAAGGGTCAGGCAAGAGCCAGCCCATGAAAGGTGTTTATTATAGGCTGTGTAAAAATATCTGATGCTTTAAAAAAAACAGTTGGAAGCTATTGAAAATTCTTAAGCAGGAAAAGTATTCATATCGTATTGTATTTTTGAAAGTAGTTGGGTAAAGTACTGTGACTATGATGGAGGGTGAAATTTGGAAGCAAAGTCTTAAGAGGATATTGTGATTGTGAAGAGAAGAATTGAGAGCTGCTACAAAAAGGTTTCTCTAGTGGCTCAGATGGTAAAGAACCCACCTGCAATGCTGGAGACCTGGGTTTGATCCCTGGGTTGGAGGATCCCCTGGAAGAGGTCATGGCAACCCACTCTAGTATTCTTACGTGGAGAATCCCCATGGATAGAGGAGCCTGGTGGGCTACAGTCCATGGGGTCACAAAGAATCGGACACGACTGAGCACACACAAAGGAGAGTAGTCATAGGAATGCAAAGTGGACTTTTTGGAAATAACTTTAGAGGTAGAACTCTCAAGAGAATCAAGAATGCTGCCTTATACTTCATCAAAATTTAAAATGCCTGCTTTTCAAAAGACTTCACTGAGACCACTTGCAAATCACATACTTGGTGAGAGAATTATATTGAAATATGTAAGCACAATCAAAGTGAAACAGTAAGAAAACAAGAAGCAATAAATAAAATTGGGTATAATTTATCTATTAGTGAAGTCATAACTTTAACAAAGAATATGTACAAACCACAAATATGTATATGAAAATGCTAAGCATCTTTAGTCATCAGGAGAATACAAAAGAAAACTGTGATGAGATGCCACTTTGCTGCTGTTTAGCTGTTAAGTCATGTCTGAATCTTTGTGACCCTGTGGACTGTAGCCCAAAAGGCTCCTCTCTCCATGGGATTTCCAAGGCAAGAATACTGGAGTAGGTTCTCATGCCCTCCTCCAGGGGACCTTCCCAACCCAGGGATTGAACCCAGGTCTCCTGCATTGCAGGTGGATTCTTTACCCCTGAACCCCCTGGGAAGCCCACTACATGCCTTTAAAACTGGTTTATATTAAAAAGCCTATCATATCAAGTGCTGACAAGATGTGGAGATACATGACCTTGTAGGATTAATGGTAGGAATGTAAAATGTTAGAAACACTCTTTTGAAGACAGTTTGACAGTTTCTTGAAAATACAACTTCCATATGATCCGACTATTTCACTGCAAATTATTAGCTCCCTAAAACAAAAGAATGAAATTTGTCCATACAAAGATGTATACACAAGCATTCACAGCAGCTTTATTCTGGTAACATTTCTAAAGTTTAAACGACTTAAATACTCATCAAAAGGTGAATGTAAAACCTGTGCTATACCACATAAAATATTACTACTCATCCAAACAAAATATTTTATTTGAGGCATGCAACAAAATGCATACATTTTAAAATAATAATGTTGTATGAATGTCCAACATAAAAGTTCATAAAATTCTAGAAAATGCCAATCCATTTAAGCGGTAGAATATTTCAGCAGTTGCTTGGAGGCAGGGATGAGAGAAGGGGGAGAGGGGATGAGAAAAGGGGGAGAGAGGTTGAGAAAGGTTAGGACAGAAATTATGAAGGGCATGAGGAGGCTTTTGGGGTGACATGTGTGTCTATTATCTTGGTTGTGTGATGGTTTTGAAGCCATATATATATATGTCAAAACTTGTCAAATTGTACACTTTCTACATAGCCAGTTTATTGTACATCAAGTTTGCTCTTAAGAAAAACAAAAACTAGTTTTTGCCTTCAGCCAAGGGGTAGATTAAGTTTGCAGTTTCTGTAATGAGATAATACACTAAAAACAAATCAGTTGATACAAGAAAGAAATGGAAAATATTCTTCCAACCAAAATTGAAGATTGTAACCTGGGAAGAGTACCTTAGGAAACTCTGAGAACACATCAGAAGTCAAGGCAAGTAACATAATCTTTTGAGACAAAGGGCTGTATATCAAATGATGTCATACTGACAATTTACACAATCCAGATCTAAGAGTCAGTTTGTTGTGATCCACATAGTCAAAGGTGTTCGTGTAGTCAATGAAGCAGATTTTTTTTTTTCCTCTGCCTTTTCTAAAGCCAGGTTGCACGTCTGGAAGTTTTCAGTTTGCTTACTGTTGAAGTGTACCTTGAAGGATTTTGAGCATTATCTTGCTAGCATGTGAAATGAGCAAAACTGTATGGTAGTTTGAGCATTCTTTGACATTGACCTTCTTTGGGATTGGAATGAAAACTGACCTCTTCCAATCCTGTGGCCACTGCTCAGTTTTCCAAATTTGCTGGCATATTGAGTGCAGCACTTTAACAGCATTGTCTTTTAGAATTTGAAAAGCTCAGCTGGAATTCCATCATCTCCACTAGCTTTGTTCATCGTAAGTCTTCCTAAGGCCTGCTTGACTTCACTCTCCAGCATGTCTGGCTCTAGGTGAGTAACCACACCATCCTGGATATCTGGGTCATGAAGATCTTTTTCGTATTGTTCTTCTGTGTATTCTTGCAACCTCTTCTTAATCTCTTCTACTTCTGTTAGGTCCATACCATTTCTGTCCTTAATTGTGCCCATCTTTGCATGAAATGTTCCCTTTGTATATTCAATTTCCTTGAGATCTCATCTTTCCCATTTATTGTTTCCCTATATGTTTACAGTGTTCCCTTAAGAATGCTTCTGACTGAGAGTTAGGGAGGGACTCTTCCACCTTGTCTGATACTTAGCCTCAGGGCTGATTAAGGCTGAGACAGGGCTCCTAGCAAAGACTGTGGGAAGGGAAGTGTTTGGGCTATGCATTTACTCAGCTATTCACAAAAGGAAACTGACTAACCTCTAACCTCAACCTAAAAACTGTCAAGACAGGCATTTTCAAAAACAAAAACTTCTATTGCATTGCTTTCTCCTACAGCTTGCTCTGTCGCTCATCTTTCCCAAATGCTCATGATTTCCACTTCTTAATTTCAGGTTTTACCAGATTCTAGCCCTCATATTCAGTTCTTTAATGCCTATCCTTTTTTTTTTTTCCCAAATTAAACCCATTCATTGTATATCCTTAGATTCTCTAACATGGAATAGGAAATCGGGAGGCCAGATTAAAATGCTTCATACATCACAAATGAACAAAACTCAAGGTAAGCTAATTATAGTTTTTAACTTAGAAATATTACCCTATAAATATGCAACCCTGAAAAACTAAAGTGGACTACAACATAAGGCTTGCCACTTTCCACATTATTGTGGCAACAAATAATGATTCTGCTTTATAATCTGGTATTTGTATCAAGTCAGTTGATGGGCATCTGAACATATGCACTAACCCTTACATTTCCTTGTAGCTCTCATGTATATGTGCATTTTCTCCTTCCACTGTCAAGTAGCCCCAGACAACTGCAGCCACAGGAGGAAGCATACCTGGCCTTGTATTTCCTCAGTCTGAATTACACCCCAGAGCTCTGCCATCTCTTCTCTCGTCTAATCTTGAAAGCATGACAATCTCATGCTGATAGCTGACTCCTCCATTAGTGAATTGGCTCATTACCACTAGAAACTGGGGATTCAGAGCAGATCCCATGACTACAGTGTCAAGTCTCTGTTATGTGACAGATGCTGTGTAAGGTAATCTATCCATGTATTTCTAATACTGACATCAACTCATAAAACAAGGATGACTGTATCCCCTTTAAAGATCAAAACACTGAGATGAAGGTGATATCCCCTAGGTCACAAAACAGTAAAGGTAGAGTTTTAATCCAGCATCTATATTTTTTCCACTAAGCCAAACTGATCATTTTATCCTTTTCACTTAAATAGACAAGATCCACTATCTGAAATTTCAACCAATAGTTTTACAATCCTGACTATTTATTAGTCAGTCACAGTTTTAGGAAAAATGTTCCTATCTTTTGCAAATAAAATAAGTATTTAAAACAAGGCATTACGAAGCACACAGTCCTTTTGGGTCTGAGTTCATTTTGAAAGGATTTTGACAAAATTTCCAATTTATGTTTATAGAAACTCCTCTATTTATGCATAAATTTGGCATATGTTATTTCCCTCTTTTCCTTTATTGTGGAATATGACTTAATTATTTTAGTAGAAACTAAAATTTAAAGTAGAAAATTTATTGTAATTAAATTTACTTTGGCACATTTATTGTCAAAACCACTGAATACTGACCGATCTGTAGGCACTAAGTACTAGCACTCAGTACAATTCTGGAAAGATGTCTAATCAAACTGAGTTATGGTAAGTCATTCTAAGAAGATTTTCATTCAAATAAGAATGGCAAATCTCAGCTTCCTAGCCCTCTCTCCACTGTACCTCCACACCCTCAATACCCACAGTACAACTGACTGATTTATTAGAATTAGGATCATTAAAAAAAAAAAAAAGTCAATTCATTTGAAAGCCAGGCATTGAAAACCAGAAATACTAAAATGCGGTCAGATTTGAGTCATCCACCATCCTTTGCCCAGTGCCTGAAGATGCTCTTTAAGGTAAACAATGAATATTGGCTGGCTTAGGTTCAAGTAAGACATTTGATACCCAGAGAAAAATAAGCAGGAGAGTGAATAAAGCAGTAGTCACATTTCTGAAGAATGAAATCAGTAGATTGCAAGTGACAGGTTCAATTACTGGTCCATGGACCACTGACACATCCACCTTAAACTCTGAGGAATGGGCAGTGGGAAAAGGATGAATAACTCTTAAGATTTAGAGAAAATATGTAACCACTCAGGCAGAAAATTAGCAATTACATTTCGTGCCATCAGTAATAACTATTTCAACAAAAATCTTAGGTTAACGTCAGACTGTGTGACAGTGTATCAACCATTACACCTGTGTTCAATCAGCGTCCACATCCCTCAACGCGATCCTGAGCTGTTTAGTTCAGATGTGGCTCCTTCAGGGATAGGCAAGATGGCCGACGTCTGCTACAGAAGCGTTCAAAAGCAATTGACTTCACAGTGTTGATGCTGACTGTTGAAAAGAGAAAAATTCTGTAAAATTTGGACAGTTGTGGTTTGTCTTTTCAGGTTTTCCTTTGATTATTTTTTTTCTGGTTATGAATAAAATTACAATTTTCACTGGAGAAAAAGCTGCAAATTACATCAGTAAGAACTCTTTGTAGTGAGATTTTCAGATTTACAGTTACATGAAATATTATCTTTAATAAAAATTATGCATTCATGAAGCTTCTCATTTCTGAGTAAAGGACTAAAATAATAGATGACACATTTTTAAAAAGAGATAGACAATGCACACATAATTAATGCATCACTTCTCTCTTAATTTAAATCTGGTTTGACACTATAGAGCTAACTGGTAAGCTTTTTAAAAATTTGCATATGTATTGACAGGGATGATAAACGATTTCTCGCCAACAGATAAATATGCTTCATTTACTCATGAACTCTATTGCCTTATAGTTTTACTCCAAGAATAAGCTAAATAAAAACAATACAAAGAATCAAAGACAAAATGTAAAGAGGATTAAAGATGACTAACAACCCAACAAATGGCTAATCAGAAAATTATAACAAAAATCTATACATATATTGCTTAGTTGAGATAATAAATGACCACAGTTATAACAAAAATTCTATTTGAAGATAGCTTTAATAAAATATGATAAAGGAGAAATACGATGTTACTTACTCATGAATTTTCAAGTACACAACAACATATATATTGCCATACACTAGTTATAACTTTTTAAAGTACTTGTAGGTGAAAGTAAATTGAATTGCCACAAATTAAATCAGCAGCTGAAATTTATTATGAACTTTATTATTATAATATAAGATTCATATTATTGAAGCCTTATACTTAGAGATTTCTTAACAATAGTTTAAGTTATTCTCATATAATGCACTCATTTTAATTCTCATATAATGCACTCAGTAATATATGTGTTCACACATAGTATAAATTATATATAATCACATATAATATCCACAGTGCATAATATGATATCAAGAATGGCATATTTATCAAGAATTGTCCTTGAAGCCGGAGAACCACCTGTTCACTCATGTGTGACTTTCCTGTGTAACTCTGGAGAAACATACACACATAAATAATGATGATGATGACAATGATATATTGATGAACTATATTAAGTGCTATAGAAAGCATGGTATCTTATGCAACTACACAAGGAAAATTATAAATTAAGAAGGATTGGAAGGTATGTTGCCTTACTAAATAGATGTTTTTCTAAAAATTTATGTTTAGACCAAATATCTGTAATTCTCAGACATTGTACATGATCTAAAAACCATTCTACTTAAATCATTTACAGGGAACATTAAAAAAGTGAATACTGTGTTTATTGTCTCTTATGTTACGCTGATAAGTTCAGAATACATGTGTTTATATTTGTGCTCTCAAAGCAGGTACATCTAAACCGCCTTCCTAAATACAGATCCATGCCCATTACGAGGGTGATAAATATCTCAGCAGCCTTCAACATGAATGGTGGTCCTCTAGGTAAGGAAGAGAACAGAGAATAATACGTTTTTCCTCAAATGTAAGAATGCCGCTGAACGGTTTTACAATAGCAGCCTTTCGTGAGCTCAGCATACTCCCTCCAATACCTGTTTGTCACCTGTGATTCAGTGTCTTAGTAACATTGTAAATTGCATCATTTAGTCTCAGCATTGTCTCATTTCCCTCTTATTTTTTTTTCCTCCTTACTCTTGGTTCCCAACATGATTCTGTCTCATCTAATATCCTACCAGTGCTCAATCTCAGATAATTGTAATGTTGGAAAGGGTTTGAGTGGCAATTTCTCATTAAGGTATAAATGATTGATCGATTCTTGTGCTGTCTTTTCCGGGGCATTTGCATTTTAATAGAGGATAATTCCTTCATTCATGGAGAATGAGTTCTATAATAGTGTCATTTCAAACCAGAGTAATAGGACTGGGCAAGGGAAATTTGGGTTTGGGAAATCTTCCTTATTCTTTGTCAAGATCATATTCAACTTCTCATTAATTCAAAACTTCACCCTACATCTGGAGTTCTAGCATCTCCAGAGTTGGCTTCAGTCTTTCCAAGGCTGGAGTTATTTTCTGGAGGTAATTTAAACATGGACACAATCACATTAATTCTTTCCCTTCACTGAGGTAACCTTAAGTGCTTAGGAGTCATACTTCAGAAAGTCTCTGAAGGAGACAGAATCAAGAAACAAAATAAAGTAAGCAAAAAATAACAACAAACAAATATATAGAGGCAGAGAAAGTGCAGTGAGACAGCCTAATCAGCCGTCCTAGCGGTGATATTTACAGACGTCCCAGTACTGCAGTAAATAGTGTTTTATGCACATACACTATTCCTTCAGTCTCAAGGAGGGACGAGATTTCTAGGCACTTTCTTGCTATACAACCCTAGTAAATAAAGTGTACAGTGCTCCTAAAACCATCCCAGAGAGACATGGAGATCACATTATAGGCATTCTTATTTTCCCTTAAAACAATTTTTATGAATTATAAATCACATATAATTCTGGGGATGTGAAATACACATGAAACTTACTGACAGCTTGGTTTTCTGTACACAAAAAGGACTAAATTTTAAATTACATTATCTCATGTATCACCATATTGTCATTTCATGTATAGCAAAACCACAACTGTCCAAGGGTAATTTTCTATTAATTAAACTATTATATGTAGGCTGAGTCTATGTATATTGTCAGATTGAACTAAGATAGAAAAGTCTAGTCAGCAAAATAGACACCCTAATATCTACTGTAACATTCCAAAAATGAATGCACTTTCACCAGGTTTAAGAAGTTTTAGTTAAAAGCTAACACTAACCAGAGTTGTTCTTCATCCAGGTCATTGAAAAAGTCATGTCATCAAATTACATATAAATCAGATAAACTTATAAACATTTTGCAAGTAAGTATATTCTATCTAGATTATAATCTCAGATAAGTAGAGGTATTTCAGTTGTATGGCACCATTTGGAAAAATATAGATACTCTAGGTACCACAATTTTGTGTTTTACATAAACTTTTGGTAAACATTTTTTACTAATATTTAGTGTTCTAAACATGTTTTAAATGTCTATGGGTTGACTAGAGTTTAGGATCATAAGCAGCAATTTGTAATCCCTTCAAGCTCATTTAATGATCTGAAGTTATTTACCTAGAATGCCAAAGTCTGGAAAATGGCTGCTTCATTTTACATAGATTTTCTGGTGAAACTGAAGGTAAATTTGCTTCTCAGACAAATTTTCTTTGTATTTCTGATATCACTTTAAAATAGAAGGTCAAATATGAAACTTAAGTGCAAAACTATATTTTAAAACATTTTGATTGCTAAAAATCCACCCATTGAATAATGGGGATATCAATTCAATAAATAAGTAGATTTTTATATTTCACTTGCAATACTCACTTGTATTATGACTTTATAATAAATTATTCACTTTTAGAAAAAACGTGTTGTACTGTTCTAAGTCCCTTTAGTCTCTGAGTCTTTGTGACCCTGTGGATTGCAGCCTGCCCGGATCCTCGGCCCATGGGATTTCCTAGGCAAAAATACTGGAGCGGGTTGCCATTTCCTCCTACAGGGGATCTTCCTGATCCAGGGATCGAAGCCAGATCTCCTGCATTGCAGGCAGATTCTTCATCATCCGAATTACCGGGGAAGCCCTTAGGAAAAATATAGAAACCTTAAATCCTGATGGTTAAATTTTCTTTCCTTTCTCTCTATCCTATGGAAATAACAAAAATCAGCAATAACTGACTTAATAATAAGTACATTGTTTGCAATTTCATTTAAAGAAATGTCACAGGAAACTCTGCAGCATGACTGCAGAGTCATGTGAGGGTGACTGAGGAAGAGAGGAAATTTCAAAAAATTTCTCCCTTTGGTTGAAAGAAATATTACTTAGAGAGCAGCAGAAAAAGATTCTTTCTTCTCTACTAATACACATTATATTTTCAACAGTGCATTCAATTCAATTTCATTTGAATTAAAATGTCATTAATGAAAAAATAGTTGACCTGCTAACTAAAAGAAACTGCTACACAGAGGTTAATCAAGGTATCTCTACCTCAATTCAGCTTAACAATTGATCAAAATAAGTATTCTCTTTTAAGCATTCAATTATGTTTTTCAAAAAACTTAAGAATGTGCTCATTGCACAAATCATCATGTAAAAAATGGGTTATACTTAATATGTATCAAAAGTTGCATTATCTACTCAAGATATTATTGTGCTGACAGGGTTTAAAATATAATCATTTTTTGGTTTGTTTTAAAAGTCAACTTTTTAAAGAAACAATCTTCTAAATTTATTTTTATTTAAAACAGGTTGCTCTCAAACATTTATTACTCTTACCTGTGATATTGATATTTTATAACGAAAATATTCATGAGTATAGATCAAACATTTTTGATGATATTTACTTAATGAAATTTTGCTTTAAGAACCATTAAATGTATTTCCAGGTATTTCTCACACTAAGATGATTGCCAGAGCAACAGAGATGGACAAGAACTACACACGTTAGTTAAGACTTGATGATCCTGCACAGCAATGGTAAAGCTCAGCAGTTTTCATTTGGGTGATCAAAGTTTATTTTATTCAATCTAAACATAGAACTTAGTTTGTTTTCCTTTTTCCTAGGGCTTCCCTGGTAGCTCTGCTGGTAAATAATGTGCCTGCAATGCAAGAGACCCTGGTTCAATTCCTGGGTTGGAACGTTCCCCTGGAGAAAGGATAGGCTACCCACTCTAGTAGTAGTCTTGGGCTTTCCTGGTGGGTCAGATGGTAAAGAATCTGCCTCCAAAGCAGGAGAGCTGGGTTCAGTCCCTGGATTGGGAAGATCCACTGGAGGAGGGCAGGTAACCCACTCCAGTATTTTGACCTGGTGAATCACCATGGACAGAGGAGCCTGGTGGCTTAGAGTCCATGAGGTCCCAAAGCTGGACACAAGTGAGTAAGAACAGCATAGCACATATAAAATTACAGTATAACCATATAATGCTATATATATGGTTGCAGGTATATGGCTTGGCAATTCCAAATCCCTTTGTACTCAGTTCAGTTCAGTCACTCAGTCACGTCTGACTCTTTGCGACGCCATGGACTGCTGCATGCCAGGCCTCCCTGACCATCACCAACTCCTGGAGTCTACTCAAACTCATGTCCATTGAGTTGGTGATGCCATCCAACCATCTCATCCTCTGTCGTTCCCTTCTCCTCCCGCCTTCCATTTTTCCCAGCATCAGGGTCTTTTCAAATAACACAGTTCTTCACATCAGGTGGCCAAAATACTGGAGTTTCAGCTTCAGAATCAGTCCTTCCAATGAATATTCAGGACTTACTTCCTTTTGGATGGACTGGTTGGATTTCCTTGCAGTCTAAGGGACTCTCAAGAGTCTTCTCCAATACCACAGTTCAAAAGCATCAATTCTTCGGCGCTCAGCTTTCTTCACAGTCCAACTCTCACATCCATACTTGATTACTGGATAAACCACAGGTTTGATTAGATGGCCCTTTGTTGGCAAAGTAATGTCTCTGCTTTTGAATATGCTGTCCAGGTTGGTCATAACTCTCCTTCCAAAGAACAAGCATCTTTTAATTTCATGGCTGCAGTCACTATCTGCAGTGATTTTGGAGCCCAAAAAAATAAAGTCGGACACTGTTTCCACAGTTTCCCCATCTATTTCCCATGAAGTGATGGGACCGGATGCCATGATCTTTGTTTTCTGAATGTTGAGCTTTAAGCCAACATTTTCACTCTCCTCTTTCGCTTTCATCAAGGGGCTCTTTAGTTCTTCTGTGCTTTCTGCCATAAGTGTGGTATCATCTGCATATCTGAGGTTATTGATATTTCTCCCAGCAAGCTTGATTCCAGCTTGTGCTTCTTCCAGCCCAGTGTTTCACATGATGTACTCTGCATATGAGTTAAATAGCAAGGTGACAATATACAGCCTTGACACACTCCTTTTCCTATTTGGAACCAGTCTGTTGTTCCATGTCCAGTGCTAACTGTTGCTTCCTAAACTACATACAGGTTTCTCAAGAGGCAGGTCAGGTGGTCTGGTATATCTATCTCTTTCAGAATTTTCCACAGTTTGTGGTGATCTACACAGTCAAAGGCTTTGGCATAGTCAATACAGCAATAATTGTATCTAGATGTCTTTTAGATTGGAAGATCTAGATAATGGAGAGAATTGGATGAACTCTCACTATAGCAATAGTTGAACACATTTTGGTTCCACGAACAGTTAATGATCAGACCCCAGAATTGAGCATTTCAGAATCCTCAGTTAAAGAGTTTGTCTGTGTGTGTGTATGTGTGTGTGTGTGTGTGTGTGTTAGTCACTAAGTCATTTCCAACTCATTGTGACCCCATGGACTGCAGCCTGCCAGGCTCCTCTATCTATGGAATTCTCCAGGCAAGATTACTGGTGTGCATTGCATGCCCTTCTCCAAGAGAATCTCCTTGATCCAGGGATCGAACCCAGGTCTCCTGCATTAGCAGGCAGCTTCTTTACTATCTGAGCCACTGGGGAAACTTAAGCAACAAGGTTCTACTGCATGGCACAGGGAACTATATTGAATATCCTGTGAAAAACCATAATGGAAAAAAATATAAAAAATAATGTACACATGTGTAAAACTGACTCACTTTGCAGTGTAGCAGAGATTGACTCAACACTGTAAATCAAGTATATTTCAATAAAAAATTGATTAAAATAATTTATATGTGTTCAAAGTATACACTGAAAAAACAGAAAGACTAAGGCACAGACAATTGTTTATAATTGGATAAAATAATAACATAAACATTATTTCCATGACCAATTTTTCATTCTTGTTTGGTATTTTTGCAATGAAGATATCTGATGAAGACAAAATACTTTGCCAATTGCTAAAAGCCAAAATAATGGTGAAAAATTCTCAGTCAATATTTGAGTGCAAACAAATAAAAATAAAAACGTGTTTGAATGTATGTATGTCTGGGCCATTTCAAAGACAGGTTAAAGCTGCTTAGGAAAAGATTGTTTTGTATTATGAATACAACATCAATCAATGCTTCCCTTACCAAGAACACTGTCATTTAAAGTTTAGTTTGTGGTTTTCTCTTTGCATTAAACTGGTAAAATGTTGTCATATTTGAAAAGATCAATTTTTTAGTCTTCTTCCAATACAATGTGCATCAAATTCCTTAGAATGCTTATAGTCTTTGACCAAATATTTCCTTCTCTAGGGTGACTGCAGCCATGAAATTAAAAGACGCTTACTCCTTGGATGCAAAGTTATGACCAACCTAGATAGCATGTTGAAAAGCACAGATATTACTTTGCCAACAAAGGTCCGTCTAGTCAAGGCTATGGTTTTTCCAGTGGTCATGTATGGATGTGAGAGTTGGACTGTGAAGAAGGTTGAGCACTGAAGAATTGATACCTTTGAACTGTGGTGTTGGAGAAGACTCTTGAGTCCCCTGAACTGCAAGGAGATCCAACCAGTCCACTCTGTAGGAGATCAGCCCTGGGATTTCTTTGGAAGGAATGAGGCTAAAGGTGAAACTCCAGTACTTTGGCCACCTCATGCGAAGAGTTGACTCATTGGAAAAGACCCTGATGCTGGGACGGCTTGGGGGCAGGAGGAGAAGGGGACGACAGAGGATGAGATGGCTGGATGGCATCACTGACTCAATGGACGTGAATCTGAGTGAACTCCAGGAGTTGGTGATGGACAGGGAGGCCTGGCGTGCTGCGATTCATGGGGTCACAAAGAGTCAGACACGACTGAGCAACTGAATTGAACTGAACTGAGGGAACCTATCTTAAGATGAGGTAAAAAAGTATATATGGGGTATTATTATTATAGGAAGTTTTCAAATGCTAAACATTCAGAAATAATATACTACGGAAAGAATAATTTAGAATACATCTATAAGATGAAATAGCATTAAGGCTAATTAACTTATGTTTAACAGTATATTGTATGATGGGATGTCATGGTACCACAGGCTGGGTGACTCTAAGAGAAGAAATTTGTTTCTCACAGTTCTCAAGTCTGGGAAGTACAAAATCAAGCATGGCATGACAAGTTTGATTCTGAAGTGTTTTTCCTTGGCCTGGAGAGGCAGGCATCAGCTCGCTGTGTGCCCACCTGGCCTCTTCAAGCATTCTCAGAGAAAGTGAGGAGGCAGGAAGCTCTCTCTTAGTAAAATGACACAATTCCTATAAGAGTCCTGTGCTCGTGGCATCATTTAACCTAAGCTACTTCCTAAGAGGCTGCATTTCCAAATATATCTCTTTAGTGTTAAGGCTTCACTATTAGTATTAATGGGGGAAGGACCACACAATGTTCAATCCATAATACAAGGAAAACGTGTGTGTGTAACATTATGGGGACAATCACTAAAGAGTTTAAATACTCTGTTATCTTGCTTTTATAAGTACTAAATTATGTTTACGTAGGGAGAAAAGCTAGTCAAAAATCCACCCATCATAAAAGGTAGCTGTCCATGGATGGTGTTATTTATTGGGGCTTTTGTTTTGCATTTTCTAGTTATAGTAGTCAATATTTTAAAATAATCATTATGTGTTGGTGTTTGGTAAAAATATTTCACTGCCTGTGAGGTAGTAAATGAGAGTCAAATGGAATAAAATGAAATAAAGTATATGAAAGCAGCTATGACAGTGTTTGAAGTACTCAAATGATTCCTCATAATTTTAATATATTTGCTGTGGTAGAAAACCCTCCTGCCAACGCAGGAGATATAATGAGACGTGGGTTCAGTCTCTGGGTCGGGAAGATCCCCTGGAGAAGGGCATGGCAACTCACTCCAGTAGTCTTGCCTGGAGAATCCCACAGACAGAAAAACCAGGCAGGCTACAGCTCATAGGGTCACAAAGAGCTGGACATGACTGAAGTGAGTGAGTGATATATAGTGTACCACAGGGTAATTCTATTTTCATTATTTGAGCCAGAAACTAATACATATCATACTGAGAAATGATGATGAGATTTAAAAAACTATTATATGCTTAGGCTACATAGGTGGGTACCCTAAAAGCAGAAACCTAACACAAGGGGATCCAACCCATCCATTCTGAAGGAGATCAGCCCTGGGATTTCTTTGGAAGGAATGATGCTAAAGGTGAAACTCCAGTACTTTGGCCACCTCATGCGAAGAGTTGACTCATTGGAAAAGACTCTGATGCTGGGAGGGATTGGGGGCAGGAGGAGAAGGGGACGACAGAGGATGAGATGGCTGGATGGCATCACCGACTCAATGGACGTGAGTCTGGGTGAACTCCGGGAGCTGGTGATGGACAGGGAGGCCTGGCGTGCTGCGATTCATGGGGTCGCAAAGAGTTGGACACGACTGAGTGACTGAACTGAACTTAATGTAAACTGATTATTTTAGAAACATTTTAAAACATTCTCAGCTCTTAGATAACTTGTCATAGGAGATAATCCATTGTTTTCAATAGTGCTTTAACAATTAGCGTAATTATATCACATGACCTATTTTTCAACTACTTATTGAGTAATTTCTATTTTTCAGAAAATACACTCAGATCTTTGAATACAAAAATAAAACATAAATACAGTATACTAACGCATATATATGGAATTTAGAAAGATGGTAACAATAACCCGGTGTACGAGACAGCAAAAGAGACACTGATGTATAGAACAGTCTTATGGACTCTGTGGGAGAGGGAGAGGGTGGGAAGATTTTGGAGAATGGCAATGAAACATGTAAAATATCATGTAGGAAACGAGTTGCCAGTCCAGGTTTGATGCACGATGCTGGATGCTTGGGGCTGGTGCACTGGGATGGCCCAGAGGGATGGTATGGGGAGGGAGGTGGGAGGAGGGTTCGGGATGGGGAACACATGTATACCTGTGGTGGATTCATTTTGATATTTGGCAAAACTAATACAATTATGTAAAGTTTAAAAATAAAATAAAATTAGAAAAAAAAAAAGCAGAAAAAAAAAATCTACTGTCATCTGAAGAATCACTACTAAGTGAAATAAATCATTTTTTCAGGATGATAAATTCAGGCAAAGAGAAAGGATTTAGGATAAACAGCATAAATGGCAGATAATTTAGCAATGTTTCATAAAGAAAGAGATATGTAAACCAGGTTTTAAAGAGTAATTGCAACAGCAGTGACAAAGACAAAGGTCAGGAAACACAAAAGGGGAAGAAGCCAACCAGACTAAGAGTGCCTCACATTTACAGGTAGGGGACCCTGGAACTTTCATGACGGTGTCTTCGGCAATACAGAAAATATTGCAAGACAATGCCAAATGTGAGCTCAAAGATGATCCTATCAAAATGACAATTTGGACACAAATAACTTTCATTGCTGTCTTACAAATTACTGGTAATTCATCCCTCTGATTGTCCTAATGCCCTTTTCTCACTTTTCAAAATTTTAATTTTAAAATTGTTTGTATGTGCATTATTAGAACATGGATACTTTTTTTTTAATTTAATTTAATTTAATTTTTTAACTTTACAATATTGTATTGGTTTTGCCATATATCAAAATGAATCTGCCACAGGTATACATGTGTTCCCCATCCTGAACCCTCCTCCCTCTCCCTCCCCATACCATCCCTTTTTTTTAATGCTGTGCTATTAACATATTTTTGATTATCAATGAGTGTACATGAATTAAATAATAATCAAGTTTTAAAAAATAAACAAAATCTTCAATATTAAAAGTGTGTGCATCACACATTATGAAAAAACTAAAAAGAAATCAATGCTAACTTTAAATATCAAGCAACTTTTTTACTTTAGTGATACAAGAAAGTTAACAAAGCAAAATCTTGCAGAGTAATCAGTGTTGTTCATGTGTAAAAGCTACAAATTTGTTGTCATCAGTATGGCTAGAAAACATAAGGGAAATGTCAGCATGAATTTTTCCAAAAATAATTTTAAAATAATAATGTAATAAAGTAAACTAGACTAAAAATCAAAAATTTTAAACAAAGTATGAAAATTCAAGTAAGGAGATTAGGGTCTACATGCATGGGAGGATTATGTTGATGAAGTTTCTTCACAGATTTGCACCATTAGGGTAATGCAGAGTGCATTATTTATTTTAAAAAATGCTACTATAATTAAATACAAGATTATCCATCACATGTCTAAGTCACTGGAGCACAGCACAAGACAATAATTCCCCTGTAGAAATCAATGAAGAACAAGGGGAATGAGAAACGTACAAAGTTTTCAACAAAACCTCTTAAAAGTTGAAACACAAAAGCGTAACAGATGTAGAACAGCTTTCAAAAGTATGGAGACCAGGCAGGAATGCTTTAGAGAAGAGAATATCACTAAATCTCAGGAAGAGTCAACCAGGCTGATTTCTCCAGAATAAAGAACACATTCTACGAAGTAAAACTTGAACTGTTTATTTACAGCAGTGGAAATAGGATGTACCAACTGGCAGCAGGAGTTTCTAGGGCTCAAACTAGAAATGAGGAACAGAGAACCTGTACTTGAAGACAATCACACGGGTGAGGATTTCCAGGAAGCAGTCTTGCAGTCTTTTTCTCTCTCTCACTCTCTCTTTATGTCTACAAGTGAGAAGAGATATATACTAATTTTCTCACAGCTCACACCTACCTATCCATTTACTGGTTAAAATGTATAAGCTAAATGAATTCACAAACAAAACCCTAGATCAGTTGAAAGCCTACAACAGGGCTTTGGCACTTCCTTTATGCTAATTGGATGACAAGAGAACTATTAAGAGAACATAACTCCTTCAATAACAAATCATCAAAGGAATCATACAGAATATATGCAAAGATATTATAACAGCATATACAAAATAGGCATAGGAAAATCAAATGTCAAGTAAAAATACTCTCTAGAAAACCCACAGAAGAATAGATGAAAACTGTGTTAGGATTTCAATTTTTTAAAAATCTTACTCAAGAAATTGTTTCTACCAATAAAGTCAGAGTATAATTGGAGCTATAAGAGCTTAGGAAAGAGATAGTAAGAAAACATAAGAAGAGAAAATGTGAGCTGTCTGAATTTAATTAAAAAAATTGAATAAAAAATGCAAAATAATCACATAACATGATAGGAAATTCAATGAAATATAATAGAAAGAAAAAACATAAAAACAAACATGGAGGCATAAAAGACAAAAGTAAATAACATAAAACAGAAGCAAAGAACTTTAAATTATCATAGGTAAAATAATAAATCTGTGGAAATAACACAGAAATCAAAGCATGATATACTGTTGAAACCATTATTATAAAAACTGACAAGTGCTTAGGTCATATTTATTTCTCAGAGTAATAAGTTAATTGTATAAAGTAAATTGTAATAAAATTTTTATAGCCATTACATTCCATTTCTGGATTTGCTGAGACATGAAAGTAACCCATAAAGGGATGAAGAAGATGTGGTACATATATAAAATAGAATACTACTCAGTCATATAAAATAACACAATATTGCCATTTGTATAAACATGAATGAGCCTACAGATTATCATACTAAGTTAACTAAGTCACAGAGGACAAAAAAATACTATACAATATCACTTACCTGTGGAATCTAAAAAAAACAAATGAACTTATTTACAAAAAATAAATAAACTCACTGACGTGGAAAACAAACTTACGGCCACAAAAGGGAAAGAGAAAGAGGCATAAATAAGGAGCGTGGGATTAACAGATACCACCACTGTATATAAAATAAACAATAACAATTTACTGTGTGTGTGTGTGTGTGTGTGCTTATTTAACTTATATGTAGAGTGCATCATGAGAAATGCTGGCCTGGAAGAAGCACAAGCTGGAGTCAAGATTGCCGGGCGAAATATCAATAACCTCAGATATGCAGATGACACCACCCTTAGGGCAGAAAGTGAAGAGGAACTAAAAAGCCTTTTGATGAAAGTGAAAGAGGAGAGTGAAAAACTTGGATTAAAGCTCAACATTCAGAAAATTAAGATCATGGCATCTGGTCCTATCACATCATGGCAAATAGATGGGGAAACAGTGGAAACAGTGTCAGACTTTATTTTTTTCCACTCCAAAATCACTGCAGATGGTGATTGCAGCCATGAAATTAAAAGATGCTTACTCCTTGGAAGGAAAGTTATGACCAACCTAGACAGCTATTCAAAAGCAGAGATATTACTTTGCCAACAAAGGTCTGTCTAGTCAAGGCTATGGCTTTTCCAGTAGTCATGTATGGATGTGAGAGTTGAACTGTAAAGAAAGCTGAGCGCTGAAGAAGTGATGCTTTTGAACTGTGATGCTGGAGAAGACTCTCGAGAGTCCCTGGACTGCAAGGAGATTCAAACAGTCCATCCTAAAGGAGACCAGTCCTGGATGTTCATTGGAAGGACTGATGCTAAAGCTGAAACTCCAATACTTTGGCCACCTCATGCAAAGAGTTGACTCATTGGAAAAGACCTTGATGCTGGGAGGGATTGGGGGCAGGAGGAGAAGGGGACGACTCGATGCACGTGAGTTTGGGTAAACTCCGGCAGTTGGTGATGGACAGGGAGGCCTGGTGTGCTGCGATTCATTGGGTCACAAAGAGTTGGACACGACTGAGTGACTGAACTGACTGATATATATATTTATAGTTGTTCATATCATTTTCTATTACAGGTCACTACAAGATACTGACTATAATTTCCTGTGCTATACATACTGCTCTACACTTGAAACTAACACAGTATTGTAAAACAACTATTGATGTTGTTTTTCAGTCACTGAATTGTGTCCAAATGTTTGTGACCCCAGGGGCTGCAGCACACCAGGCCCCCTTGTCCTTCACTATCTCCCAGAGTTTGTTCAAATTCATGTCCCTTGAGTTAGCTATGCTAGCTAAATATCTCAACCTCTGCCACCTTTTGCCCTCAATCTTTTCCAGCATCAGGGTCTTTTCTAATGAGTCAGCTTTTCACATCAGGTGGCCAAAATATTGATTTAAAAAACTGCAATTCTGAGCATTATTATTGTGCTGATAAAATATATTATGAAAGTAATCTTTGGGAGTCAAAAAAATCTGAGAAAACTCTCAATCCACCATATATTAATATGGGTGTTTGAATATATATATACACATATTCTTAATCAGCTTTAGATCATACAAGGATAATTTTTACCCTCTTTAAAGTGAGGACAATATATATCATAAAATTGTGATAAAGAATAAATGAAACGATTAATGACAAATTTTAATTTAAATAAGTTTAATTTCTTTTTTAATATAAATTTGTTTAGTTTAATTGGAAGCTAATTACCTCACAATATTGTATTGGTTTTGCCATACATCAACATGAATCTGCCACGGGTGTACACGTGTCCCCATCCTGAATCCCCTCCCTCCTCCCTCCCTGTACCATCCCCCTGGGTCTTCCCAGTGCACCAGCCCCAAGCTTCCTGTATCCTGCATTGAAATGACTGGAGATTCATTTCATATATGATATTATACAGGTTTCAATGCCATCCTCCCAAATCATCCCACCCTCTCCCTTTCCCACAGAGTCCAAATAGACATACAGATGGCTAACAAACAGATGAAAAGATGCTCAACATCAGTCATTATCAGAGAAATGCAAATCAAAACCACAATGAGGTATCATTTCATGCCAGTCAGAATGGCTGTGATCCAAAAGTCTACAAGGAATAAATGCTGTAGAGATTGTGGAGAAAAGGGAACCCTCTTACACTGTTGGTGGGAATGCAAACTAATACAGCCACTATGGAGAAGAGATTTCTTAAAAAACTGGAAATAGAACTGCCTTATGACCCAGCAATCCCACTGCTGGGCATTCACACCGAGGAAACCAGATTTGAAACAGACACGTGTACCCCAATGTTCATCGCAGCACTGTTTATAATAGCCAGGACATGGAAGCAACCTAGCTATTCATCAGCAGATGAATAGATAAGAAAACTGTGGTACATATACACAATGGAGTATTACTCAGCCATTAAAAAGAATACATTTGAATCAGTTCTAATGAGGTGGATGAAACTGGAGCCTATTATACAGAGTGAAGTAAGCCAGAAAGAAAAACACCAATACAGTATACTAACGCATATATATGGAATTTAGAAAGATGGTAACAATAACCCTGTATGTGAGATAGCAGAAGAGACACAGGTGTATAGAACAGTCTTTAAGTTTAACTTCTATTATCAACATTTCCAATGCTGTATCATAATATTGATTTTAAATAAAAGATTGGATTATACATAAAATGCATTCTTTTTGATTTTTGAAACAAAAATAAATGTAGATAAAGATTTTAAAAGTTTTTCCAGAGAGAATATAAATTTTTCCAGTGAGTGGATTAAATTTAGAACAACCCTAACTGAGGGATGAGAACATTTTCTGTCCTTGATGATTTTATATTTAGTATCTCCTTTATCAATTGGTAAAGACCATAATAGCAGCACTTATATCATCTCAGCTGTATGTAAAGGCAGAAAGATATGTCATATGCCTTAAAATATGCTGACATGTTTTTCAAATGGATATGACACATCAATACAGTATTTGAAAGAGATACATATGAAGATATAGTCTTTGCATGAGAAATTGTTAATTTAAAAACACTTAGTGTATAACTTAGGACATAAGAAAAATAAACAACTATTTTAAGATAGTGGTATTCCAATATTTCTTTGCTTTCACAAAAATATCAGAATTTACTAAGCTGTAATAATACAAGGATAGTTATTTAGAATCAAATAGTTCTTAGTATGGATTCCTTTGAAAGCAGACCATGAAATAAGGATTTGTATGCTATTGTATATTTGGCAGAATATTCATGCATTCAGAAGCAAAAACAAAAAAAGGAAGAGGAAATTGAGAACAAGATAGAGAACACATATCAATAAAATCATGATAATAAGTTTGTTATAATGATGGGCAACTGGAGACCCTCAGAATCCCTGTATCAGAGAAAGGGGAGGCGGCAGCGCTGACCCATCAATTCCCATTCCATACTGATCAACTCCTCTGAACTTCTGGGTTGTGCTTGTACACAGCTGGTTGGCCTTGACCCTCTGAGAAAGCACAACAGAGAGACTCTACTATAATCATTTAGTGTGTGATATTGAAAATAGTGGGGCTTCCATGATGATTCAGCAAGAAAGAATCCGCCTACGATGCAGATGTGGGTTCTATCCCTGGGTTAAGAAGATCCCCTGGAAGAGGAAATGGCAACCCAGTCCAGTATTCTTACCTGAAAAATCCATGGATGGAGGAGACTGGCAGGCTACAGTCCTTGGGCTGACAGACAGTACAACATAGCCAAGCCACTGAGCACTTAGAAGTAATATCCAGGGTTTTTCATCACAGACGTCCTAAATCAAATAGGCTAAAGGGATATAGCTGGTGCTATCACAAGTGTCTAATACATATATTTTCTCTATAATGCTGCACTATTTGGTCAACACATGATTGCCATCCTGAGAGGCCTCACTATATTAATAAGAATCCAGTCAAAGTAGAACTCTTTAAATAAAAGTAATCTGGATATGAAAGATCATTTCAACCAATTTAGTTTCAGAAAGTGGCAATGTTATGTATGTGTTGTGCTCAGTTCCTCAGTCTTGTCAGACTATTTGCAACCTTATGGAGCCCACCAGGCTCCTCTGTCCATGGAACTTTTCAGGCAAGAATAATGGAGGGTTGCCACTCCGTACTCCAGGGGATCTTCCAGACTCCAGCATCGAACTGGCATCTTCTGCATTGACAGAAAAATGCCTTCCCACTGAGCCACCTGGGAAGCTCAATGTTATGTATAGATATAATTATATTTGGGGGAAATATGATCAAAAGCTTCAAATACTGTATTTGGAAGTTTTCATGATGAAGATAGAATGCTTTTTTTCACCTATATAGCTAAAAGCATAAAGTTGAGGCAAATGTGTGGACATTAAATGGAGACAGATTAAGCTTGAAATAGGAATGTCTACTCTGTGAAATTTGTATAATAATGAACTCACTTAAAGTGAAGGTTTGTGTCTGACTCTTTGCAACCCCATAGATCATACAGTCTGTGGAATTCTCCAGGCCAGAATACTGGAGTGAGTAGCCTTTCCCTTCTCCAGGGGATCTTCCCAACCCAGGGATCAAGCCCAGGTCATCCACATTACAGATGGATTCTTTACCAGCTGAGCCACCAGGGAAGCCTGAGAACACTGGACTGGGTAGCCTATCTCTTCTCCAGCGGCTCTTCCCAACCCAGGAATTGAACTGGAGTCTCCTGTATTGCAGGCAGATTCTTTACCAACTGACCTATCAGGGAGGCCATAATAGTGAACGGGGAGCAGCCAGGGTAAATACATGTCCAATCACAGAAGGTTTTCAAATGGAGACTCATTGACCTTATAACTGTCAAAGATGTTTACAGCAGAATCAACTGTCATATAGGTGGACAGATCAACCCCTTATACATGCCATTTTCAACACATTATTATATAATTCTATAAATGTCAGAAGGAATTCATGCTCAATTATTACATTTTTCACTGAAAAATATTTATGGAGAACTGTACCAGACATCAGGTGTCTGATAATGGGACAGACATGTATTGAATGATTCTTAAAACGATATTCAACACACAATAAATACACGGCTTATTATTTCTGTGAAGGAAAATGACAGCAGAATGAAACTAGATCATGTAGCTTGAATATTTGAGGAAGTCCTTAAACAAGAAGAGAGCATTTAATTCAGCTGCAAGGAAACCAAAAAACAGACAGCCACAGTAAGAGTTGTCAAATTCTATAGGACGAAATGTTCTATAATTCAGGGTTTAGCATTCTATGAGTCTCTACAGTCATATATCTTTATGTTGGCATGTCTAGCGCCTAATCATATGACTCAAATGCAATGTATTTCAGGCATACACTTTCCATTACAGTGTAAAATTATACTGACAATTTACTTTTAATAACAGTACAAAATTATTCTGCATAAAATTGAGGTTTCCTTAAAGCTTAGTGAGCCAGATACCTATGATGGTGTGATCACTAACCTAAGCCACACATCCTGGAGTGTCAAGTGTGCCTTAGGAACCATTACTACAAACAAACTTAGTAGAGGCGATAGAACTCCAGCTGAGCTATTTAAAATCCTAAAAGATGATGTTGTTAAAGTGCTGCACTCAATCAGTTCAGTTCAGTCACTCAGTCGTGTCTGACTCTTTGCAACCCCATGGACCACAGCACGCCAGGCCTCCCTGCCTGTCACCAACTCCCAGAGTTTACCAAAACTCATGTATATTGAGTCAGTGATGCCACCCAACCATCTCATCCTCTGTCATCCCCTTCTCCTCCTACCCTCAATCTTTCCCAGAATCAGGGTCTTTTCAAATAAGTCAGCTCCTCACATCAGGTGGCCAAAGTATTTGAGTTTCAGCTTCAGCATCAGTCCTTCCAATGAACACCCAGGACTGAGCTCCTTTAGGATGGGCTGGTTGGATCTCCTTGCAGTCCAAGGGATTCTCAAGAGTCTTCTCCAACACCACAGTTCAAAAGCATCAATTCTTCGGTGCTCAGCTTTCTTCACAGTCCAACCCTCACATCCATACATGACCACTGCCTTGACTAGACGGATCTTTGTTGACAATGTAATGTCTCTGCTTTTTAATATGTTGTCTAGGTTGGTCATAACTTTCCTTCCAAAGAGTAAGTGTCTTTTAATTTCATGGCTGCAATCACCATCTGAAGTGATTTTGGAGCCCCCCAAAATTTCCACTGTTTCCCCATCTACTTGCCATGAAGTAATGGGACCAGTTGCCACGATCTTAGTTTTCTGAAAGTTGAGCTTTAAGCCAACCTTTTCAATCTTCTCTTTCACTTTCATCAAGAGGCTCTTTAGTTCTTCTTCACTTTCTCCCATAAGGGTGGTGTCGTCTGCATATCTGAGGTTATTGATATTTCTCCCAGCAAACTTGATACCAGCTTGTGCTTCATCCAGCCCAGCGTTTCTCACGATGTACTCTGCGTATAAGTTAAACAAGCACGGTGACAATATATAGCCTTGACGCACTCCTTTTCCTATTTGGAACCAGCCTGTTGTTCCATGCTCAGTTCTAACTGTTGCTTCCTGACCTGCATATAAGTTTCTCAAGAGGCAGGTCAGGTGGTCTAGTAGTCCCATCTCTTTCAGAATTTTGTGCACTAGATATGTCAGCAAATTTGGAAAACTCAGCAATGGCCTCAAAACTGGAAAAGGTCTGTTTTTGTTCCAATCCCAAATAAGGGCAATGCCAAAGAATGTTCAAACTACCATAAAATTGTGCTCATTTCCCAAGCTAGCAAGGAAATGCTAAACATTGTTTAAGTCAGAATTCAGCAGTACATGAACCAAGAATTTCCAGGTGTACAAGCTGGAATTAGAAACATCAGAGAAACCAGAGATCAAATTGTCAACATCTATTGGATCATGGAAAAAGTAAAGGAATTCCAGAAAAACACCTACTTCTGCTTCATTGACTGCCCTAGAACTTTGACTGTGTGGATCACAACAAGTTATGGAAAATTATTATTTTTTTAAATTTTATTTTATTTTTAAACTTTACATAATTGTATTAGTTTTGCCAACTATCAAAATGAATCCGCCACAGGTATACATGTGTTCCCCATCCTGGACCCTCCTCCCTCCTCCCTCCCCATACCATCCCTCTGGGTCGTCCCAGTGCACTAGCCCCAAGCATCCAGTATCGTGCATCAAACCTGGACTGGCATCTCGTTTCATACATGATATTTTACATATTTAAATGCCATTCTACCAAATCTTCCCACCCTCTCCCTCTCCCACAGAGTCCATAAGACTGTTCTATACATCAGTGTCTCTTTTGCTGTCTCGTACACAGGGTTATTGTTACCATCTTTCTAAATTCCATATATATGCATTAGTATACTGTATTGGTGTTTTTCTTTCTGGCTTACTTCACTCTGTATAATAGGCTCCAGTTTCATCCACCTCATCAGAACTGATTCAAATGTATTCTTTTTAATGGCTGAGTAATACTCCATTGTGTATATGTACCATAGCTTTCTTATCCATTCATCTGCTGATGGATATCTAGGTTGCTTCCATGTCCTGGCTATTATAAACAGTGCTGCGATGAACATTGGGGTACACGTGTCTCTTTCC
>NW_011495082.1:19201795-19204011 GCF_000754665.1 Bison bison bison
AATACTCCATTGTGTATATGTACCATAGCTTTCTTATCCATTCATCTGCTGATGGATATCTAGGTTGCTTCCATGTCCTGGCTATTATAAACAGTGCTGCGATGAACATTGGGGTACACGTGTCTCTTTCCCTTCTGGTTTCCTCAGTGTGTATGTCCAGCAGTGGGATTGCTGGATCATAAGGCAGTTCTATTTCCAGTTTTTTAAGGAATCTCCACACTGTTCTCCATAGTGGCTGTACTAGTTTGCATTCCCACCAACAGTGTAAGAGGGTTCCCTTTTCTCCACACCCTCTCCAGCATTTATTGCTTGTAGACTTTTGGATTGCAGCCGTTCTGACTGGCGTGAAATGGTACCTCATTGTGGTTTTGATTTGCATTTCTCTGATAATGAGTGATGTTGAGCATCTTTTCATGTGTTTGTTAGCCCTCTGTATGTCTTCTTTGGAGAAATGTCTATTTAGTTTTTTGGCCCATTTTTTGATTGGGTCATTTATTTTTCTGGAGTTGAGCTGTAGGAGTTGCTTGTATATTTTTGAGATTAGTTGTTTGTCAGTTGCTTCATTTGCTATTATTTTCTCCCATTCTGAAGGCTGTCTTTTCACCTTGCTAATAGTTTCCTTTGATGTGCAGAAGCTTTTAAGGTTAACTAGGTCCCATTTGTTTATTTTTGCTTTTATTTCCAATATTCTGGAAGGTGGGTCATAGATGATCCTTCTGTGATGTATGTCAGAGAGTGTTTTGCCTATGTTTTCCTCTAGGAGTTTTATAGTTTCTGGTCTTATGTTTAGATCTTTAATCCATTTTGAGTTTATTTTTGTGTATGGTGTTAGAAAGTGTTCTAGTTTCATTCTTTTACAAGTGGTTGACCAGATTTCCCAGCACCACTTGTTAAAGAGATTGTCTTTATTTTCTTTTCTTTTTTTTTCTTTTTTTTTTTATTCTTAAATTTAATAATTTTAAAACATGTGTTCCCCATCCTGAACCCTCCTCCCTCCTCCCTCCCCATACCATTTTTAAAAATTTTTATTTTATTTTTAAACTTTACATAATTGTATTAGTTTTGCCAAATATCAAAATGAATCCACCACAGGTATACATGTGTTCCCCATCCTGAACCCTCCTCCCTCCTCCCTCCCATTGTATATTCTTGCCTCCTTTGTCAAAGATAAGGTGTCCATATGTGCGTGGATTTATCTCTGGGCTTTCTATTTTGTTCCATTGATCTATATTTCTGTCTTTGTGCCAGTACCATACTGTCTTGATAACTGTGGCTTTGTAGTAGAGCCTGAAGTCAGGTAGGTTGATTCCTCCAGTTCCATTCTTCTTTCTCAAGATCGCTTTGGCTATTCGAGGTTTTTTGTATTTCCATACAAATTGTGAAATTATTTGTTCTAGCTCTGTGAAGAATACTGTTGGTAGCTTGATAGGGATTGCGTTGAATCTATAAATTGCTTTGGGTAGTATACTCATTTTCACTATATTGATTCTTCCAATCCATGAACATGGTATATTTCTCCATCTATTAATGTCCTCTTTGATTTCTTTCACCAGTGTTTTATAGTTTTCTATATATAGGTCTTTAGTTTCTTTAGGTAGATATATTCCCAAGTATTTTATTCTTTCCGTTGCAATGGTGAATGGAATTGTTTCCTTAATTTCTCTTTCTGTTTTCTCATTATTAGTGTATAGGAATGGAAGGGATTTCTGTGTGTTGATTTTATATCCTGCAACTTTACTATAGTCATTGATTAGTTCTAGTAATTTTCTGGTGGAGTCTTTAGGGTTTTCTATGTAGAGGATCGTGTCATCTCCAAATAGTGAGAGTTTTACTTCTTCTTTTCCAATTTGGATTCCTTTTATTTCTTTTTCTGCTCTGATTGCTGTGGCCAAAACTTCCAAAACTATGTTGAATAGTAATGGTGAAAGTGGGCACCCTTGTCTTGTTCCTGACTTTAGAGGAAATGCTTTCAATTTTTCACCATTGAGGATAATGTTTGCTGTGGGTTTGTCATATATAGCTTTTATTATGTTGAGGTATGTTCCTTCTATTCCTGCTTTCTGGAGAGTTTTTATCATAAATGGGTGTTGAATTTTGTCAAAGGCTTTCTCTGCATCTATTGAGATAATCATATGGTTTTTATTTTTCAATTTGTTAATGTGGTGTATTACATTGATTGATTTGCGGATATTGAAGAATCCTTGCATCCCTGGGAT
>NW_011495082.1:19204111-19213839 GCF_000754665.1 Bison bison bison
TTTAATGTGTTGTTGGATTCTGATTGCTAGAATTTTGTTAAGGATTTTTGCATCTATGTTCATCAGTGATATTGGCCTGTAGTTTTCTTTTTTTGTGGGATCTTTGTCAGGTTTTGGTATTAGGGTGATGGTGGCCTCATAGAATGAGTTTGGAAGTTTACCTTCCTCTGCAATTTTCTGGAAGAGTTTGAGCAGGATAGGTGTTAGCTCTTCTCTAAATTTTTGGTAGAATTCATCTGTGAAGCCATCTGGACCAGGGCTTTTGTTTGCTGTAAGATTTTTGATTACAGTTTCAATTTCCATGCTTGTGATGGAAAATTATTTAAGAGATGGAAAATCAGACCACCTTACCTGCCTCCTGTGAAACCTGTATACAGATCAATACAGTATACTAACGCATATATATGGAATTTAGAAAGATGGTAACAATAACCCTGTGTACGAGACTGCAGAAGAGACACCGATGTATAGATCAGTCTTATGGACTCTGTGGGAGAGGGAGAGGGTGGGGAGATTTTGGAGAATAGCATTGAAACATGTATAATATCATGTATGAAACGAGTCGCCAGTCCAGGTTCGATGCACGGTACTGGATGCTTGGGGCTGGTGCACTGGGACGACCCAGAGAGAGGGTAGGGGAGGGAGGAGGGAGGAGGGAGGAGGGTTCAGGATGGGGAACGCTGGTATACCTGTGGCGGATTCATTTCGATATTTGGCAAAACTAATACAATATTGTAAAGTTTAAAAATAAAATAAAATTAAAAATACAGATCAAGAAGCAATAGTTAGAGCAGAACATGGAACAAGAGACTGGTTCAAAATTGGGAAAGAAGTACATCAACATTGTATACTCTCAGCCCAGAATATTCACTGGAAGGACTGATGCTAAAGCTGAATCTCCAATACTTCGGCCACCTATGTGAATAATTGACTCACTGGAAAAGACCCTGATGTTGAGAAAGACTGAAGGCAGAAGAAGGGCATGACAGAGTATGAGAAGTTTAGATGGCATCACTGACTCAATGGACTTGAGTTTGAGCAGACTCTGGAAGATAGTGAAGGACAGGGAAGTCTGGAATGCTGCAGTTCATGGGGTAGAAAAAAGTCAGACATGATTTAGAAAGTGAACAAAAGCTATCTGTTAAAGGAGTAAATAAAAGTCCTGTGGAAAAGTTTATAAATTATCAAGGAAAATTATTTATTTTGTATTGTTATTTAAAACACATTTTTTAAAAACATCATTAAATCCACCTTTACAAATAGGTTCATTTCACATGCTGGGAAATCAATGCTGAAAATTCTCCAAATTAGGCTTCAATAGTACGTGAACCGAGAACTTCCAGATGTTCAAGCTGGATTTAGAGAAAACAGAGATCAAATTGACAATATCTGTTGAATCATAGAAAAAGAAAGTGAATTCTAGAAAAAAAAAAAATCTACTTCTGCTTCATTAAATACACTAAAGACTTTGTGTGAATCACAGCAAACTGTGGAAAATTCTTCAAGAGATAGGAATCCCAGACCATCTTACCTGCCTCCTGAAAAATTTGTGCAGATATCAAGAAGCAGCAGTTAGAACCAGACATAGAACAACAGACTGGTTCCAAACTGGGAAAGGAGTACGTCAAGGCTGCATATTGCCAACCTGATTATTTAGCTTATATGTAGGGTACATCATGTGAAATGCCAGGCTGAATGAAGCACAAGCCTGAGTCAAGATTGACAGGGAAATATCAATAACCTCAGATACGCAGATGACATCATCCTTATGTCAGAAAGTGAAGAAGAACTAAAGAACCTCTTGATGAAAGTGAAAGAGGAGTGTGAAAAAGCTGGCTTAAAGCTTAACATTCAGAAAACGAAGATCATGGCATCTGGTCCCATCACTTCATGGGAAATAGATGGGGAAACAATGGAAACCTTTAGAGGGTCTTTATATTTGGGAGCTCCAAAATCACTGCAGATGGTGACTGCAGTCATGAAGTTAAAAGATGCTTGCTTGTTGGAAGAAAAACTCTGGCAAAGCTAGACAGTGTATTAAAAAGCAGAGACATCACTTTGTCAACAAAGATCTGTCTAGTCAAAGATATGGTTTTTCCAATAGTCATATATGGATGTGAGAGTTGGACAATAAAGAAAGCTGAGCACCGAAGAATTGATGCTTTTGAACTATGGTGTTGGAGAAGACTCTTGAGAGTCCCTTGGACTGCAAGGAGATCCAACCAGTCCATCCTAAAGGAGATCAGTCCTGGGTGTTCATTGGAAGACTGATGTTGAAGCTGAAACTCCAATACTTTGGCCACCTGATGGGAATAAGTGACTCACTGGAAAAGACCCTGATGCTGGGAAAGATTGTAGGTGAGAGGAGAAGGGGAAGACAGAGGATGAGATGGTTGGATGGCATCACTGACTCGATGGACATGAGTTTGAACAAGCTCTGGGAGACGGTAATGGACAGGGAGACCTGGCGTGTTGCAGTCCCTGAGGTTGCAAACAGTTGGACACAACTGAGTGACGGAACTGAACTCAACTTTAGAATTAAGCAGTTGAAAAACAAACAAACAAACAACTCAGTTTGAAGTTATCTTCATCACTAGAACAATCTACTTATTTATTTATTTTAGTTTCTTTGCTATTTTTCAGTATACACTAATAAAAATATTTAATCTCTTAATAACTTGTGTGCTGTTATGAGTTTAACCTTTGGTCCTGGCAATTAGAATTTTGTCATGTACTGAGCAAAGAGTGTTGCATTTTGCTTTAAAAAATTAGTGTGAAAAAACGAATTTTGGACACAGTATTTTCAGGCGACACATATGATTCACTAGAATGTAATATATATCATTCTTAGGAAATAATCTTTCAGTATGACAAAATGGGCAATTTTCTGATAATATAAAATCTAAGGAGGTATAAATTGTCTTAGGAAACAATCAAGCTCATTACCAGCAAGCACTTTCAATGTGTCATCTATTAATATACCTGAAGTGAGTGAAGCGAAGTCACTCAGTTGTGTCTGACTCCTTGGGACCCCATGGACTGTAGCCTACCAGGCTCCTCTGTCCATGGGATTTTCCAGGCAATAGTACTGGAGTGGATTGCCATTTCCTTCTCCAGAGGATCTTCCTGACCCAGGGATTGAACCCGGGTCTCCCGCATTGTGGACAGACGCTTTACCATCTGAGACACCAGGGAAGTCCATTAATATACCTACCATAGAATAAAAATCCTCTTTTAGTCTTCATACTTGAAAATGAAGTGTGAACATCCTATGGAAAAGTAGTTACTGATGAGTACTGCTTATGAAACTATATTAAGATTTTTAAAGTCTTATTAAGAATTGGTATAGCAAAATATAGTTTTTCTCATTCTTAGAAATTAAGAAGGCTGAATGGCTCAATCATTAGGCAAAATGACTGCATTTTTGAGGGCATAAAAAAAAAACATAAATTAGTATTTAAGATTCAGAAAACTTTGATTTTCTTTGCACAGAAATGTTTGTTCCATACTATGAATCACTTTTCTGTACCTTCTTTTCCCCTCCTGGTAATTACTAAAATGAAATAGTTCCATATCATTTCATTCTAAGCAGTTTTCTTTGTAATATGTTACATTACAGAAAAAAACTGTTACTTTTATTATTGCTTTATTATTTTAAAATTGTACTACTATTTAAAATTGTTATTATTAAGTATTGTGAGAAAGTTCTACGTTATTAACTAACAAGTTAGACACAAAATTTATTTAGCTGAAATTTTAAGAAGTAATTATCTATATAGCATAAATTTGTTCTTAAAAAATACTTTTAGAAAAGATTATCTGTATAACAATTTTATAGTATTCTATTTCTTTTAGTCCTTTGAAGTATTTTCTCTATATTTCCTTTTTGACAGAAAGTGCATGCTACTTACAATATTTCTTTAGTCTGATTTCTAAAACTCTATGCTTATTGTAGAGTTACTCCTACAGTGCTTCTATTACTGATATGTCATTCATATTAGACACTAAATATATTTAAACCATGTTTCAAATTCCTCTTCCCATCTTATAAGAGCTTAACAACTCACAATTGCTAATATTTACTCATGTCTTCTGTGTCCTTTGCTTTCTTTACAAAGGAATATGATTTTAAACTTCCAGAAGGGAAATTTTTAACTAGTACACCATCAGCTGTTTACTGTATGACCTTACACAAATCACTGAGAAATGTTTCTGTTTTCCCATGTGTAAAATGGGAAATCTTAGAGATTATATTTGAATATAGTGAAACATATGTTTAAAACACTCAGCTCATGTTATGCTTACTTTTCTATTATAACAGTAAAGAATACTTGTCTTGATAAAATATAATTACATAATTTATTTCAATTATATTTTAAAACCAAAATCAAATGGAAAAATTTATTCCAAACTAAGAGAAGGTACTGCAACTTCCAACCAGGCATACGAACCGTGCTAAAGCAACATTCTTCCACAGGTAGCACATAAGGATGGAAATTAAATCCTGCTTGAAGGTATATAGAAGGGGTTAATTTTAAGTGTAGAGCCTAAGGTTGTATTTAGAACAAATCAAGGTAAATAGATTCATGTAATTTACATATTGTGCTCTTTGTTAGCATTTGTGGGGTCACCGTCTATAGGCTCCTTTAGGTGTTTCTTTAGTGTTTTTATTTTACTTTTACTTACCTTATAGATATACTAAAGTTAATTTTCCTTATGACTCTGAAAACAAATTATTACTCATTTGACAAAATGTGTATTTGCAAAGCTGAATCATTAGCTTTTTAATCTAAGTAAGTTATATCATTGGCAAAATATGATTCCATTTTGATCTAATTTTGTAGACTTATCTAAAATTAAACCAAATTAGAAGACTCTGTCATTAGCCTCATGTTCAAAAATTGCAAAGATCTAGATCTATTTAATCATTTCATAAAATTTTTATTTATATACATTTTCATTCTGATTATCATATTTATCAGAAGTTAGATTTGTCCCTGTGTCATTGTTTTAAAATTGTTAAAAATTCCAGCTGCTATCCTGCCTCCACATTCTATTTCCCAATTAACTCAAGAAGAATAAATTAAATTTTCATGTTAACATCATTCACGAATTAGAAACATATAAAGACACGAGCACAGTTCTTCCAGGACAACTTATTTCTTTTTTAATGAGTCATTGAGTATCAGGCTTAAAAGTCTTTTGGCAGAAGGCTTAATACATGAAGTTGACTACCATTTGCTGAAACTCACTCCTGGTTTCTGTCTATATAGGATGCTGATAATTTCACTGATTTTTTTTTCCCCCTAACCTAATTGTTGTCTAGTTCTACAAAAGGTGGATATATTTTTATGGACTTAAGTAAACAAGTATCACTTGCTTTTTGAAAAAGTTCACTTTATGCCACTTAGCTTTTATGAAAGATCCTCATTAGTACCTATTTTTATTAATTAAAAAAAAGGAATTTCAATTTTACAAAAATGGCAGAAAGCATTAAATGCTTGTTTTGTAGTGTGCTGTTAAAGACAAAGCACACATCCCGAGCACTGAGAATACAAGACCAAGCTTTTCCTGGGAATTACATTAAGCATCTCAGCTTTGAGTTGTGGTAGCTTTGAAGTGTGTCTCTGAGGATCTGTGCTTTACCTGGATTTTGTGCATCCATTAGCAAGAATGTGTCCTCAGGTAACTGCTTCTTCACGTTATGCCATTTCAGTTTATGAAAGGTTGGACGAAGAATGCCCTACTTGTGGATAGCAGAGAAAATCTTTAATATGGTGCACTTATTCAGCCTTTTCCACATACAAATGCAATATTGCAACTGGAACTCAATCATGCTAATGGATATAAAGACAAAAAAGAAGAAGTAAAACTGTCACTATTTGCGTATGACAGGCTACTGTACATAGAAAATTGTAAAGATTTGCTACCAGAAAACTACTAGAGTTAAATCAATGAAGTTAGTATAGTTGAAGGATACAAAATTAATTAGCAGAAGTCTTTTGCATTGGTATACACTAACAGCACAAGATCAGAAAGAAAAATTAAGGAAATATTTCCATTTACCATTGCAACATAAATAATAAAATACCTAGGAATAAACCTACCTGCTGCTGCTGCTGCTAAGTCACTTCAGTCGTGTCCGACTCTGTGCGACCCCCTAGATGGAAGCCCACCAGGCTCTCCCGTCCCTGGGATTCTGGAGTGGGTTGCCATTTCTTTCTCCAATGCATGAAAGTGGAAAGTGAAAGTGAAGTCACTCAGTCATGTCAGACTCTTAGCGACCCCATGGACTACAGCCCACCAGGCTCCTGCATCCATGGGATTTTCCAGGCAAGAGTACTGGAGTGGGGTGTGATTGCCTACTCTGAAACCTACCTAAGGGGGTATTATATTTCTGTGTTCAGAAAACTATAAGATACTGATGAAAGAAATAAAAGACAGCACAAACAGATGGAGAGATATGCCATATTCTTGGATTGGAAGAATCAATATTGTCAAAATGACTGTATTATCCAAAGCAATCTACAGGTTCAATGCAATTCCTATCAAATTACTAATGGCATCTTTCACAGAATTTAAACAAAATAAATTTACAATTTGTATGGAAACACAAAGGGCTCCAAATAGTCAAAGAAATCTTGAGAAAGAAAAAATGGATCTGGAGGAATGAGGCTCCCTGATTTCAGGCTATACTATAAAGCTACAATAATCAAGATAGTATCGTACTGGTGAAAAAAAAAGGGGGGAATATAGATAAATGGAACAATATAGTAAACCCAGAGAAAACCCACACACCTATGATCACATAATCTATAACAAAGAAGATAAGAATCCTTTCAATTCAGTTGCTCAGTCATGTCCGACTCTTTGCGACTCCATGAACTGAGGCACACCAGGCCTCCCTGTCCGTCACCAACTCCTGGAGTTTACCCAAACTCATGTCCATTGAGTTGGGGATGCCATCCAACCACCTCATTCTTCTACCTTCAATCTTTCCAGCATCAGTGCTTTTTCAAATGAGTCAGTTCTTCGCATCAGGTGGACAAAGTGTTGGAGTTTCACCTTCAGCATCAGTCCTTACAATGAATATTCAGGACTGATTTTCTTTAGGATGGACTGGTTGGATCTCCTTGCAGTCCAAGGGACTCTCAAGAGTCTTCTCCAACACCACAGTTCAAAAGCATCAATTCTTCAAGGCTCAGCTTTTTTTCTAGTCCACCTCTCACATCCATACATGACTACTAGAAAAACCATAGCTTTGACTAGATGGACTTTTGTTGGCAAAGTAATGTCTCTGCTTTTTAATATACTGTCTAGGTTGGTCATAGCTTTTCTTCCAAGGAGTAATTGTCTTTTAATTTCATGGCTGCAGTCACCATCTGCAGTGATTTTGGAGGCCCAAAAAATAAAGTCTCTCACAATTTTCATTGTTTCCCCATCTATTTCCATGAAGTGATGGGACCAGATGCCATGATCTTTGTTTTCTGAATATTGAGCTTTAAGCCAACTTTTTCACTCTCCACTTTTACTTTCATCAAGAGGCTTTTGAGTTCCTCTTCACTTTCTGCCATAAGGGTGGTGTCATCTGCATATCTGAGGTTATTGATATTTCTTCCGGCAACCTTGTTTCCAACTTGGGCTTCATCCAGCAAGATCAGAATATATATAAGAAAAGACAGTCTTTTCAATAAGTGGTGCCAGGAAAACTGCAGCTGCATGTAAAAGAATGATATTGTAACACTCTCTGACACCACACACAAAAATATATGTCCAATGACAGAATGAATAGACAAAGAAGATGCTATACATATGCACAATGGAATGTTTCTCAGCCATTAAGAAGGGTGAAACTGGGTCATATGTGAAAATGTGAACGGACCTAGAGATTGTGATAAAGAGTGAAGAAAGCCAGAAATAGAATTACAAATATGTATTCAAATGTATTTGTGGAATCCAAAATAGTGGAACATACAACTTATATACAGAGCAGAAATAAAATCACAAATATGGAGAACAAATATATGGACACCAAGAACAGAAAGGGGGATTGAGTGAACTGGGAAATTGGGATTGACATGTCTACACAGCTATGCATGGAATGGATAATGACTGAGAGCCTGCTGATTGGTGTGGAGAACTTTATTCAGTGCTGTGTGGTGACCTAAACGGGAGGGAAATCCGGAAGGGAGGAGATGTGTGTGTACATATGGTGGATTCACTTTGGTGTACAGCAGAAACTAGCACAGTGCTGTGAAGCAAGTATAAGTTCAGTTCAGTTCAGTCACTCAGTCGTGTCCGACTCCTTGTGACCCCATGAATTGCAGCATGCCAGGCCTCCCTGTCCATCACCAACTCCTGGAGTTCACTCAGACTCACGTCCTTCGAGTCAGTGATGCCATCCAGCCATCTCATTCTCTGTCATCCCCTTTTCCTCCTGCCCCAAATCCCTCCCAGCATCAGAGTCTTTTCCAATGAGTCAACTCTTTGCATGAGGCAGCCAAAGTACTGGAGTTTCAGCTTTAGCCTCATTCCTTCCAAAGAAATCCCAGGGATGATCTCCTTCAGAATAGACTGGTTGCATCTCCTTGCAGTCTAAGGGACTCTCAAGAGTCTTCTCCAACACCACAGTTCAAAAGCATCTCTTCAGTGCTCAGCTTTCTTCACAGTCCAACTCTCACATCCATACATGACCACTGGAAAAACCATAGCCTTGACTAGATGGACCTTTGTTGGCAAAGTAATATCTCTGCTTTTCAACATGCTATCTAGGTTGGTCATAACTTTCCTTCCAAGGAGTAAGCGTCTTTTAATTTCATGGCTGCAGTCACCATCTGTAGTGATTTTGGAGTCCCAAAAAATAACATCTGACACTGTTTCCACAGTTTCCCCATCTATTTCCAATGAAGTAATGGGACCAGATGCCATGATCTTTGTTTTCTGAATGTTGAGCTTTAAGCCAACTTTTTCACTCTCCACTTTCACTTTCATCAAAAGGCTTTTTAGTTCCTCTTCACTTTCTGCCATAAGGGTGGTGTCATCTGCGTATCTGAGGTTATTGATATTTCTCCCAGCAATCTTGATTCCAACTTGTGCTTCTTCCATCCCAGCGTTTCTCGTGATGTACTCTGCATATAAGTTAAATAAACAGGGTGACAATATACAGCCTTGATGTACTCCTTTTCCTATTTGGAACAAGTCTGCTGTTTCATGCCCAGTTCTAACTGTTACTTCCTGACCTGCATATAGGTTTCCCAAGAGGCAGTTCAGGTGGTCTGGTATTCCCATCTCCTTCAGAATTTCCCACAGTTTATCGTGATCCACACAGTCAAAGGCTTTGGCATAGTCAATAAAGCAGAAATAGATGTTTTTCTGGAACTATCTTGCTTTTTCGATGATCCAGCAGATGTTGGCAATTTGATCTCTGGTTCCTCTGCCTTTTCTAAAACCAGCTTGAACATCAGGATGTTCACAGTTCACGTATTGCTGAAGCCTGGCTTGGAGAATTTTGAGCATTACTTTACTAGTGTGTGAGATGAGTGCAATTGTGCGGTGGTTTGAGCATTCTTTGGCATTGCCTTTCTTTGGAATTGGAATGAAAACTGACCTTTTCCAGTCCTGTGGCCACTGCTGAGTTTTCCAAATTTGCTGGCATATTGAGTGCAGCACTTTCACAGCATCATCTTTCAGGATTTGGAATAGCTCAACTGGAATTCCATCACCTTCAC
>NW_011495082.1:19213939-19279629 GCF_000754665.1 Bison bison bison
TGCTGGCATATTGAGTGCAGCACTTTCACAGCATCATCTTTCAGGATTTGGAATAGCTCAACTGGAATTCCATCACCTTCACTAGCTTTGTTTGTAGTGATGCTTTCTAAGGCCCACTTGACTTCACATTCCAGGATGTCTGGCTCTAGGTGAGTGATCACACCATCATGATTATCTGGGTCATGAAGCTCTTTTTTGTGCAGTTCTTCTGTGTATTCTTGCCATCTCTTCTTAATATCTTCTGCTTCTGTTAGGTCCATACCATTTCTGTCCTTTATGAAGCCCATCTTTGCATGAAATATTCCCTTGGTATCTCTAAAATTCTTGAGGAAATTTCTAGTCTTTCCCATTCTGTTGTTTGCCTCTATTTCTTTGCATTGATCGCTGAGGAAGGCTTTCTTATCTCTTCTTGCTATTCTTTGGAAGCAAGTATACCCCCAATTAAAAAAATAAAAACAAAATTGTCTACAAAGATAACTTTACCAATAGCTATTCAAAATTTCAGGCATTTTACTAAAAATTCAGTAATACCTTAGAGCAACAAGGAAAGAAACTGATGATTTGTAAAAGAGTAGGGTTAAGTTTCAGAGTTATAACCACACATGCAAACATACACATTTCTCCCATGCGCTGAATAGGAATACACTGAGGTTTTGTTTTGTTTCCATTAATTATCATTTTATTTAAATTATTAATAATTTCTTTTGAGTTAATTTGTTTCTAAAAAACTACCTTAAGTATCTTGCTTCCTTTAGCAAACCTTCATCATGTAACCTCCTCTCACTATGTACTTCTGTTCTTCCATTTAAAACCCAATTCATGTCAGTAGATATTGTTTGTATTTTCAGATTTCAACTTTATGTATCTGTACTTTTGCATTTAATGTTTATCTCAGTGGCATAGTCAAATTTAATTTTCGTGAAAATTTGTTGTATAGCAGAGATTGGCACAAGTTTGTGAATCAGTTATGCTTCAATTATAAAAAGGAACATGGATTTTAAATATATTTATGCTAATTTTGCTTTACTTTTGTTATTTAAGAATACAGAAAATGTCAAGAATTAAATAACAATGAAAAATAATTCAAATTCTAGAAACTGATTAACATTTATTTCAGCTTTCAACAAGTATATAATTTAAAAAAACATGCAAATAATGCTGATTGTCCTTTTTACTCTTTTTAAAATTTATTTTTAATTAAAGAGTAATTGCTTTACAATATTGTGTTGGCTTCTGCCATACAATGTGAATCAGCCACATGGATATATATGTCCCCTCCCTCTTGAACCTCCTCCTTACCATTTACTCCATCCAACCCATCTAGACATCAAAGAGTAGTTCTCCTTTAGTCTTTCTGACTTCCCTGGTGGCTCAGATGGTAAAGCATCTGTCTACAATATGGGAGACCTGGGTTCGATCCCTGGGTCGGGAAGATCCCCTGGAGAAGGAAATGGCAATCCACTCCAGTACTATTGCCCGGAAAATCCCATGGACAGAGGAGCTTGGTAGGCTACAGTCCATGGGGTCGCAAAGAGTCGGACATGCTGAGCAACTTCACTTTCCTTTCCTTTAGTCATTCTATCTCAAGCTTTAGAAATAAAATTATCTTCTGTTTTATATATTCTGAGTAATTTTTTTCTTTTGTGCAAATCTGTTTTTCAAAGGCAATATTGTTTTTTTATGGTGACTTTTCAAATTTAATTGTTGTCACAAGAAAAAACAATTAATATTTTACTCAAATCCATTTTGTTTTCTTCTAAAATTCTACAAGTAATGTATGTGTATCTAATTTACCCCTAATTATTATTTCAATGTTTGATATTTTTGTTAATTATTTTAAAAATTATTTTAAAATGAGAAAAAGTATCGCTTTATTTCTTTTTAAGTTACGAAATCTTGCCTGCTGTATGTGTCGCTTTCTCATATTAAATCAACACTATGGTGCTATTTATCTTAAGAGTATGTTCCGCAATGACTTGCTTTCACATTGCAATTGATACACATCTTTATAAGGAAAATGTACAGTATTTCTCCCCTTTTTTAAATTAATATGGGGTTTTAAAACAAGAGCATAGAACACTAATGGTTATATTGATTAAATAGGAAAAGTACTGATGAAAATGAACACTTACTCAATTAAGTAAATATTTATGCTACTTGGGACTTTTCTGTTCCTTGAGCAAAAGAGAGGCAGAGAGATACACAGTTTCCCTAAATTATAGATTTGCAAAGACTTATCAATAAGGTAAAAGTGAGGCTATCAATAATTTGGTATATACTGAAAGAAAAGTGAAGGCCTAAGGTTAATTTTTGTAGCTCCAAAAATGTGTTTAAAACAGCAAAGTTTAAGGAATGTGACAGCAGAAATTTGGAGGCCTTCAAAATTAATCATAGAAAGTATAAAAATACCTTCAAACGAATTCCATATACAGATTAGACTGAATTAGACAAAGAAACAAACACTCTATAAGTCCTATTCTGTTTTATGACAACTTTTGTATAACAAAGGATAATTAACTAACCCACCCAAAAGTGTGAGAACTGCAAACCAATTGACCATACTGTTAATGCTAGTTCCTCACAGTATCTATTAATAACTTTATATGTCGCATAAAAGCAAACTAAAACCCTGCTGTAGTAGAATTAAGGAAAGGTTCTTTGAAGAGTCAAAACCCACTTGAGAATGAGGTCTGAGAGAAAAGATTATAAAGCACTAATAAAAGCAACTCTCAGAGCTAGGAAACACCAACTGTAGATCCGAGGAAACCCTGAACTGTAATACCGAGCAACACATATAAGTGTAGTTACTGAGGTTACTGCTAAAACAGAAACCAAAGACACAGCAAAACGTTCAACAAAGACCTACGTATAGCACAGGGAACTCTGCTCAGTATTATGTAACAACCTACATGGGAAATAATTTGAAGGGGAATATGTATTTTTAAAACTGAACCACTTTGCTGTACACGTGAAACTAATACAATATTGTTAATCAACTATGTTACTTCAATATACAATAAAATGTTAAAAAATGGCATTGTGTTAAAAAAAATACCCACACCTTAAGTAGGTGACCCACAAATGAGAGGATAATTGCAATTCAGAGTTTCTCCTGAAGGAGTGAGGGAGTGCAAATCCCACACTGGGCTCCCTAGCCCAGGGATCTGGCATCAGGAAGAAGAACCCCAACACTGCTTGACTTCTGAGAGCCACAGTGATGTAGGAAACAGAGATGCCTCTTTTAAGGAGCACACACAAAATCTCACACACTCCAAGACTAAGGCAGGTTTTCAAAGAAGAAATGCAGATAGATGACCACCAGGCATATGAAAAGAAGGTCAACATTGCTGATTATCAGGGAAATGCAAATCAAAACCAATGACATGTCACCTCACAACTGTCAGAATGGCTATCATCAAAAAGAACACAAATAAAAACATTGGTGAGGATGTGGAGAAAAGGGAACCCTTATACATATTGGTGGGAATGTAAATTGGTGCAGCCATTGTGAAAAATTGTATGGAGGCTTCTCAAAAAACTGAATATATCAGTAGAACTATCAGATAACCCAGCAACTACCATTCCTGGGTGTATATCCAAAAAAAAAAAAAAGGAGAACAAAAGTAGTGACTCAAAAAAACATACCCCAATGTTTAAAAGCAGCATTATTTACAATTGCCAAAATACGGAAGCAACCTAAGAATTCATCAGTAGATGAAAGGATAAAGGGGAGGTGGAAATGGAATACAATGGATTACTATTCAGCCATAGAAAGAATGAAATCTTGTCATTTGCAACAACACAAATGGCCTTGGAAGGCCTTGTGCTAACTGAAGTAAGCCAGACAAAGATAAATATTGTATGATATCACATACATGTGGAATCTAAAATATATAACAAACTGGTGAACATAACATCAACAAAAAAGGGAAACTCATAGACAAGGAGAACAAACTAACAGTTACCAGCTGGTGGGGAATTCTAGAGTTGGGAGAATGGCAGGTAAAAACAATTGGCTGTAACTTAGGCTCAAGGGCATATGTACACAGCTAACATTTTGTAATAACCAATAAATGGAAAATAACCTTTAAAATTATACCAATAATGATTATGAAGTGAAAAAGCAAACAAAATCTTTTTTTGTTCTTCAGATATTACATTTTTCCTGATAAGTGGAATTAAAAAATAAAACTACATTGCAGAATGATTTCATTCTTTACTGTTATACTACACTAGAGTACAGGGCATACTAAGATGCTGAAAAGAGGTAACCTCCTAAACAATCTGGGGAAGAACTACACCCTCACCATTGCTCACACCCCACCCTCTTCCTACTCAGCAGAGGGACGATGGAGTTAGGAAAGTAAAGGAGTGATTAGCACTAAGGTTGTCAACATCAAACTAGTTGAAAGGGACTTTTTTTTTTTAATCCAAAATAGAGAAGAATTCAGATTCTCATTTGGAGTAATGAGCGTAAGAAATTCAAGTCCAGACGGGGTACTCTTGGTGGAAATCAATTTTATATAGAGAACATCTGGGAACTTTTGGTAATACAGCCAGAGAGTTGTCAAACTTTCATAGGATATCAAAGATCAAAGTTAGCTAAATTGGGGAAAATAAAGCCTGTGTGAACCTTCATGTGAAAATGCATATAAAATGGGGCTAAGAGGCTTTATTTCAACTTTTATTCTCCAATATAGTCTCCATACAGTTACGAAAAACTACATATAGAGTAGTTTTTCAGATATTCCTGCCCTACATTTGCAGAAAATGGTAGTTTGAGGCAGGAACCTGAAGAGGGAAAACTAGACCTTCTGATCACAGACAGACATGAGTGCCGGCAACAGGGATATTGCTGAAGATTTCAAAATCCAGGGGTATTAGGACAGATTCTCCTTGCTTTTTTAAACCCCTCTATCACCATATACCCAGCAGAGAGTTACAGCAGATATAGGATTCAAACTGCTTCAATTGTAAATGAATTAGCAACATCTTTGCTACATAATCAATAAATGGTACAATATTGTAGATGATGCTATAGTAAATACGTTAATTTTATTAGAGGCATCAAATAATAATCTGTGTCGTTGTAAGTAATCTAGATCATTGATAAACATGTACTTTTTTACAGAGTGCGATTTAGAGTATGGCTGTTACTTTAATCAAAAGACTCAGATAGTAAGCTACCAACAGAATGACGGTTTGTCTGGGGCAAGAACTCAGGCAATCCATGTCTGTGAGATGCAAAGATCTCAACTCTAGTGTGCTCTTACAATTTAAGGCATTCACAATTATTATTACTCAATAAATAAAAAATATTTCTAGGATAGCATTAAAGAATATGCAAATGGCTACAATTCAAAGAAGAGTAAACAGAGAAAATTTAGAAAACTGACATTTGAAAAAAGGTACTAAAGATTCTCTGATCTACTGGAATTTAAGCACCCTAGATCTTTTGGGAAAATTCACACGTATCTATAATTCTTTAATTAAACTCTGTTTCCAGTGTGATGACAAAGAAGTTCTAAAATAATGAACTGAGATGCTAGTTTATGTATGGAGTGTATAATTTTGGAAAACGGCAAAATTTTCCAAACGCACGGAAGATCTTGCCAATCTGACGTGATTCCAATCTTGATAATCTTGTCCTACCCATTTTAAAACTCCTCATTGGAGATTTTCTTTAGAACTTGCTAAAATTTTGGCTTGTTTTACATGGTGAAACATTTTTAGCTTTCAGATATGAATTCTTTAAATAGACGTATCTTATTTAGAAAAATGTTTAGTGAATAAATATATTGACTTATGTAATACTTTTAGAGGTAAAAAGCCAAGTGGACCGAGTTCTGAGAGCAGTTCCCTCATTACGTTCATAAATCGATTCTGAAAATAATTCTGCGAAATGTGTAGAAAACATTTTTGAAAAAATAGTAACAT
This sequence comes from Bison bison bison, assembly GCF_000754665.1. Lineage (NCBI taxonomy): Eukaryota > Metazoa > Chordata > Mammalia > Artiodactyla > Bovidae > Bison > Bison bison. The sequence goes on from NW_011495082.1 coordinate 19,219,877, forward strand.
CAATAGGAAAGGTAAATGTCTTCCCACTTAGCATTTATTATGTTTTTCTTTATATCCTTCTAATGTTTTTTTCTTCAGAGACTAGTGAATGAAAGTTCCTCACGAATAAACATTCTGATTTTTTGCTTATCATTTTCCTCCTCTCCTTTTATAGTTCATATCCATTAGACTTTTAAAGTTACTTCCATTTTTTGGCTATATCTATATCACACTCTATTCTATTTATTCCTTTTTTACATATTTTCATTTTTTATTGAGGGTAGTAGATTAGCAGTGTTGCGTTACTTTCGTGTATACAGCAAACAGATTCAATTATACATGTACATTTATTTCTTCCTTTTCAAATTATTTTCCCATTCAGGTTATTATAGAATATTGAGCAGAGTGTCCTGTGCTAGACAGTAGGTCCTTGTTGGTTATTTATTTTAAATACAGCAGCATGTACATGTCAATCCCAAACTCTGGGTACCTCCTTCCCTATGACAGTTCCCCCATTCACTCCAGGGTCTCATCACATCTTTTTTGGTCATCTCTGTAGTTTCGCTAAGTGTACCATTTAAAGGACATCACATAGTTTTATAATGTGTTTACTTAGTTCCTGTCCTTATGGATAGACTTATTCTAGGGGAATAACTTATAATTTATTTAACTTTGTATTTTAAGACCTTACTTTCTGGTGGTATTCTTATTTCAGAGGGCTTGGCTTTACTTGTGTGTTTACTGTATAACGCAACAAAGAGAAAAGAGGAAAGAAACGGCACATTGTAAAAAGAAAAGCGAAGGTGATTTTCTTCACAGATATATAGAGTTAATAGATTAAAACCTCAAGATTTCTATAGCTTAAAATTCAGAAGTGATCATGAAGAAAATATGAATATTAATCTACAAAATGATTAAAAATATCCTCTTGATAAATGAAGAAATCAGGAAATCTAAAAAAAGAAAGAAAAAAAAATAAAACTCTGGAGACCAACGTTAGGGATTTAAATAAAACAAAACAAACAAACTAATAAAACTTTAAAGTCACTCTGGCTTTTGTAAACAGGAACAAGAATAGCACAGTTTGCAAGGGGAGAACGAATTATGTAGAAATATGTTCTACAATGAAAAATATCAGTGAGTTGAAACTGGGAATTTTATTTCAAAGAAGTGAGTCATAGAGCAGGTATGCTTTAGATAATAGGCTCAATTGTTGTCTTGCCAAATAGGCTGAAAGCGTTGCCATTATTTGCAAAAGTTAAAGTGTTTTTTCTAAACTTAATATCAATTGTGTGCCTGACAATCATGGTTGAATGACTTGGAGTCTCTTGACTGGGAAAAACAAGGAGGGGACAGAGGGAGAGGAGCTTATGTTTTCTCAGGGGATTTTTAGGTGATAAAAACATAAAATATGTAGTATTACAGAAACATGCTTATTCCAAAGGATTTCTGAATCCTTGATGGCAAGAGCAAGGATGGCAGGGGAGGTGGTGGGATTTGGGTGGGTTCTGTTCAGAGCTCTGCTTCCTCCCTTCAACGCTATGTTGGGGAGAAGACTGACCCATCACACTCAGGACACACAATAGCTCATTGACAATGACACATATCAAGAGAATCTCTATAATATTTATAGGACATACTGAAGTTCAGTAAATGAGTGGGATTTAACAGGATCTTTATATTTCATAAAAATGTAAAAAGTGTTCTTAATGACATGAAGAAAAACTTCTTGGGAAGAGAATAAGAGATTAAAACCAACACAAAAAGGACATAATAAAAACAAATGAAAGGATATATAAGCTAAAGCATATGTAAAATATAAATATGTAAATATACAGAGGGCTCCAGGAAAATGACAGACTTGATGCATCCCTGTTCGTTTTTGCTTCCAAGTCCTGGGATGTAGTTCCTTAGTTGCCAATTAGCATCTGGGTCCAACAGGCAAGGGAGAACTCAGACTCTGCTGGAAAGCTGGGGGGGTATTACCTTCCTCTGTTAGATGTGAGCACGTGATCCCAGTGCTGACAGTCCTGTGTTGAGAACCAGAACAAAGTGGATCCGAGGTCAGATCTGGCCCACTGAGATTTGTAGACTCCCTTAGAGAAGAGTGAAATAATTGTGCATGGAGGTTTCTGAACACTTTCAGCTGGTGTGGAATCAAAGAGTCTGTCTGAATCCTTTCCACATCTGCAGCTAGAGAAATGTGAAGAGACTGAAGAGCAGAAGACTTTTGATCTGACAGGAAACTTCCATCCCACGGAATACAAGCATAGACACCTCTTTTGAGATGTCTGCGTTACCAACACTCAATCCCACAGAGGATGATGACATCTTGTGGGAAAACTTAAACAATTCATGACTCTGATTTGAAGGCATTAATAGCAGGTGACTTAGAAAATGAAGAATTTTCAGTAATTATAAATACTTATATATATAAATTAAATTATAAATCATGCCTATAACTTTTTTGATATATTGAGTGATATATTAGAAATATTCTTAATTAAATAGCTTTATAAATGTTATTTTGGCTTTTACAAAATTAAAACAAATCTAGGGAATGGGAGCACTCTGCTATAATTTTATGAGAAGGATTTCATTCCTTTTTAGAGAAAAAAATAATGTAGTTAAAACAATGTTGTGTCTTAAAATTGATAATACCATGCAATGGTATATACTTTTAGATAATGAGATGGCATGAGAATGTATTGCATAAATGCTTCATAACAATTCTTGAAATAGAAGAGTAATGAAATTGAAGAGTACTCATATAAGGAAATGTTTAAAAATATTTTTGAAGTAAAACACTTATTTAATTAGAGAAAATGAGAAATTGTACATACGGAGGGAGAGAAAAGGAATAGAACTCCCAGAGTTTCATTTCAAGTAGGGGAAAAGAATACCACTGGGACATTAAGTATTCAAATATCTCATATTTAAAAGAGTTAAAAAGAAAACTCAGCCATAGACAAGAGCAACTTGATTGAGAAAAAACATTTTCTATCATATAATTTTGAAAAGGTTGTCTCATGAGTCCTGAAGAAAGGGAGACAATAATTAGTAAAACCATAAATAAAATGTTACCCAAGTAAGCTTAAAATTAAGATATCAAAATGATATTTTATTCAAACTAGGGGAAAAAAGCAGAAATTATAAAATAACAAATATAAACACATAATAAGTAGTAGGAAACATCAAAGGAATAAAGTCAATTATATTATTTGCTGCATTAAGTATAGTAGTTCAGTTCAGTTCATTTCAGCTATTCAGTTGTGCCTGACTCTCTGCGACACCATGGACTACAGCATGCCATACCACCCTGTTCATCACCAACTCCCGGAGCTTGCTCAAACTCACATCCATTGAGTCTCTGATGACATCCAAACATCTCAACCTCTGTCATCTCCTTCTCTGGTGCTCAATTTTTCCAGTATCAGGGTCTTTTCCAGTGAGTCAGTTCTTTGCATCAGGTGGCCAAAGTGTTGGGGTTTCGGCTTCAACATCAGTCCTTCCAATGAATATTCAGGACTGATTTCCTTTAGGATGGACGGGTTGGATCTCCTTGCAGTCCAAGGGACTCAAGACCCTTCTCCAACACCACAGTTCAAAAGCATCAATTCTTCTGTGCTCAGTTTTCTTTATAGTCCAACTCTCACATCCATACATGACTACTGGAAAAACCATAGCTTTGCCATCTCCTGTTCGACCACTTCCAATTTGCCTTGATTCATGGACCTAACATTCCAGGTTCCTATGCAGTATTGTTCGTTACAGCATTGGATTTCACTTCCATCACCAGTCACATCCACAGCTGGGTATTGTTCTTGCTTCGGCTCTCTCTCTTCATTCTTTCTGGAGTCATTTCTCCACTAATCTCCAGTAGCATACTGGGCACACGCTGACCTGGGGAGTTCATCTTTCAGCGTCCTATCTTGACTTTTCATACTGTTCATGTGGTTTTCAAGGCAAGAATACTGAAGTGGTTTGCCATTCTCTAGTAAGCATTCTTTAAAGATGAGAGCAGTCAGATTAGATTAAAAACATGCATTCCCACAAGTATGTAGAAGCTACAATACCTCAGCTCCCATTTGCCTAGCAATACCAATGTCATTGACTTTATATTTGACCTTTCAGAAACCATTTCTGCATATATGAGTATATGCAGAGATATATTTGAAGATGAGTCATTTTTGTACCAATAGGATATCATTCTAAACTCTTACTTGAAATCTGTTTCTCTCACTAAAAATATATTGATTTAACCCATAATACATACAGATTTATGTATGTAATAAATGCAGATTTACCCAATTAAAAAATTACATGGGTTACAGGTCAATCATTTAATCAATACACTTTTTTGAAAGTGAAGTCGCTCAGTTGTGTCCGACTCTTTGCGACCACTTGGACTGTAGCCCATCAGGCTCCTCCGTCATGTTTTCTATGAAGATGTATTTCAGATTTCCTACAAGTAAGTGTAACTGACCGCAGATCCCCCTGCTGCACCCTGAAACTTGTTGCTGTATGTCCACCACGACAGTGCTTCCTAGGACTGCACCCAGCTAGTGACGGCGTGTGGCAGGCCCACTCCTGGGGGCACGTGGAGCCACGGCTGTGTGTCTGTGGTTTGAGTTCTTCCTCACAGTTTTGCTGTGCATTCCTCAGATTTGAGCCAGTCTACAATACTTCCCCATAACCTTCCTTTCTCTCTTCTCTCTCCTTCACTGTAGCTCATGCTTGCATCTGATAGCTCTCCTCTGGTGGCTACTTCCATTTCCCCTTAGAAGCATTTCTAATAAATTTCTTGAGCATTTATTCTCATCTCAGTGTGTACTCTCAGAGGGCCTGGATAAACAACAGACATTTAATTCTTCTCAACTTTTTGGTGATTATATATACATACATATATGATATATAATATGTGTGTGATGTATATTTATACATACGTATATGGTATATGTGTGTGTGTTTAATTTCTTTTAAAATATGCTATCTTGTCATCTTAAGAAATTTTAATCTGAAGGTTTACCACTTGTTTTCATCTATTATGCTCAGATCTTTTACACCTAGGTAGGGTTGGGTTACATAAGATAGAAAGATTTGATTGCCCTTTTTAGTACATTTCATTAAAACTATGTTTGTTTTTAAGAGTTGTATGTTTTACATCTCCCAAAGCTATGCCACTTAACATGATTTATTGATATAGAGAGCAAGACTATTTGTTATTAATTATATCCTAAACAATAACACTCCACCAGGAGTTTATTTAGTGTTAGTATCAGTCTAATGGGAGAAAATACTAAATCAAACTAATTGTCCTGTCTTCAATCTTTTTCTCTCTTCTTAATAGCAAATTACAATACTTTGTGATATTTTGCTTTGAATCTCCAACATTTTAACATTTGTCTTGTGTGAATTTATAAAATAATTAAAATGTTATTGGACTAGTAAAATATCATTTAGGCAGTTTAGTACAGAATTTCATTGTATTATGGTTAAAAGAACAAAATGAAAGTATCATACAAAAAAGGGTTATTTCAGTAAATGAGACCTATTCAATGATTTACAGCTCATAGTAAAAGGTCTGTGGAATGTCGTTACAAGTCAGACTAGTGATTGCCACAGGTATTAACAGAAAATCTTGAACACTCTAAGTCTAAATTGTCACATTTCAGAATCTGAAATTGCTATGGAAAGAATTAGCAGAATGAAAAATTGTTGCCAATTACACTTCATTTATTTGAACATTAGTCTTCGTTTAACCCAAGAATCTCTCTGTTGACTATTAACTCTGACAAAGACAAGGTACCAGTGTTCTTTAAGCAATTATAATTCATTTAACTATTTGGTGAACAAAATATTTTAAAGGCCATTATATCATGTAGCATTAAGTAAGCCAGTTTTTAGCAGTACATTTTTAGTCAAAGTTAGCCAAATTTCCTAATAGTCAGGTGATGAACCTGAATGAATAAATGTGTAAATTTAGGTTTAGTCTAGACTGAAGAAGAAAATTTGAATAAGCTGATGTCATGCTGCCCGGTGATGGAAAAATCAAATCCAATTTACAAACCAAAACATGCCAAATAAATACTAAAGTAGCAAACTAAATAAACAGACATGGTGATATTGTAAGATCAATATGAAAATTTGTAGAAGCAAATACCCAATATTGATTAAAATAGTCTCATCTTCCTACTATTCAACAATTTACTTGATTAGCTAATGATCTATATTTTACAATGGTCTAGATTTCTTCAAGCTCATATTCTAGACACATATATCTTCAAATTAGCTGCTATATTTATAACACAATTACTCCCCTGGAATTAGTTTTTGTTCTTACACTGGTAGCAAGAATAAGACTAGTACTTCTATAACAACTCCAATAATTCAAAATTCTTATGACTCAGTTAAATAGATGAAGTTGGACCATATGAAAATTTAAAATTTCAATGCTTCAAGGATACAGTCAACAGAGTGAAAAGACAATCTAGGGAAAGGGAGAAAATACTTCCAAATTGCATATCTGAAAAAGACTATATAAACAATTCCTAAAATTCAGCAATGACAACAAAACAAGCTAACTAAAAATGGGCAATACATTTGAATAGACACGTTATTGAAGAAGATATAAAAGTAGCTAACAAGTACATGGAAAGATGTTCAACATCATGAATCATTGACTGCACATCAAACCCACGGTGAGATGCCATCCTTCCCCCATTAGGACAGTTACTATGCAAAAACCAAAAATATTAACAACAAACTCCAGAAAACAGCAAGGGTCAGTATGGATCTGGGGAAATTAGAACTCGCATGTGCTGTTGGGAGGATATTGGAAGATGCTGCCAGTATGGAAAGCAACATGGTGGGTCCTCAAAATATTTAAAAGCGAATTATCTTATGATCCAGCAATTCCACTTTCAGAATTGAAGGCAGGATTTTAAAGAGATATTTGTGTATTCATATTAATAGCAGTATTTTATTTTTTGCATATATCCAAAAGGTAGAAGCCCCCTAAATACCCATCAGTAGATTAATGGATAAATTAAATGTGGTATATCAATATATCAGAAAGTTATTCCACCTCAAAAAGGAAAAATATTTTGACGTAGCCTTTCTGATATGTCCTACAACATGGATGAAGCTTGAGGGCACTGCACCAAGTGAAAAAAAGCCAGTCAGTCACACACAGATACAGTAAGATTCCACTTGATGTCTAAGGATAGATATTCTTGATACCTAAGTTTAGGTACTTAGAATAGTCAAGTACTTATGCACAGAAAGGAGAATGCTGATCAACAGTTACCAGGAGGAAAGGTGAATAAAGAGTTGTTTAATGGGTACAGAATTTTTAATTTTGCAAGATGAAGGTTTTGGAGATTGGTTGTACAACAATATGAATTTACTTAACACTGCTGAACTGTACACTTAGCATGAGTGAAGGCAGTACATATTATGCTATTTGTATTTCACCACAATTGAAATTTTAAAAATTCTCATTGAATATATCCTATTAACAGCAATATATACATACATATGTATATATATATATTCTTATAACATGATGAATAGGTATTCAGTAGGAACATAAAAATGCTGTTTTTAAAGGCTTTTTATCCTAGTGCACTGGCCCTGAGACCCTGTCTCACATCAAACCTGGACTGGCGATCTATTTCAAATATGATAACATACATGTTTCAATGCTATTCTCTCAAATCATCCCACCCTCGCCTTCTCTCACAGGGTCCAAAAGTCTGTACTTCACATCTGTGTCTCTTTTGTTATCTCATATATAGGATCATCTTTACCATCTTTCTAAATTCCATATAGATGTGTTAATATACTGGATTAGTATTTTTCTTTCTGACTTACTTCACTCTGTATAATAGGCTCCAGTTTCATCCACCTCATTAGAACTGATTCAAATGAATTCTCTTTAATAGCTGAGTAATATTACATACATGTACACCCATGACTAATTCATGTCAGTGTATGGCAAAAACCACTACAATATTGTAAAGTAATTAGCCTCCAATTAAAATAAATAAATTTTAAAAACTCAACATACAAAAAACTAAAAAAAAAGGCATTTTATTTTACAGTAGAACATTTTTATCTAGGATGGCACCTTCTAAAAGAGATTTAAGTCCTAAGGGCCTCCTCAAGACTCAGCGCCTCCTACTTTCTGCCCCTCAGCGTCTGAGGTTTCAGTCCTCTTCTTCATCTTGTCTCAAACAGTCTCCTCCCTCCTGAGATCTGATCCCGTCAGTTCCAACCGCACAGAGTACAGAGTGGGGCAGCAAAGCAGAGGGGCAGTGACCCAAAGTGACGGACAAGTGAAACTGTGACAGAAGTGAGATAAGCTAAAGGAAAGAGTAACATTCTCATCGAAAAGATTAGGAATCTGTGACCAAGGTAGTGACGTTTGCCACAAACTACACAGCTAATTGAAAGCTAATCACACAGAAGAGCCAGGAGTTCCGGTTGCCTTCTTTTACATGGAAAAGCTAATCTGCACACATCCTTCTTTAAGCAATTATCCTCCAACTTTATTGCACGTTGGAGCTGGAGATGCAAGATAATTTTAGCTTTCACTTTTATGTGATGAACATTTTGATCTTTCCAGTTTGGTTTTAAGGCCATTTTGTCTGTTGTTCATAGTACAAATATTTTGATTAGAATTTTCAGTTTACTTAGAAAACATTTTTCAGATCAAATTAAATCTCTTTAATTTATATATACTTATAAACAACACAATAAGCACATTTACTTTTTTCTAGCTTCCTTTTATATTGCTATTTTAAGTTAATACGGATTATTTTTATTATAATTTTTGCAATGAAGATTTCTTTCACTGTTTAGATAATTGCTCATTTTAAATTTCAGTAATTAGAATTACTGCCAAGAATCATACCAATATTCTCAATTGAAATGTGCTGTTTTTAAAGTTACCAACAAAATGTGACATTTTTCTGTGCAATTTGGACAATTATTTTTATCTTTTAAGTACGAGTATAAAATCACTGAGTTGGATAAAAACATGAGTGCTTGTGTTTATTTCTTATGTAATCTCTGAAAAAATGTGTGAAAATCCTCTCAGATATTCTAGACTTGCTCTATGGACCAAAATGCTTCCAAATACTCTGCCTTTAAATAATACCAAAAAGAAAATCACCTGCTCGCACAAACAGGGTAAAAATCTCAGGGTTTCATCAGAACTCAAGAATTCTCTTTCAGAAGATACAGCACTGACATCTGAGTATCACCTGAGGCAAGATGTGCGGAGGATGTTGCCCTTTATTAGTTAAGATGAGCCTGAGAGGCATGTTTGAAGCTCCCTTTAAAAAGATTCCGTGATGATCATATGGCAGGCTTTTCCACGTCATTTTAGCGGAATCGCAAGCGCTTGAAGAGCAGGAGGCCTGCAGGAGCAAAGTCTGAGAAAGAGTGACTCCAGTGGGTGTACTGTCCTGTTGGCGCTGCCTTCACCTGTAACTTTGAATAAACTGTGAAGGCAGAGAGTGAGAAATAGAAAGGATGTTGGGTCAGTCCTCAATGCAAAAAATGACATTCACTGGGAGGAACAGTGTCATCAATATTGACAACAGGAAACAATGTATTAAATGCAGCTGTGTAAGTGTAATTCTAAGGTCAGTAAAATGATTCTGAACATTTCTGTGTCCTGGAGGGGAAAACATATTAATTTATTCTCTGTGAACACATCTGAAACAGAAAGGACCTACTCCATCATGTCCCAATCATATCAAATTTCTAGGAAGGCAAGACTATAGTCAGCTGACATTTGATGTTAATGATATATAATAATTTTGTGTAAAGAGGATGATGCAGTGAAGTTGTATTTGAAATGCTATATGTAGTTTATTTATGGCTGAATTCTACAATATGCCTCTGCTTCTATCATTTAAGATATAAGAATAAGGTGAGCTTCCCTGGTGGCGCAGTGGTGAAGAATCTGCCTGCCAATGCAGGAGACATGGGTTTGATCCCTGATCCAGGAGGATCTCACATGGCATGGAGCAGCTGAGCCTGTGCACCTCAACTATTGAACCTTTGCTCTAGAGCCCAGGAGATGCAACTTCTTAGTCCACGTGTTGCAGCTACTGATACCTGCACACCCTAGAGCCTGTGCTGTGCTTCAAGAGAAGCCACTGCTCTGAGAAGCCTGTGCACGGCGACTAGAGCGTAGCCCTACTCACTGCTGCCAGAAGACCAGCACAGACGAACCAAAGAATAAGATAAAAGCAATTGCTTTAGTCTGAATGTTTGGGTCCCCCTTAAATTCATATGTTAAGATCCTAACTCCCAAAATGATGGTCTTAGGAGGTGGGGCATTTGGAAATGTGCTTAGGTCACGAGGGTGGAGCCCTCATGAGTGAGATCAGGGTCCTTAAAAAAGAGGTTCCACAGAGCTCTCTTAACCCCTTCCACCATGTGAGTAGACACTGAGAAGGAGCCAGCTATGAATCTGGAAAAGACCCTCACCAAAACGCAACGATGCTGGCTCCTCGAACCTAGATTTCCCAGACTCTAGGAAATCTAGAATTGTGAGAAGTAAATTCCTGTTGTTTATAAGCCACTTAGTCTGTGGCATTTTGTTATAGCCGCTTAAACAGACTAAGACAATAATTAAGAAAGCTGTAAAAGCAGCAATGAATAAGGTAATGAAATGTGATTTCAATTTGAAATTTAAGAAGAGAGAAAGAAGATATTTCCAGCCTGGCTACACATTTCATTCTAAGAAAAGCTGCAACAGAAAACAAAATTTAATTGTCAAAATTCTGAAATTAAAACAAATACTTCGGGCTATAAACACAAGAATGCAGAATGGAAGAGCTGGTGGCTCAGGAGGAACTCAAAATATCTTTTGTATTAGACATTCCTATGACATAATGTGAGCATTTTAGCAGAGGCAAGAGAAGTCACTGCTTCATTTCTGCATGGTGAACTGGGCTGAATTTCTAAACAACAAGACTATATGCATTCATCAGAAAATAATACAACCAATACTATTTATTGAAAAGTGCGTAGGATATTTGAGACAATTTCAGAAGAGAAAGCAGAAAGCATTTGTATCAGTTTTCTGCTGCTGTTGCTGCTGCTAAGTCACTTCAGTCGTGTTCGACTTTGTGCGACCCCATAGACGGCAGCCCACCAGGCTCCCCAGTCCCTGGGATTCTCCAGGTAAGAACACTGGAGTGGGTTGCCATTTCCTTCAGTTTTCTAGGGCTGATAAATCAAAGTATCACAGACTGTGGACTTAAACAACTGCAATACTTTTCACAGAGTTCTGGTCGCTAGAAGTCTGACATCGAGGTGTTACAGGCTTGGTTTCTTCTAAGGCCTCTCTCCTTGGTTTGTAGATGCTTGTGTCTTTACAAGCTTAGATCTCCCTGTATCTTTACATGGTCTTCCTATCTGTAGGGCTATGGCTTAATCTCTTCCTATAAGGACAGCAGTCATGTTGGATTATGGCCCATGTGAGGATGCCTTCATTTTAACTTAATTTCCTCTTTAAGGACCTTTGTTGTTCAATCGCTTAGTCGTGTCTGATTCTGCAACCCCATGGACTGCAGAACACCAGGCTTCCCTGTCCTTCACCATCTTGTGGCCTTTGCTCAATCTCATGTCCATTGAGTTGGTGATGACATCTGCCATCCCACTGTCTCATCTGCTGTTGTCCCCTTCTCCTCCTGCCTTCAATCTTTCCCAGCATCAGAGTCTTTACCAATGAGTCAGCTCTTTGCATCAGGTGGCCAAAGTATTGGAGCTTCAGCTTCAGCATCAGTTCTTCCAATGAAAATTCAGGGTTGATTTCCTTTAGGATGGACAGGTTGGATCTCCTTGCAGTCCAAGGGACTCTCAAGAGTCTTCCCCAGCACCACAGTTTGAAGGCATCAGTTATTCAGTGCTCAGCCTTTTTTATTGTCCAGCTCTCACATTCCTACATGAATACTGAAAAAAAACATAGCTTTGACTAGACAGACCCTACTTCCAAATATACTCACATTCCGAGTAGTAGGAGTTAGAGATTCAACATGAGAAATCTGGGGCAGAGGAGCATAGCACAGCACATAATAGCACTATCCACTCCTGCAAGAAAGGACTGCATTTAACACCTACTGATTATTTTTCCTCATTTAGTTTTGCTTCTTCACAGTGGTAGAGGATACATAACACACACTCCATCTTTAAACTGCTATTCAGAGAGTAAACAGTTCTCATTTATACTGGGAAGAATATCATGTAGGACACACAAATTAAGTCAGAACAATTTGAAAATCTGAACAAAGGTTACCATGTTAATGTTGAGAAGATTAGGAAGAAAAAACCTGTGGCACAAAGCAAATATGAGCTACTTTTCTAAAGGAAAATAGAACCTTTTAAAAGTTAAGCAATTTCTCTTTTAAAAAAGTATAAAACAGACCAAGTTGAAAATATGCAAAGACAGAAAAAAAGAAATGTAATTTCCACAAATTAAATACAGAAGAGAAACTTAATAAGAAAATTCATTAAAACTAGAGGTCCAAAGTAAGGTGATAAAATAATAGAATGATATATAAAGGTGAATTTGGGTTAAGAAAAAAAAAATCAAAACAACAAATTAGAGAATTAAGAGATTAGAGAGTTAAGAGTTTTCTCCAGCACCACAGTTCTAAAGCATCAATTCTTTGGCACTCAGCCTTCTTTATGGTCCAGCTCTCACATCCATTTGCAAGGTCTCTACTCTCATGACCTAATTACCTCCCAAAGGTCCCCAACACTAATATCATCATTTGGGGAGTAAGGATCTCAACACATGAATTTGTGGGGAACACAAACATTCAGTTTACAAGCTGACACTAAAAATGTTTGAAATATTCATTGTGAAGTAAGAAATAAGAGATGACTTGATTTAAATAATGAGAAAGAATGCAATAGAACAAACAAATGATCAGAGTTTATAACTGTGATCCGGAAAATAGAGAAGATAACCTCTTTCAGAATCCCTAAACATGCCATAAAGTTCTCTGAAATTTAGGAGGAACTGCGTCACTGAGAGTGCTAATTACTCCATGATTCAATCTTCCATCTTGCAATGGAGCCATCTGGCCTTTCTCACAGAGCGTTCTCCAGCTGGAGGATGCTCTTCCCAGGCTCTGCTAAGCTATGTGTGACCCCTGGCAGAGTTTGTGCCAAGGGATGCCACCCGATGTGAGATACACAACATTCAGGTCACATTTCTATAAGTGATATTTTTTAATCTTTCTTTTTTGAGAACTCATTAGATGATAGTAAAATAATTAAAACTAAAATACAGAGAGAATAGAAAGTGATCTACCAACATAAGAGTTTTCAATGAATTTCTGCAATTCAGGAGAAAGATAAAAATAAGCAAAGCAATAAGTAGAGCATGCAATTTAAAAGGTCACTGGTCAGCTTTCATTCTTACAAGGCTCAAAGGATCTGATCTCATATGATATGGGTAAGGTGATATGGTAAAATAGCATGGCTTTCTGTTTGTGCCACGGAGAGTCACATACCAATAAGGTTGCATCTCTGGTCCCACCAGTGAACCCATGGTGATGTAAAATTCTCAGTGGGTACAGTCCAGTAATGGACTGGATTTCTCCTGTCAGCAGATGACATACACATGAGAGTCTTTGGTCTGTGATACAAGCAATGTCAGCAAAATAGGCTGGTGCTTTAATATCCCTGAAATATTCATGAAACTTGTGAACTCCACTCTGGCAAAAGAGCAAGACAAGCAGCCATGAGGTTGGTGGGAGAAACCAAGCGAGACTGGAGTAGATGATTTGCGATGCCCAATTTTAAAGGTGAAGTATAGTTGCAGTCTCTGAACATGAGATTGGCTAAGGCTACATAGGAGATTTGCTAAGATTAACAAAGCAAGTTACTGTCCTTATGTTCATCTGGTTCTGGGTCAAAATTGATATTTTCTATTTCCTATCTGCACCTCTCATTCTAGATTTTTTCACACTTGTCTAGCTCTTCGTATAGCTCTCAGCTCTTAAGTTAGTCTAGGTTGCTTGCATGGTAGGTTGTTCCAGAGTTTCTTCTCCAAATATTATAAAATATAAATTGCCTAATCTCAGTTGATGCACAATTTTTTGTAATTTTTCCATTTAGATCTATCATTAGCTGTAATCCAGGTAGATCCTTTGGATTCAAAACCATACTCTTTCTTGATCAACTTTTCTGTGACAACCAACTTTTCAAGATAAACCAAGTTGATTTACCATGGTAATATCAGTATTCTTTTTTTTTTAATATCAGTATTCTTGTCATTGTCTAATAATTCAATAGGATGAAAAATTCATAAATGGTCAGGTAATGAAAGTTTCCAATTAGTGGAATTCTCTCCGTGTCTTTTGGCAGAAGCATGCTTTCCTATCTGTAAATCAGGACTTTGAACCCAGCAAAGCCTACTTTTCAAGGAAGAGAACAATTAAAAAGGAGTGGTAATAAAAAGGAACAATGCTATTTCTATCTCTGGATTCTTGAAGTAACATATTTCAGCTCTTAAGGACACAACACTGTATATTTCCTGTTTATTAAGTGCCTATATCACAGCCTATAAGACTACACACCAAATGTAGAAAGTGTTGCTTGAAATTAGTACCTTAGTTTTATCACCAACAGACTATTTTGTGATTTTTATTTCAAGCCAGCAATTTCTGGGGTTTGGAATAAAATGGGAAAAAACCCCAATATATTCCATGATTATAAGTCAATATTTTCTTTGCCAAGAACAAATTCTTTGATCTGAATCTCTGCTCTGAAGGATACAATATGAATGTTGTCTGTCATTCAATAAGTCCTCAAGTGGTGGTGACACGTGAAAGTTTCAAAGTCAGAGAAGGAAAGATCAAATCTAGAGTATAAGTTCACTTCAGTGAGGATGCATCACTGCCCCCTCCAGACCAGAAGGAATTCATAATAACTGTCAAGATCCGACTTAGGTAGCTGGTTTCCTAAGCAATCATCGAGGACGTAAGATAAGCCTCTGATGCTAGTAATTTGGATATACCATAGTAGAAGCCACTTATCTCCATCTTGCTAACAGAGGGTTCTGTCTGTGTCAGTGAATGCACTGGGGGGTCAAATCGTTTGACCTCCATAGGATGGGCTGTCCCACTCACCTGCTCATAACATCCTCCTTGAGTAAGTGCTCCCTGGTAGTCACTCGCGTGAGAGAGAAATATCTGTACAAGTATCCCCCATTCCCAAGTCCATTCAGATAAATAGGTCTTATAGAGCATTTCCTGACCACTAGAAGTTGTTTCCCCAAGCTTCTGACCAACGTCCCAATCATTTATTACAGCTGAGAAGTCAGTTCTGATTTCTGTCTCAACTCACCTCTGTCTCTCCTTAAATGGTCAATCAAGGGTACCACTCAGTCTGCGCTCTGAATCTTCACTGCTTCTCTTCACGGCAATCCATGAGAACAGCTATAATCCAGAGCAGTCTATTTCTGGCTAGAATTGACATATCACATCTTTTGACTTGTCAGCTGGACCTAAGTCCTTTCCTCCTCTGTAGTTGATCACAGACAAAGTCCTAGGAGACCACTTCGTGTTCTGGGAGCAAGATAAGTGAGTGACAGGGGAAACCAGACCACTGATTCATCTAGTTTTTTCATGCCATCTGGAAAGGCTTAGGTCTGATCCTTCATCTACCATTTCTATTTTTAACAGGCAATTGCTGCTTCTGCTCTTGCAAAACATGTGACTCAGTTGATCTGACATCAGCCAGCTCAGCGTTGGCTGTTCTTCCTCTCATTTCTTTGATGCTTCAAGTTTAGTTGCTCAGGGTTTGTTAGAGCCTAGGGCATTCCAGGAGCAGAATCCACTCTAAGATTAGAGGAAGTTGAGTCTCTGTTAAAGCTATCATAGAAGCCCTCCGTGGGTTTTTTTTGTTGTTTTTTTTGTTTGTTTGTTTTTGCTTCTCTGGTGGCTCAGATGGTAAAGAATCCACCTGCAATGCAGAAGACCCAGGTTCAATCCCTAGGTTGGGAAGATCCCCTGGAGAAGGGAATGGCTGGCTAACCACTCTAGTATTCTTGCCTGGAGGATTCCATGAACAGAGGAGCCTGGCAGGCTACAGTTCATGGGGTCACAAAGAGTCGGATATGACTGATTGACTGGGTTTACAGTGTCTGCCTTTAAGATGATAATATACTGCCATTCACCTGTCAATCTTTTCCAGACTTTCGCTGCCATTAGAAACAGTCAAGCCACGCTAGTATCTTTGTAGTCATAATTGTGTCAGGCCCATCAGTCATGTGTAGCAGTCACCTGATCTCCTACTATATTTTTGACATCTATGCCACCATGATGTCACTGCATATGAGGGATAATCACCATTTCTTCACCAATAGCATTGTGGTTTCTGTTGCCTTCAGACTGGAAAGCAATACAGGTTCAAAATCTGGATCCGTAGAGTCCACTTTCCAGCACCATTCTTGGTGCCTCTCACAGGAATTCTTAATTCCCTTAAAAACAAGTCCTAGGGAAAAAAAGAATATATGTTAACACTTCATGAGGATAGGAGTGCAATTTCAGAGAAGTGGGCCTGAGACAAACAGGAAAATGAGACAGGAGAAGGAGAATGATTCCTCAGGGCTGCATTATTGAACCGGCCACAGTCTCACGAACGGTTATTGACCTCACTGGCCATCTCCAGACAGCCTGTGCAAATCTGCTGAATATTGAAATGGGCCACGAAAGAGGGTGAGGAAAAGCTATTTATCAGTTGCTCTTTCCCTCCCATTCCCATGCCTCATTGTTAAAGTCAGATCCACCAGTCTGAACTCTGCCTAATTTCCAGGTTGTATCACCTGACCAATGGGCAGCATCTGGTGAAACCAGAATCCTTGCAGCCTAGTCTGGCCATGGAGTATGCATAGGTGCTCCTCCACACAGGCACCGTTTATGCAGCTCTTTGGTCTACGGGAGTTCCAGTGTCCACAATCTGACGACTGCTGAAATGGCACAGTGCTTTGCGAAAGCTGTTTTGGTTGGGAAACACAGTGAAAAGCTGAGGCCTAATAAACAGGATGAGAAGTTCTGGGAATTTCCCTAACCTGGGTCTGGTAGAGATCTGCAGCTTGCATTCAAATGATTCAGGACAAAAACCATAGAGAGGTAAAGCAAATATGGCAAGACCGTAACTGTTATTGATTCTATAAGATACACATACATGCAAACACCAACATTCAGATATTCTATGCTTGAACATTTTTATAAGTTGAAAAAATAATAAAGCATTATTTCTGAAAAATAAAAATGGTGGAAATAAAATTTGAGGAAATTTCACAAAATAAATCTACAAGAAAGGGTTCTTGAAAATATAGGAGCTGTACAGGATCAGTCTATAGCAGTTCCTTTTTTAATTTTTAACTCATGCTTTTTTGTATGTTTTAATTTCAATTCAATAGATGCTGCAATCTATCTTAAACACATGTCTCTTGCAATTCTGTCTGTATATATCAAGTTAACAGGAACTCTTTCCAACCCAGGTTCAACTGAGTCATGGAGGCAATGGATGCTACTCCTTTCCAAAGTGAACGTGAAACCGTCCACAACGACAGATCTTGTAGCAAGTGGTCGCAAACCTCTTAAAAGTTACTCACTAACGCGGAGAGAATACAAGGATAAGATTTTTGAGAGACTGGAGGGCTTTGAGGTTTTGAGCTGAATTTGTTTGGAAAGTTTTGTGGATTGCTCTCCAGCGGAAGGGAGCTGGCTGCACTTCACCCCAAGCCCACCGAGTGGGCTTTCTATGGGAACGTGGCACGTGTACCCTGCGGTGAGTGGACACAGTATTCTCAGGTGTGGACACAGCATTCTGAGGGGTGGACACATGTAAGCACACTAAAAGGAGAGAGGCTGGCTACAGCACCATCATAACCGAAGAGGAGAGGCTCATTCGGGAAGCGACTGCACACCCCTCTGATGAAGTGACACGTGTCTAGAGCTTGTGGGGAAAGATGTGGACCCCACAGGAGGACTTGTGGCCTGAGGTCATTCTGATTAAAGCTTCTGAGAAAGAGATGTGAGCCAATATTTAGCTTCATCTGGGAAGACAAGGTGATTTCACATTAAATTAGTTATTACATGTTGCTAGCATTTTTATTGATTGAATTGAGACAAATTTTGCTTCTTAAAGTGACCATAAAAATTTATGTTATCTTGGAGAAAACAAAGGACTCAAGAGGCCTACACATATTATGATTTACGATGAAAGATACATTTAGAATTTTAAAGGGCAGCGTGAGACCAAAATATTTCTTATTGTATCTTACGATTATTGGTTCATTCGACAAGACTTTTCCATAAATATAGATGAAAAGGGTTGCAATTTCTATGCAGATATTTTTGCTTATTTCTCTCAATTTAGTGTACTTAATTTTCAAATAATTACATACATAGGAGCACTGTAAAAAACATATTTTACAAATAAGCAATTTTAAATTTAAATTTTATTTTGGATTCTTCAAAGTAAATGTGTTTATAAGCCTATTGTTCTGAGTTTGAATCATTAACATTTGAAACTGTTACGGGCAATCCTGAAGATTATCATATTAAGTGACGTAAGTCAGAGGAAGACAAATACCATATGACATTGCATATATGGGGAATCTAAAAAAAAATGACACAATAAACATTTACAACACAGAAGTGCACTCACAGACTTAGGGAATGAACTTACAGTTACCAGGAGGGAAGGTGGGGAAAGGAAAGATTGGGAGTTTGGGATTGACTTGTAATAACCAAAAAGGACTTACTATACAGCACAGGGAATTATGCTCAATATTCTGTAATAATCTAAACGGGGAAAAAAAAATTGAAAAAGAATAGATACATATATATGTATAAGTGATTCAATTTGCTTTGTACCTGAAACTAATACAATTGTTAATCAACTATATGCCACTATAAAATTTAAAGAAAATTAAATAACATTTTAAAATTATATTAAATGATGGGTAAAGTTAAAAAGTAAAATAAAAATAAAATTCTTATGTATATTTACAGGTTCTTTTATGATATTTTATCAGTACCTTAAGGTAAATGATTTTAACAGCCTTTCTTTGGAAAACTATAATCCACTTTTGAGACATTACAATTCCACTAATGGAAGGAAGGAGCTGTTTCCTTGTCTATTTCTAGAAAGGCTAGAGAAACTGAAAAAAGGTCAGAAAAACTCAATAGGGGAAGAAGAAGCAAGTTAGATGGCAAAGCAGGAAGAGTCTGATCCTCATGCAAATCCCTTACTTTTTTTAAGGAGTCACAGTTAATCCGTGAAATAAAGCAGAGGCACAAACTGCTGGCTTATCCTGTGCCTTGAGAAACACCCCATTTGGAAGACTCAGCTCCAGCTGCAGTGCTATATAGCTTGCCTCTCTTCACACGAAGTTCTGAGCATGGCTCTCCCTTTAGATCAGAAGCAGCTTCTCCTCTGGTTTCATTTCCTCGCCTGCAAGGTGCCAGTGAATTATATCTGGACTGAAATGTTCATAGGCAAGTATCTCAAGGACTGAGCCCAAGTCTTAGGGCGTCTCTCTCGTCTCTATTAAACACACACATACACCAACACCCAGATTACTAATCACGCTGTACAATCACGAGCGAGGCATTTAACACTGCTAGTTTCACTTCTCTTACCTACACACATTTTAAGTATAATTACACTGGCTCTAAAGCCTGTTATATACATAGCAAGGGAGATATTTGCTATGTGCATTTAAACACTGAGAGGTTTTCTATACAGGATTTTACTAGTAGTGATACTACAAATATTAAAAGGCAACAGTGTATCACTAGATTTTTAAATTAGATAAATTCAGAAAATTATCTTAATTCAGAAAATGACCTTACGTGAACTGAATTTTAGCCAAGTATAACCTTTTGGAGAAGACAATGGCACCCCACTCCAGTACTCCTGCCTGGAAAATCCCATGGACGGAGGAGCCTGGTGGGCTACAGTCCATGGGGTCGCTGAGGGTCGGACACGACTGAGTGACTTCACTTTCACTTTTCACTTTCATGCACTGGAGAAGGAAATGGCAACCCACTCCAGTGTTCTTGCCTGGAGAATCCCAGGGACGGGGAGCCTGGTGGGCTGCTGTCTATGGGGTTGCACAGAGTCAGACACGACTGAAGTGACTTAGCAGCAACAATCTGTTTTGTTTCTGTTTTGCTTTTTTTTTTTTTTTTTAACCAGAGGCTGAATCCAGCTTAGAGCACATAGGAGATTTTATAGTGCATTATTTTAACTTCTCTGCAGTAAAAGAAATGTGCAAAGTACAATGCTGAAAGTACTATGGAAATATTTTAGGTGAATTAATCTTTCTTTGTGTATAAAGAAACAGACAAAAATGTTATTTAAAATCAAATACCATCTACCTATTTGAAGTCATAATGACTGCACGGCATTGAACTATCACAACATTATAGCCCTGACTGATGAGTCTACAATACATATTAAATAGTCAGAGAAAATCGACACATCTTTATCTCTACTCTTATAAATTTTGGTCTCAGAAAACCTACAATAAAAGGCTACTGTACCTCAAGATTTTTTTCTATTCATTTTTGAAATGTAATTAGGCTTCAGCTCTATTATTCCCTGACAATGGGAAAACCATTGATTGTGCTGCTTTTGAAATCCTGTATCACAGTTGGCACTTTCTAATAATGATGCCCTTGGCTTAAGAAGAAGAGAAAATTGACTTGACCTAATTAAAGACTCTAGAGAGCCTCTCTATCATCTCTATCATTTTTCATAAAACTTATTTGGGCCATATGCCAATTAAAAGATGAACATTAAAAAAAAACAAAAAACTTCTGTCAATTGGAGATAAAATAAAATGATATATGTTAAAGTAAATCAGATTGTAAGAAGTAAGATTCGTCAGACTCTATAAAATTTCTAAGCAGAATGAACATCAGTGAAGTTTCAAAACGGCAGCACATCCATCTCTAGTTGTCTCGAGTGCCTTAGATCCAAGGTAAAGGACAGGGCCGTGCCAAGGAAGGTGATTGTGTCGCATAAAAGCCTCTCTCTTCAAGCATAATCACTGCAAACTTCAGCGAATAATGAAGACTTTCTTGTTATCTTGGCACCATCTCTCTATCTCCTTCCATTTTCTCACACAATGAGATAACCCCTATTATTACCTCTGAGTGAATCCAAAGCAGGGAGGCTACAGACAGCTTGGAAGGTTTTCAACTTACAGTTTCATTCAAAGTCAGAACTACTTAAATTCACGTGATTAGAAAGCCAAAATGTGAAATAAAGATCAGTCTCCTGTTGTGCTCAAACTCTAACCATTGTTTAACACATCAAAAACTCTTCATGAAGTCTCTGACATCTATCTTTCTTTTTATCTTACTTATTTAGAATTGTCTATTTTTTCCCTGGTCTCTGTGATTCTCTACCACACCATATAAAATTGTCAAACAACATATTTTCCTGGTTTTGTGCATAATAATTTATGTCAATGCATTTTTTCTTCTGCTATTAATTCTGGGCAATGTATATGTATATTCACTTTCCTAATTTTTGTTTTGTCTCAGATATGACTTATTTAGGGACAACTTCATGCATGTAATTATGTAAGAAATACTTGGTATTCGATTATTTCATAAGATCATATTTTAATATAAAATTATAAAACACATATGATAGGACAATATGATTCTGATTTTTCCTTGGTTTCCAATTGACCAGATAAAAAATTAAAATCCTGCCACTCTTACATAAATGACTTTCTACAATATGCCACCAAATTAACCTTCGAACCAGTTTCTAATGAAAATTTTTGTCTTACATTACACACTGGCCAAAATTCAAAATGAAAATTTGGAATTAATTTCCCCCAAATTTAGAACGCCCTTCTGGATAATGCCATGGTGGCTTTGTGCTATTCTCTTTCGTCCGGTCCTTGAGGCTGTCTGAATGTCAAATAGTCAATTCTCAAAATGCATTGTTAATGGTGCTTTTATAATTGAAATTTTCTTATCTGTTCCTACTAGGGGAAAACTGACTTTATTATTCTCTTAAAACCCAATAACAGTGCATTGGTACCCCTTTCATGATGCATCACCAGCTTTCACAACTCCTTTTATGTATCAGGTCTTTAAGGATAAGTTGTTCACTGAATTTATATATTTTAAGTGACCCAGAGAGATTATTTTGTGTACACCATCTATACGTCATAGTTGTGAGCTGCACACCTATAAGAGGAAACCTGGCTTCTGTAAAGGAAAATATGAATAACTAATCTCTCATACTCAGGAGGGCAAGATACATGGAGAAAACCTTAAGCAATGTTAATTAGTAAAGTACAATTAAATCAACAGGGCAAGGTGGGGAAATGGAGAGGGAACTATTATAGAAGAAGAGTGGCTTAGATATAGCAACAACAGAAAGGAGCAAAGGGTGTTCTTATACATAAGGAACAAACGTCCTAAGCGTACAACGGAGGGTTGCTCTGGAAAAGATTGTAGTGCAATTATACACACACACAAAACTGTATTCACATGACTCTAGACAAGGTGGGCACAGATGAGATGCTCAATTGGCTGCTGAGTCTCAGGTTATTGGGTCTATGCAACACAGGATGAATAAAAATAAACGATACAAAAATTTGAGATGATCCATAAATATTAGGCCATGAAGCAAATCAACTTCAAAAAAAGTGGGCTAACAGTAATGCATTAATGAAGCTACAATTATCACTATAATTTGAAATGGATTGGTATTCACTAATCAATACAATAAATTATTTAAACAATGAACTGTGTGAACCAGATGTACATCAAAAATAGGCAGCAAATGTTGAAAATCATTAACTGTGAAGGGATTATGTAATCCTAAAAATGCAATAGTTCACCCGAAATATATAGTGATGTTAATGAAATACACCAATATAGCGGTATACTGTATTATCACATAAATTTGAATTTGATAGATTTGTTTCTACTTTTCTCTCCCACTAGTCTGTAAGCGTCCAGGGTCCATCCGAGAGAGTCTAGTGTACAGTGTAACAGATGCTCCATAAAAGCTGGATCAGTTTTCATTCCAATCCCAAAGAAAGGCAATGCCAAAGAATATTCAAACTGCCATACAATGGCATTAATTTCACATGCTGGTAAAGTAATGCTCAAAATCCTTCAAACTAGGCTTCAACAATACGTGAACCGAGAAATTCCAGATGTACAATCTTGGACTTAGAAAGTACAGAGATACCAGAGGTCAAACTGTCAAAATACATTGGATAATATAGAAAGCAAGAAAATTTCAGAAAAAAAAAAAACTTCTTCTGCTTCACTTTGATTCAATTCAGTTCAGTCACTCAGTCATGTCCAACTCTTTGAAATTCCACTGACTGCAGCATGCCAGGCTTTCCTGTCCATCACTAACTCCAGGAGTTTACTCAAACTCATGTCCATTGAGTCGGTAGTGCCATCCAACCATCTCATCCTCTGTTGCCCCCTTCTCCTCCTGCCCTCAATCTTTCCCAGCATCAGGGTCTTTTCAAATGAGTTAGTTCTTCCCATCAGCTGGCTGAAGTATTAGAATTCCAGCTTCAACATCAGTCTCTCCAATGAATATTCAGGACTGACTTCCTTTAGGATTGACTGGTTGGATATCCTTGCAGTCCAAGGGACTCTCAAGAGTTTTCTCCAACACCACAGTTCAAAATCAGATCAGATCAGATCAATCGCTCAGTCGTGTCCAACTCTTTGTGACCCCATGAATCGCAGCAAGCCAGGCCTCCCTGTCCATCACCAACTCCTGGAGTTCACTGAGACTCACGTCCATCGAGTCAGTGATGCCATCCAGCCATCTCATCCTCTGTCGTCCCCTTCCCCTCCAACCATTAAAAAAAAAAATATTGATTTTATAGGAGGCTAATTACTTTACAATATTGTAGTGGTTTTTGCCATATACATTGACATGAATGAGCCATGGGTGTACATGTGTCCCCTATCCTGAACCCCCATCCCACCTCCCTCCCCATCCCATCCCTCAGGGTCAACCCAGCACACCAGCCCTGAGCGCCCTGTCTCATGCATCGAGCCTAGACTGGTGAACTATTTCACATACGGTAAAATATATATTCCAAAAAAAACATCAATTCTTCCACATTCATCTTTCTTTATGGTCCATCTCTCACATCCATACATGACCACTGGAAAAACCACAGCTTTGACTAGATGGACCTTTGTTGGCAAAGTTATGTCTCTGCTTTTTAATAAGCTGTCTAGGTTGGTCATTGCTTTTCTTCCAAAGAGCAAGTGTCTTTTAATTTCATGTCTGCAGTTACCATCTGCAGTGATTTTTGAGCTCCCCAAAAATAAAGTCAGCCACTGTTTCCACTGTTTCTCCATCTATTTGCCATGAAGTGATGGGACCGGATACCATGATCCTAGTTTTCTGCATGTTGAGTTTTAAGCCAGCTTTTTCACTCTCCTCTTTTACTTTCATCAAGAGGCTCTTTAGTTCTTCTTCACTTTCTGCCATAAAGGTGGTGTCATCTGCAATATCTGAAGTTATTGATATTTCTACTGGCAATCTTGATTCCAGCTTGTGCTTTACCCAGCCTGGCATTTCAGCATGATGTACTCTGCATATAAGTTAAATAAGCTGTGTGGATCACGACAAACTGAAAAATTCTTTAAGAGATGGAAATACCAGACCACTTTACCTGCCTCCTGTGAAATCTGTATGCACGTCAAGAAGCAACAGTTAGAACCGGACATGGAACAGCAGACTGGTTCCAAATCAAGAAAGGAGTACGTCAAGGCTGAATATTGTCACCCTGCATTTTATTTGCCATACAGAGTACATCATGAGAAATGCCAGGCTGAATGAAGCATAAGCTGGATTCAAGATTGCTGGTAGAAATATCAATAATGTCACATATGCAGATGACACCACCCTTATGGCCGAAAGTGGAGAGGAACTAAAGAGCCTGGAGATGAGGGTGAAAGAGGAGAGTGAAAAACTGGCTTAAAACTCAATATTCAAAAAATGAAGATCATGGCATCCCTTCCCATAACTTCATGGCAAATAGATAGGAAACAATGGAAACAGTGAGAGACTTTATTTTCTTGGGCTCCAAAATCACTGCAGATGGTGACTGCAGCCATGAAATTAAAAGACATGTGCTTTTTGAAAGAAAAACTATGAGAAACCTAGACAGTGTGTTAAAAAGCAGAGACATCACTTTGCCAACAAAGGTCTGTATAATCATAGCTATGATTTTTCCAGTGGTCATAAACTGATGTGAGAATTAGACCATAAAGAAGACTGAGCACCAAAGAATTGATGCTTTTGAACTGTGGTGTTGGAGAAAACTTTTGATAGTCGCTTGGAGTGCAAGGAGATCAAACTAGTCAATACTAAAGTAAATCAGTCCTGAATATTCATTGGAAGGACTGATGCTGAAACTGAATCTCCAATACTTTGGCCACCTGATGAGAAGAGCTGACTCATCTGAAAAGACCCTGATGCTGGGAAAGATAGAGGGCAGGAGGAGAAGGGGACAACAGAGGATGAGATGGTTGGATGGCATCACCGACTCAATGGACATGAGTTTGAACAAACTCCAGGAGATAGTGAAGGACAGGGAGGCCTGGCATGCTCCATGGGCTTGCAAAGAGTTGGAGATGACTGAGTGACTGAACAGCAACAACATCAATTAGTACATCAATGAATCAAACACTTGGAGATTCTATGGGATACACTGTATTCTTCAACATAGCACAAAAGCTGGAATATTAACTTTGATACACTTCCTTTGAAGTGTTTCAATGGAAACACTTAGAAACAATTCTTAATGAGAATATTAGAGTGCACGAACAGTGGATCTACAGTCACTATAGCACAGGGCCCCACCCATCAGAAATGATGTTGATTGTAAGCATCAGTCATGACTACACTGTGGATCAGTAGATGACCAGTTCAGCTGGATCCAGTTAGGACATGCCTGCACTCCCACTGGGTGCCACATTCAAAGTGACCTCCTCACCTAATTATTAGTTACATGGTTTAGGATACTTTGTGCCTTGGCTATGCCAAAGCAAGCAGTTAGATTCCAAGGTAGTTAAATCAGTTCTCTTAAGCTCCACTATAACAGACTAAATACCTCTGTACTCCCTTGCTCGACACTGAAAGTACTCACGCTTAACCAGACTAGTCAATAAGCAGAATAAATGGACAAATCACCTTAAATCTTTTACTAATCTGAATAAAAAGATAAGATCCAAAGTAATTTTTTCGGTTACTGATAAAGTGGAAGATTTTTTATGTTGCCTTATTGTGCTTTGATTAAAAATACATTACATAATCATTAAGACTGTTCAGAACATGCTGGTAAGTGTGAAAACTATATTGCATAAAAACTATACTTGTGTATATAGCACAAATGAAGGATCATGAAGGCAGCATCATTACCTCAGAAAATTCCTCACTATTTTGAGCGAAACTGATTTATACATAGTGATGTCATAGGTTATGAAGATTATGATGAACAAACAAAACCTAGTTAGCCAATAAAAACACCTCAAATTGAGTTTTAATTAAATATTAAGAGCCATGAAACATACAAATACATACACATATCAAATATCTTTATTGCCATTACAAGCAACGTGTCTCATATTTTTTAGATTACCATGAATTGTTAATGTGCTTTGCCAAGGCATGGCTAAAGATATTGTATACAATCTTAAAGTGAATTCAGTTGTTATACTTTGAAAAGTATAGTATATACAAAAATAAATGCATATGTACTGCTTCTGTTTTTAGACCTCTGTTTTCTGGGCTTTGCAGTATCATATAAAATTACGTTTAAAATATACATGCTTTCCTAACTTGTAAAAAACAACGCTCTACTTGCTGGTGGTTTTTCTGTTTAATGTTGTTTTGCCTTTATGCACATGTGGGTTTGTGTGCAAATGAACTAGAATTTTTAGTAAAATCTCCCTACGTTTCCATTCATGATGCAGGCTACCCAATTGAGGTAGACAGCACAGTGAGTCAGCTATACAAATCCTTACTAAAATAATTAAATCTTAATTGGGGGGAGTTAAAAACTATAAAAATGAGTTCAGAAGACAATAAGTTAGTCAGAACCTGAAACATTAAACAGATTCAGCCCTGCAATTTTGCTTAACACACACATTCAGAAGCCAGAATCAGAGGGGAAATTTCATACATGCAGATGAGCACTCGTGAGCAACTCACAAAATAAATGCTATTTAGTCTGAAAAGCCTTGTGATTTGGGAGCCAATCTACTAGATAGATGCCAAATTAACTGATAATTGCCCTAAGCTGAAACTAGCCATACTGTCTGGTACTGATAAGTACTTGAAAAATAACATTTTCATAATTGCATGAATCTCTATTAAAGGAAATAAACCTGTAAAAATCAGAGCAACACCAAAAACCAAATGTACTGCTAATGCAAATTACTTCTTTGTTAGAGAATAATATCTTTTTTTTTTTCAACATTGCTTAAAGAGATTCAGTTGAAAAGCTAAATCCACAATGATATAGCACCTTATGCTTGGATAATGACTCCAGTACGTAGTCCGTGCATGCCCACACATGGATGATACACTGTGGCTGTGTAGGGGGGTAAAGGAGTTTATAAGATAAGCAGTTGTTAATACTTGGCATTCATAAAAATGATTGGTTTTGCCAAGCACCGGAACAGAGTCATCTGCAGTGGTTTATCCCTTCCCTCCTAGAAGATGACGCTTCCTGTAGAATGCTTGCGTAGTCAAGTATCATACAGCCCACATATCGTATATATGGCTCTTATTACTATGAAGAAGAATATAGGCATAATTTCATTACCTTTCAATTCCTCTGAAATTTCTCCAAAATATGAACTTGTCACTTTAGGTAATTATTTGTCTCCTATAGAAAATATGATGGGTATATATTTGCAAATTAGAGAAGCAAAAAATGAGTCATAAGATTTTATAGGTTAGAGAAACGTTTACTCATAATTTCTACTACTATATTGCCATATTTTCTTATACAACTTCACTGTGCAATGCTAGTACCTAACTTTCTGTGTAACTTTCTCTTGAGTAGAATAACTGATTTTAAATTAAAAGAAGAGACACAAGCTAACTTGTTAAAATATAAAACAATTTAGCTATGAGCATATCAATGAAATTGTTATTTACAGAAGGTGCCGTTTTTAAATGTTCATGAACACAGGGCTTGTGGGTGGGGAGATGTAGCTTGTTTGGAGACAGAGTTGGAGATATTTACATTCTGGTCAATTAATGTAGGAAATCAAATTAGTTTGCAACTTTGACTTTGAAAATCAAAGTAATATTTGAGCATTACTTTGTTAGCATGTGAGATGAGTGCAATTGTGTGGTAGTTTCAGCAATCTTTGGCTTTGCCTTTCTTTGGGATTGGAATGAAAACCAACCTTTTCCAGTCCTGTGGCCACTGCTGAGTTTTACAAATTTTCTGGCATATTGAGTGCATCGCTTTCACAGCATCATCTTTTAGGATTTGAAATGGCTCAACTGGAATTCCATCACCTCCACCAGCTTTGTTCATAGTGATGCTCCTTAAGGCCCACTTGACTTCACATTCTGGGATGTCTGGCTCTAGGTGAGTGATCACACCATCTTGGTTACCTGAATCATTAAGTTCTATTGTGTATAGCTCTTCTGTGTATTCTTGCCACCTCTTCTTAGTACCTTCTGATTCTGCTATTCCAAACTGTTTCTTTCCTTTATTGTGCCCATCTTTACATGAAATGTTCCTTTGGTATCTCTAATTTTCTTGAAACGTTTTTCCCATTCTATTGTTTTCCTCTATTTCTTTGCACTGATCACTTAGGAAGGCTTTCTGATCTCACTTTGCTATTTTTTGGAACTCTGCATTGAGATGGATATATCTTTCCTTTTCTCCTTTTACTTTCACTTCTCTTCTTTTCTCAGCTATTTGTAAGGTCTCCTCAAGCAACCATTTTGCTTTTTTGCTTTTCTTTTCTCAGAGATTGGGGCTTTCCAGGTGACACAAGCGGTAAAGAATCTGCCTGCCAATGCAGGAGATGTAAAAGATGTGGGTTCAACCCCCAGGTTGGCAAGATCACCTGGAGGAGAAATGGCAACCCACTCCAATATTCTTGCCTGGGAAATCCTATGGACAGAGGAGCATGGCAGGCTACAGTCCATGGGATCGCAAAGATTTGGACACAACTGTGTGACTTAAACTACTTTCTTGGAGATGGTTTTGACCACTGCCTTCTGTACAAAGTTACAAACCTCTGTCCACAGATCTTCAGGCACTCTATCAGATCTAATCCCTTGAATCTATGTGTCACTTCTACTGTATAATCGTAAGGGATTTGATTTAGCTCACACCTGAATGGTCTAGTGGTTTTCCCTACTCTCTTCAATTGAAGTCTGAATTTGGCAATAAGGAGTTCATGCTCAGAGCCACATTCAGCTCCCGCTCTTGATTCTCCTGACTATATAAAGTTTCTCCATATTTGGCTACAAGGGCATAGCCAGGTTTTAAAAATAAGAGATACCATTCTGAGATATTTTGAGGTTGGGAGTAGTGTCTTCTTCCTTGGTATCTGGGACAGGTTCATACAGAAACACCACTCTTGGAGAATCTTCCCTTTATGTATCTGCTAATATAATCACTGGTATTAATTATTTCTCATACTTTTGTGAAATGGCAACCCAATCCAGTATTCTTTCTGGGGAAATTCCATGCACAGAGAAGTCTGGCAGGCTACTGTCCATGGGGTCACAAATTACATCAGGGGAAGAATGCTATTCCCCATCTCTATCAAGACACAGGCTCTTGAATCTAACTTTGGTTCTATTTTGGCTTCCTTCCCTCTTTAAATATATGTCTGTGATCTCATCTTTTACATTTAGCTTGCTGTGCCAATTAACTTTGTCAGAATAAGTCACTTGAAAACAACCACAAAATCTTTGTGGGTAAGACAACTATTTATTTTTACATATGTGCAAGCCCACTGTGTTTTATCTTTTTCAGGCTGGATTTGGTTCAAAACTCTCCAAGTTTGGTGGATAGGCTACAGCAGCCCTACTTCCCACATTTTTCCTCCTTTGGACTAGTAGGCTGTGTGACCAGGATATGTTATTTTTATAATGGTGGAGCTGCAAAGGAGCATGTAGAAATGTACGTGATGTTTTAAATCCTATTATCAGAACTATCAGCTGATGCAAGTCATATGGCCAGACCAAAGTCAAAGAATGAGAAATTAAATCCACCCCTTTAGTGCAAACGAATAGCATGACAAAAGTTGTGGATTCCAAGAGGATTAAAGAGGGGAGATCAATAATAAATCTACCACATCTTCTTTCCACGCCTCTGGAGTTTTTATTTCTCTCATCTGCTTGAAGAAACTGGAGTTACTTCAATGCTCAGGCAATAAATGGTACATTGGGTCTCTATTTTTGCATTACTGGGAAATCACAGAAATTTGTCTTTTAGTTGATATTCCATGAGAATATTTGGGACTTAATACAAAATAGGATTTATAACTAGATGATGGTTATGCCTGATAAAATTAATAGAAACATAATATATACAATCTGAAGTCATTAAATATTTATGTTGACTGACTTGCAAAATTTGTCTTATTTCCATATAACTGTATGTTCATGATATTAATCAAAAACCACTTCTAAGTACTGGGAAGATTTTAATAAGTACGTTGCTGATGAACCCCTTTAACAACTCCTTAATAACTTGTCTTTCCTTGTTCCCCCAATAGAAAATATTTCCTGTCATTCTTTGTCATAAGATTCCTAATTTCCTAATTGGTTTCCCTAGATTTCTACTATGAATTTTGAGATGAGAATGCATCTTTAGTGTGATTATCACTGCATCTCTGTTTTAGATGTTGAATAGACAACTTATGCTTTTATTTCATTTGAAACTCTTGAACGTGGCAACAGTATTATGTGTATGAAGTGAAGTGAAGTCGCTCAGTTGTGTCCAACTCTTTGCCATCCCGTGGACTGTAGCCCACCATGCTCTTCTCTCCATGGGATTTTCCAGGCAAGAGTACTAGAGTGGGTTGCCATTTCCTTTTCCAGAGGATCTTCCCAACCCAGGGATCGAACCCAGGTCTCCTGCATTGTAAGCGAGACGCTTTACCGTCTGAGCCACCAGGGAAAGTCCATATGTGTATGTGCATGGATGTGTATAAATATGTGTGTGTGTGTGTGTGTGCACACTTGCCTGGATGTATTTATCCCTCTCATTGTCTCCCATAACATGAAGCAGATTTACAGGGACTTTCCCATGTGTGAAGCATTCTTGTTACTCTAGCTACATCAAGCTATGGTGAAACAGAAGGTGATAAAACAGAAAGTCCCCTTGACGGTCTTGATCTCCAAACATAGTTTCAGTAATAAAATTATTGAAATAAGCACTTTAGTTAAATGTAACATCATCATTCTCTACAAGTAACATGAATAATATACTTACATTGAATTGCTCTTAATATAGAGCTGAAAATAAACAAACAAAACCCACCATTTTAAATATGGTTAATTTTAATTTTCAAAACTCACTCTGTCTTTGCCAGAGATTAAAAATGTGGTGCTACTTTTAGCTTAAACTCAGCATAGAATTGTATCTTTCTGACATTTTTTGCTTCTTTGTTATATTATTATCTTCCTTTATTCATATGGACCAACTGAAGAAGTGCATAGATTTTACCAGTTCCAAAAATGGAAGTTAAATGGGGAAACAGATTAACCCTATTCTGTTGTGTTCAGTCACTTCAGTCACGTCCAGCACTTTGTGACCCTATGAACTGTAGCTCACCAGGCTCCTGTGTCCGTGGGATTCTCCAGGCAAGAATTCTGGAGCGGATTGCCATTTCCTCATTCAAGGGGTCTTCCTGACCCAGGGGTCACACCCACTTCTCTTACGCCTCTTGCATTGGAAGGCAGGTTCTTTACCACCTGGACCACCTGGAAAAATTATTAAAAAAAATAAACATTGAATAAATAAAGAGAAAAACGACTGTGATTTATTTGATCTGAGGACTTTAACATTCCACACAGGCATGAAAACTTTGCACATGGAATTTGTCAGTATGCAAATCTAATCATATTAGGCAATTTAAAAATGCTTTTCTTCTCTTTAATGTTATTTGTATACTGAAGAAAGTATATTTGAAAAACAAATCACTTTATCTTTAACCCTTTATTAATTTTGCCTTTTATGCAACAACTCAGTAACATAACGCTATTGGAAGTAAACATGGTCAGTCTTTTGACTAAAGAGCATAAATATGTACATGTGTTATATATTATTTTATATTTTTTATATTATATATTTATAATTTTTTTGCTTCTGTCAATGTTCATGTGGATACTTGGGTGGTTTTCATATTTAACTCTAATTTTTTTACTTCAATTACTAAGAGAAAAGTGAAATTGCTCAGTTGTGTCCGACTCTTTGCGACCCATGGACTGTAGCCTATTAGGCTCCTCCGTCCATGGGATTTTCCAGGCAAGAGTGCTGGAGTGGATTGCCATTGCCTTCTCCAGGGGATCTTCCCGACCCAGGGATAGAACCCAGATCTCCCGCATTGCAGGCAGACGCTTTACCCTCTGAGCCACCAGGGAAGCCTAAGAGAAAACTTGATAGCAATTTTAGAAAATTGTGCTAAATACTGTGGTAAGGCTTCCAGTACTTCTCTGAGAATGCATTTTAGAAGGCCCAGATCATGAAGTATTTCACTATAATTTACAACCTCAGGACAGGTGTCTTCAGAATCTTCACACAAGAGTTATATTTATTTACATACATATGTCAAATACAAATTGAGCATGTAAATCTGGGAGACAGTCTAGGTGAAATCCAGCTCTAGCTAAAATTCTTTCCTATATCCACTCAAAAATGAAAATCTTAAATTAGGGAGAAATTATTTCCCACTTCAAGTGATTCCAATTACTTTACTTTGCTTATAATGTTATGGAGGCATTATTTCTAATTCAAAAACAACAAAGATAGATTGACTTTTAATCCAAACTGCCATGTGTCTAAGTAAATAGACTTTGTAAAGGCATTGAAGATTCAGTGTTTAGAGTGTTTAAATTTCGTGTTTAGAGTATGCATATAATATATCATTCTATCATTAACTGAACACTAAAATCTGTGGTGCAATTTATGAATTTTTACCAGAGTTGAAAACATTGAATCTCAAAGTAAATATGCAAAGTTCACACAACTGGTAGTAGAAGCCATTTGAATTCTAGCTCAAGTTTCTTTTAAATCTGACTCCACGCTCTGAACTGTTCCTTCATAACATCCATAAAACGAATACACATTTGGGTAGGGAAAATATCTTAACTGAATGCTTGTATATTTGGCCCTCAATGAAGGTTTTCATTTAAACTGCTTTCGTTGCACAACACCTTTGCTGGGAGCTGTATTTTTATCATCTTCTCAGTGAGGAATATGATCCTGGGAGAGATTAACCAATTTGCACAGCTACACTCATAGCATAACCATGTAATGAACACATGTCTTCCAGGCACAGGTCCGTATATTTTTCAACATCTGTGCTTCTTGTCATCTGTTCTAATATAACATGATTATTTCTCCCCAAATAGAGAGAAATCAAGTAGCTGGCACTTTTAAAGAAAACTTAATTTTTTTTTTTTTTTTCAAATTAGCAGTCTTTCCCCTAATAATACTGGTATTGCAGGATATGATAGAAAGCTCTTTGGACTAGAAGAGATGAGCCCTTAATGGATGTATCAGATTCTTTCACTAATCATTTACTATAGGATATTGCTTCATTCATTTCTAGTTTAGTGTTATTATAAATAAATCTGCTATGCTGCATAACTTGGGATATGTTTTTGAGTGGATATGAACCTTCATTACTGTAGGATAAACGCCCAGGAGTGCAATTCCCGGGGCACACGGTAGTGAAAATGAAAGCTGCTCAGTCGTGTCTGATGAATTGTGACCCCATGGACTACACAGTCCATGGAATTCTCCAGGCCAGAGTACTGGAGTGGGTAGCCTTTCCCTCCTCCAAGGGATCTTCCCAATCCAGGAATCGAGCCAGTGTCACCTACTTTGCAGCTGGATCCTTTACCATCTGAGCTATCAGGGGCACACGATAAGTTTGTATGTATTTAGCTTTTAAGAAACCACCAAATAACTTTCCACTGTAACAGTTTACATCCCCAACAGCAGTACATGAATGATCCAGTTTCTCCACATTCTCACCAGCATTTGGAATTGTCACTATATTTTTTTATTTCAAGCTGTTCTAATAGATGTGTAGGGAACAAATGGGATAGTTAGAATAATTGTTTTCATGTGCTTGTCTAAAAATGACATAACCTCTATCAAATTCTAGACTTTTTAGATAGATTGATTTTTCTCCTCCTCATCAAAAGTGATTTCCTTTCTTTGCATGGTGGGAGTATTAAATCAGTTTATTCTAGAGGACCGGGAAACTGCCTGAAGAGGTGTATTCCTGGACAGAGCATGAAATGTATAATTAAACAGTATTGTTTTATAACTTTGGGTCAGACTCAAGACTCTAGTTCTGTTTGTCTCAAATAGCACAGCCGCATTATTTGATGATAAAATCATGGTTGATAGCTTGTATATTGTTTTAACAAGGTTCTCAAGGGTAAAAACTGGTCACATAGCAAGATCTTGGCCAGGAGGTTGTGTGAAATCCAAGCTAACATTTTATCCAAGGTCCATTAACACCTTGGATCCTAGTTGTCCTGTAAAGAAGGTGGTGGTCTCCTGTAGGAGAGAAAACATTGTATATACCATGTAGGGGAAGGACCACTGGATCTTGCTTCTGCAAAAATGCTGGGAACCAGCTTTTAGTTGTGACATGTACTCATTTAATGTTCTTACTGTATTCTATACTTTTCTTGTAATAAACTTGAAATGCTCAAGCATTTTTATTTTGGCTCCTATGTACACTTTTCTACAATTGAAGTCTGATTTACCACCACAGTTCGCACACCTGGTAATTTTTTATCAGATATTAGACATTAAAACACACATTTGCTGGGTGTGGGGAATTTTTTGTGTTCCTATAAATATTCTTGAGCTTTATCAGGAGAGAGGTTATTCCATCTTTATTAACACCAAAATTTCATCCTTTTGGTTCTGGATGTAAGAATTTTAAGTCAGAATCAGAAATATTTGTTATCATTTTTCATTCACAAAGTCATGTCTGCCACCCCATGGACTGCAGCTCTCCAGGGTTCCCTATCCTCCACCATCTCCTGTGCCTGCTCAAACTCATGCCCTTTGAGTTGATGATGCTATCCAGTTATCTCATCCTCTGTCATCCCCTTCTTCTCCTGTCCTAAATTTTCCCCAGCATCAGGGTCTTTACAAATGAGTTGTCTCTCCACATCAGGTGGCCAAAGTACTGGAGCTCCAGCTTCAGCATCAGTCCTTCCAACGAATATTCAGGGCTGATTTCCTTTAGGATGGACTGGTCTGATCTCTTAGCAGACCAAGGGACTCTCAAGAGTCTTCTCCAGTACCGTAACTTAAAAGCATCAATTCTTCAGCTCTCTGCCTTCTTTATGGTCCAATTCTCACATTTGCACGTGATTAATGGAAACACCATACTTAGCCTATACAAAGCTTTGTCGGCAAATTGATGTCTCTATTTTTGAATACGCTATGTAGGTTTGTCATAGCTTTTCTTCCAAAGAGCAACCGTCTTTTAATTTTATTCCAGCAGTTACTGTCTGCAGTGATTTTGGAGCCCAAAAAGTAAAATCTGTCAATGCTTCCACTTTTTCCCCATCTACTGTCCAGGAAGTGATGGGACTGGATGCTGTGATCTTAGATTCATGAATGTTGAGTTTTAAATGACCTTCCTCATGTCCTCTCTCACTCT
This sequence comes from Bison bison bison, assembly GCF_000754665.1. NCBI lineage: Eukaryota > Metazoa > Chordata > Mammalia > Artiodactyla > Bovidae > Bison > Bison bison. Next base: position 19,255,834 of record NW_011495082.1, read on the forward strand.
CATCAAGAGACTTTTCAGTTCCTCTTCAGTTTCTGCCATTAGAGTGAGTGGTATTTATCTGCATAGCTGACATTGGTGATATTTCTCCCGGCAATCTTGATTCCAGCTTGTGCTTCATCCATCCCAGGTTTTTGCATGATGTACTCTGCATATTCATTAAATAAGCAGGGTGACAACATACAGCCTTGATATAGTCCTTTCTCATTTTTGAACCAGTCCTTTGTTCCATGTCTGGCTCTAACTGTTGTTTCTTGACCTGCATACAGATTTCTCAGGAGGCAGGTAAGGTGGCCTGTTATTCCCATCTGTTTAAAAATTTTCCACAGTTTGCTATGATCCTCACAGTCAAAGGCTTTGGCATAGTCAATAAAGTGGAATAGATGATTTTCTGGAATTCTCTTGCTTTTTCTATGATCCAATGGATGCTGGCAATTTGATCTCTGGTTCCTCTGCCTTTTTTAAACCCAGCTTGAACATCTGGAACATCTGGAAGTTCTCAGTTCCCGTATTGTTGAAGCACTTTTCTAGATTTCCAGGTCTATCCCCACAATTAAGGCATGTCTTGCCTAAATGTCCTCTTCCTGTACCTCAAAGAGCAAGATGCGACAATCATACAGCTCTCTTCATCTGTTTCACCTCTCTCAGGAATCATTATATTTTGTTGCCTGTTGCCCAATGAATCTACGATTTTGAGGATTTTTTCCACTTTTTAAAAAATTTTTAGAAGAAGGATGTCAAATCTCTCACTCCATCTTGACTAGAAGTAGAAACCTCAGAAGAATATTTCCTCTCATTTTAAGACTGCATTAAGAATTGAAGAATGCATTCCTCTCATGAGGAATGTACTGGATCTTTTTATTTTTCAAAGTTATTTTTTTACTAAAATGCTACGTGATAAATATTTTTTAGAATTCATTAAAAGAAAAACATTATTTATAAATAATGTTTTTCTTCTCAATTCCATAGCAATAATTTGGCGAGTCATTTCTTTTATCCCTTTTGTGGCTGGGTTGCAAAGAATTGGGGATGTGAATTTTACAATGAAATGCGAAAGTTATAACTTAGAACCCTACTTCAGTTATTTCTCTTTCTAATTGCTCCTTATTTATTATGTGTCACTTACAAACATTAACTTTGCCTCAGTAGCTCTCCTCTTTATCAAGACAATTAAGGAATTTAAGCAGTATAAATAATAATTTTTTAGAAAGTAGTATTTGCATAGAATTTAACCAACATTTTAATGGTGCAGTTTCTTGCAGTCTATACACCACTTCCTGTATGTCATGTGAGTTATCTGTGTCTGTAATAGCTCTATGCTCTAATATATGTTACCCTTCTGGAATAAATCTCCAATTACAGCTTCAAATTTGGGGGCAAATCCAATAGCTGTTTAATAAATATCTTTTGATTAATGAATTAGTGAAGTACGTCAAGTAGGGATTATAGGCCCATATGGGAATCACAGAATCACACATTGTATTATATATAAGCATGGCAAATTCCAATTTTGTTATAGATTTTAACACCCAATAAATCCTCACAAAGAGCAATTTTTTGCTTGTTTTCTTCACAAAGATAAAGTGACTATAGAGAGTTGACCTGTAGATTTATATGCCACATACTCCTCCAGTTGTATTTATATAACAAGGAATTGAAGTTTTGTCAATAATACCCGGGATCTCACAGTCCTCTCATGGTGTGTGTGTGTGTGTGTGTGTGTGTGTAAATAGAAAAAGGTAGAGCAGAGACACATGGCTAGAAAGGAATAATAGAAGTAGATATTATACCTGATTAGAGGTTGGTTAATTCCTTAGAGTTCTTTATTAGAAAAAACAGGAAAACTACCAGTGGGCCTCTCGGCGTGTAGGACCACTGGGTTGCTTCCAAAGCAATTAATTCTCAGTGGGGTGCAAGTGAATTCATTAAAATAAAGAATTGTTTTGCCTCTGAGGATTTGTGGGAAGGTTCAGATTTTGAGAAGAATAACAGCTGAATGAGCAAGTAAAGCCAATTGTAACTTTTCCAGTTTCTCAGTTATAATTCAGGTTGGTTCAGGGTGAAATACAATTAAGGATGGGGAAGGGTAACAATTGTTTTATCTTTACAGCTCAGTAGAGCCACCAACTTATATGTATATTTGTACAAATCTTTCCTTTGATTGATGCCATAGATTAAATCGGAGAGACAAATGGAATAGATCAATTTTTTAATAAAGAAAGTCTGAGGCAGGAAATTAGTTTATCGTAAGTTGCCTCTAAATCCAAGTACTTTTGTGATTAGCTCTAAATAGGAGCAAATCTGTCTGCAAGAGTGAGTCCATGAGTACTGAAGCAAGTGCACCTGTATACTAGAGGGTGGGTATGTAAAAACGCACAACAGATTCCAAGAAAGCCAGAATACGTTCCTGTCACACTTTTCTAGCCCTGGTCCTAAACTTCAGTGACAAAGATGAACATGAAAAGATAGGTGTCATTGGAGGGCTTGATTCTAATGACAAATAAATCTCCTCTATAAAATTCATTAAGAATTACCTTAATATTGATTTATGATTTCCTAATATGATGAGTTTTATTTTTTAAGTAAAATCTGAAATGTTATGGGATGACAAAGGAATTTCATCCAGAAATTATTTGTATCTTAGCAATCTGTAACTATCATAATATATTGGGTTGGCAAAAAAAGTCTGTTTAGCTTTTTCAGTAAGATGTTACAGAAAAACCCAACCAATTTCTTGGCCAACCCAGTACTATGATATATTTAATAACTTTAACTTACATGTTTACTTATATATGTCTGCATCAGTTCAGTTCAGTTGCTTTGTTGTGTCTGATTCTTTGCAGCACGCCAGGCCTCCCTGTCCAGCACCAACTCCCGGAGTTCACCCAAACCCATGTCCATTCAGTCGGTGAGGCCATCCAACCATCTCATCCTCTGTCGTCCCCTTCTCCTCCTGCCCCCAATCCATCCCAGCATCAGGGTCTTTTCCAAAGAGTCAGCTCTTCGTATCAGGTGGCCAAAGTATTGGAGCTTCAGCTTCAGCATCAGTCCTTCCAATGAACAACCAGGACTTCTCATTTAGGATAGACTGGTTGGATCTCCTTGCAGTCCAAGGGACTCTCAAGAGTCTTCTCCAACACCACAGTTCAAAAGCATCAATTCTTTGGCATTCAGTTTTCTTTATAGTCCAACTCTCACATCCATACATGACCACTGGAAAAACCATAGCTTTGACTAGATGAACCTCTGTTGATGAAGTAATGTCTCTGCTTTTTAATATGCTGTCTAGGTTGGTCATAACTTTCCTTCCAAGGAGAAAGCATCTTTTAATTTCATGACTGCAGTCACCATCTACAGTGATTTTGAGCCCCCCAAAATAAAGTCAGCCACTGTTTCCACTGTTTCCCCATCTATTTGCCATGAAGTGATGGGACCAGATGCCATGATCTTAGTTTTCTGAATGTTGAGCTTTAAGCCAACTTTTTCACTCTCCTCTTTCACTTTCATCAAGAGGCTCTTTAGTTCCTCTTCACTTTCTGCCATAAGGGTGGTGTCATCTGCATATCTGAGGTTACTGATGTTTCTCCCAGCAATCTTGGTTCCAGGTTGTGCTTCCTCCAGCCCAGGGTTTCTCATGATGTACTCTGCATATAAGTTAAATAAGCAGGGTGACAATATACATACAGCCTTGACGTACTCTTTTACTTATTTGGAACTATATGTGTGTGTAGATTCATTAAAATCATAAAGAGAAAAGCATATTATATAGGATTCTAAAGAGTTAAAATGCTGTATGATAAAAATAAATATGTTAAAAATGCTATATGATAAAAATGAATGCATGTGAATAATGAATCCCTGTCCTTTCTGTGATAAGTATGGCTCAGGTACTATGTGAGTGTGTATGTATTCCAAGAGACAAATGTGTTTTCAAATAAAGTTACTATAGACCTACCAATGATATCGTTCCTATTAAAAGAGAAAGTGCTCAGACAGACCTGCCCTGGAGAAGGCTTGCCTCAGTATTCTAGGCGAGGATTGGTTAACCTTGCTGTCACTTTTACTACATAAGCTTCTGACTCTAAAAGGCTACTGGTCTACCTAGCTGGCTCAAGGCAAAATTGCCATGTGAGTGCAGATTTATTTTCAGTCTTTACTTATCTTTTCTTCGCCGTTCACTTATCTGCCACAGACACCCAGTGGTCTTATGCTGCAGTTCTCACCTGCCACTTTGTAGAAAAATGACAACTCAGTTCCCTTAAGGGAAAGCCCATGGATTTATTACACTTGAATGTCTCACTCCTCCCAGAGGCGTCTGCCGTCTAGAGAAAGACAGCCAGGGTGCTTTTGTTTCATTCATTCAAAGATTTCAGTAGAAATCTTCTGACTCTTTCTCAAATAGTGACATGCCTTTTTAGAAAGCCAACCTGATATCTAACTGAAAGCTTTTTGAGTTCCAGTAGGCGCTGGAAAGAAATCAACATATTACTTAAAACACAGATTTTTCTTCTGAAACTCGCTGTTGAGTTGGTACCCACTATACCTCATTTTTCACTGACGCATCTCTGGCTTCCATTCTTTTGTGGATAGTAATTTTCTTTTCCGTTTAACTGGTAATCTTCCCAGGGTCCAGCACAGTAGGGGTATGATGCATACTTGTTGATGAAGCTATCCTGTACCACAGTATCTGACCTAAGATGTCACTTATGGTTCCCCAGATACTGCTGTTTAATCGCTTTCAATTACCTCACCCCATGTCTACCCAAGCCAAATGAAGTGGTGAGTCAAGCGATTGTCTCGTGAATGGGATCAATACAGAAATTCAATATGGATAATTAAGGGACTCCCCCCAACTCACGTTTTCTTTAGTAACAAGCTTTCTTTTCACCAGAATTGTTCAGATAATTGCCTCAACTGTCCATTTGACTTTGCACCATAGACACAGGTCTGTAACTAGCTTGAGGGACCATGGAAAAACTGAGCGGTCAGTAACTAGCTTGAGGGACCATGGGAAAACCGACTGGTCAGTGCAGTTCAGAGAGAGATCACCACCTAGTTCATTCACCTGTGGTGCTTCTGAGTCAATCAAGGTGATGGCCTTGGGAACCGCATTACTTCTGTCTCTTTATGGTGGAGATCCACAGGACAGAGAGGTATGGTCTGGCTTCTGTGTCCTTGACAAGCTTCACATCCATGATTGTTCCCATGTTGAGCAATTGCCAACATACCAGCACAGGAAAAGTGTGGCAAGTAATTGATTGGTTTGTATCATACAAGGCACCAACAGAAACATTTTGGGCCACAAATGGGTATTATTCAGAGAATGACAAAAAAAGTAAAAGATAAACTTATATAACGTCACCAGACATATGCAAATATTCACTTAGTACTTTAATTCAAATATTTGATGAACATCCGCACTTGGTTATCTCTGTATTTCCTTTTTACAATTATGACCTAAACGTGTAATGAGCTATATGGGCCATGTGACTGTAGTATTATTTTTCCTATATGCTCAGATGCTCAGTCATGTCTGACTCTTGGCGACCCCATAGACTGTAGCCCTCCAGGCTCCTCTGTCCATGGCATTTTCCAGGCAAGAATACTGAAGTGGGTTGACATTTCCTTCTCCTGGGGATCTTCCCAACCCAGAGATCAAAACTGGGTCTCCTGCATTGCAAGTGGATTCTTTACCAACTGAGCCACTAGGGAAATCCCACATTTTTCCTGTGTTTTCTGCTTCTCCTGACCAAGCTGGTTACATCGCATTTATTTTATAAAAGACTGGAAGAAGCAGTTTTTTTTTTTAATTCAGTTTAAGAAGAAATATTTAAAGAATAAATATAGAGAAGGTAAAAAACAATGGCTGGAAAGGATGAAGTAAGATGTACAATAAAAAGACTGAGCAGATTAAAAGAAGTTTGTGTGTGGGTGTGTGTCTGCACAAATATTTTGGATTCACGTTTCTTTACACTTAGGCTTTACACCTAACCTTTTTGTTTCTAAAGAAAAAAGATTTTATATAGTTTTTGCCTATCTACTGGCCTTTGCAAACATTACTTTAATAGCATGTTTATGAAAGAATTAGAAACATATGCAAGGATTTTCTTCATAAAACACAGATGGGCTTAAGTTTTTAGGGAAAGCATCCTTAGAAAAGCAGATTCATTTTAAATGAATTCAAACACATTAAACTTAGTTTTAGATAATCATCGAGCCATCTCAAAACCTGGCAGTATTTCTCATTACATACCCAAGGTAAAGATTTATAAAGGAAAGGAGGAGTAAGATGTCCATATAAATGCCAAGTTGTGAACTTTTAAAATATTAATCCTGTATCTAAAATTTTGAGTTTACCTCACTCCAAAAGTTCTAAGTTTGCATTTTATTTCCATATAGGCAAATAAACGTACTCTGTGCTAAGAAATACATATTAAATTTTAAAAAGACAAAACTCAGTTTTACCATGAAATGATTTGCTTTCCATTTTACCAGTTAATTTGCTTGAAAATTCTTAAAGAGGTGATTCTGTGTGCTTATTTCCTATGTTTGCCTAACCAGGTTGGGTTTCCTATAAAACCTGATAATTTTCAAAGTGCTTGAAATACAAGGCAAGTACCAGCCAGACACAAGCCAGATCGTTCCTGTCATAAATAGAAATGCTTTCCTTATTGACTGCTTTAAACAGAAGTCACTTTGTGTGGAAACAATCCTTTACAAAATGAAATCATTAAACAAAGGAGCATTTTATTGTTGCATTATTCTGTCAGCTTACTACTGTCAGACAGTATTCCAAACCATTACTGAAAGATGATATGTAGGATAATAAATGTTACATAGCATGTTACAAAATTTAAAAAGAAATTCTACTGATTATTTATATTTAACCAATTCCACTTATTGTAAACCCATAAATCCACTAATTGTCATTGGCCTCACTCTGTTTGGTTTATTGGGCTTAGTAGCCAACTGTGTTTTTGAAGAGAAGAGCCCATTAAAAACAATTATGGGCCTAAGCAACCTACATATCCTGAATATCAAAGCATGTTTATTATCCCATTCTTCGAAACCCACAGAGACCAGCTGGGTAGCATTACCACCTTTTAGCAAATCTCACTAAGTGGTATGCTAAAGATTGAAACATTTAGCAGAATAAGCTAACTAAAATTTTCATCAGTGCACTAAGGAAAAATGTCAAAAGTCTCTAGGTCTATGAAAACAGTTAGACATGGTCAAGTAAATTTAAAAGGTGGAATTTTGATGATCTAGTAGATAGCCTAGTATGTGTATTCTATCTGTGAGGTGGAAATATTTGTTCAGTGATATCAGATGGATATCTTAAATTGGCCATACAGAGTGTATTTTATAATGGGAATGAAAACATTCTACAAATCAAGGTTTCATTTGTCATTTTTAGATTATATAGAAAGAGATGGAGAAAATGTTAATAATGCAGGTTAAACACAAATTTGCAATTATATTGTAAAAGGCATAATAAATTTAAGAAATATTCTTCCAGTACTCAAAAATGACTCTCTGACTCAGCAAAAATGTTTCACTTATTGAAGAACAAGTGAAGTTCCAAAATACAACTGTATCATTTTCTTAGATATTAATGTAAAGAAAATATCAACCATTATACATTAGAATTACATTTATTAGTATAATTTTATGCTTCATATATTTACAAAATTTGAAAAATGTCAGCAAGAGCTTCTGTGAGAATTAATTGGCTATACAGAATTTACAAGAATACATACAATAATTATTAATGTGCTACACATCTATTATAAAAGTCCCAGTAAAATTGGTTACACATTTGCATGCATATATTTTTTGAAGAAGTCTTTGCTAAACATTTGTTAGCATACCATTGTGTAAACAATCAATCAAACAAAAAATATAAGCCTTGAGTTTGATACTCAAAACTATGAGACTTTGCCTTGGAATCATTAGGATGGCAGAGAAACCTTTGCCAAACTTGTCCCCCATTCAAATTGGAGGCCCTATTTTTGAAAAAGGATGATAGAAAGAAAGGAATTTGGAGAATTGGACCATGTGTATGTTTGCATGTTTTAAAATATCCAGGGCTTTCAAATATAATCGAATGCATTATTTTTCAAGCTAAAGCACAGTACCATTAAATGGTGTAATTCAGATAAGATTTTTTTCTGTGGAATCTAAACTGATTGCTGGTACAAATGTAGGGGCTGCAAGTAATTACTCCTGGCGTTACTCAAAGGCAGTGATTGCAACAGCAGGCAGGGGAGCCAACACTTCCCACGTAAGGAGCAGGGAGTGGGAAGTTAAACGGGTAAACCACTGCTCAAAGCCCATTTTTGCAAAGTGCAAACATAATTGCAAGGCCAAATCTTTAACATTTACTCAGACTTTATTGTGTAAAAGGTCTGTCTATACACAAATTTTAGAAGGTATTCAAGTGGATTTGTGGAGTTACTTTGATGAAATAGTTCAAAAACATACTGAACAGAATACAGTGAGTGTTCTGTATATAGTTTTGTCTACAGAGATGGACACACTGAAAACATCCAACAAATACTTTTTAATTGATGTTGATGCTTGATATACAGCATATTTGTTGTTGCTGCTTTATAACAACAATAATTTGGCCACTGAATCCAAGGCAGACTTATTGTTGCATTTACCTCAATTGATGGAGCAGTGAGTTTTCTTATAGAATCTCTTAAATGTTAAATCATAAAGGATAATTTGTGTGCTATTTTTGAATCATAATGTCTATATTTCTAAATAATTGGAGAGTCTTAAATGAAAAACCATTATTGCTGTTTCCAATAATTAATTCTCTGTTTTAACTTTAAATGCCCATGATATTCACATTCAAACTGTCAAACATATAAAAATTTGTGTATGGTGTTCTTACCAAATATTGATGACTCATCTAATTGGAATAAATTGAAGAATAAAACTTCAAATGATAATCATATACCATTTCTGCTAGTAATGTTAAACCCCCACAAGTAGAGAATAGTTGTCTATAAAATAATTTATAACTACCAGAAGAATTAATGACAGCATAAAAAAAAGAAACTGTTGCAAAAGTTAACTCATTTTTTGATTATTGCTCTTATTCTTACAGATACACTTATAAAAAGCAACCCATTAAACAATAAAAGCAAAGTCTATCTCAAATAATTGTCAACTACTTGCTGTGAATATGAGGGCCTGAAAGAAACTAGAAATAGCTGTGGTCTACAAAAGTACCTAGGAATAGAAAAAAATGCTTAGAAAAAGAGAGAAAATACATTTTTAAAGATTATTGAGGTTAGAAAGCCCCATAGAGCAAATATGAATATTGATTTGGGGTAGTAAAATCCTTTTATATTTTTAACATTCAACAAACACCTTCTATAAGTTTGACATGTCCATTGCACTTCTAATATAACAACAAGCTAAACAGCAAGGATTTTCCCTGGGGAAACTACATTTTAACAAGTGGAAGCACTGAATAATAAACATATTACTAATCAAATTACATAATATTTTAGAAATGTTAAGTACTACACAAAATGTATAGTAGGTTAATGGTGAGTTGAAGTCCAGATGTTATAACATTTCATAGTGTGATAAAGGTGACTCTTTGAGAAGGTAAGATTTACCCAAGATTACATTTGGAGAGAAAGTTAGTCATGGCTAGAGCAAAGAGTGGGCTTCCCAAGCGGCTCAGTGGTAAAGAATCCACTTGCCAATACAGGAAACTTGGGTTTGATCCATGGATCGAAGAAATCCCCTGGAGAAGGAAACAGCAACCTACTTCAGTGTTCTTGTCTGAGAAATCCCATGGACAGAGGAGTCTGGTGGGCTACAGCCCTTGATGTTGCAAAGAGTTCTACACGACTGAGCGACTGAGCGTGCGCACACACACACACACACACAGCCATAAGCATACGATGATAGTTTTATAGCGAGGCCAGTATAGCTGGAACAAAGTAAGTAAATAAGAGATGGTAAGGTAATTGCAGAGGTTATTGCATGAAGATAGATAATGCATGGCCATGCAGGCCAAGGCAAACACTGGTATATTTCACTAAGTGAAATTGGAAGTCTTCAGAAAAGAATGTAGTACAGTGGCATGATGTTGCTTATAAATGTTACCATGTTATGCATATTTAAATCACATTGTTGTGCTACCATCAATATCATCTTTCTTTTATCTTCCAAAATTGAAAGTATGCCCCTAAAGCAATAACACCCCACTCTCTCTATCCACCCGCAGGCCCTGGAAATCACAATTCTATTTTCTGTCTTTATGAATTTGGCTATTCTATGTACCTTATGCAAGTGATCATACAGCATTTGTACTTTTGTGACTAGCTAATTTCACTTAGAATAATGTCTTCAAGATTCATTCATGTTGCAGCATGTGCCAAAATTGTCTTTCTTTTTAAGGTACATAATAGTGTTGCTTAACAGTTTAAGAAGAATCTTTCAGGCTTCTGTGTTGAAAATAAACTGTTGGGATGCAACTTAGAAGCAATGAGACTTTTTGTTATGAATATATTAACATAATTTGAGAACAAGATGATGTTGACTTGGATGTTATATAAACATACAGCAATAAAGATGTTAGCAGTAAAGATAGACAGAAGTGACCAGATATTGGTATATTTTGTAGAAACTATACAGATTTTGTTGACAGATTGGATAATGGGTGTGGGAAAAGGGGGCTGGAGTCAGGGAGATCTAGGTAGCGAGTGGTGGCGTGTTTCATTTTTTAGCTCTAGAATTTAATGGCTCCCTTTTCCAAATAGTGGTTGCTCCACCAGTGTTGGTTCCCAAGTGAAAGTCAAGCAAAGAGGAGACTCCAAATTCCTGGGTTAAATGTGTCAAATAAAGGACAGATATGGATGACTTTTAATACAGTGAGGTTGGGGTTTGGTTTTTTACTGTTTCATAGCCCAGCTAATTCTGACTGATACATGTATTAAGGAGAGGTAAGTAATCAACTGTATAAAAAGCTGCTGGTGGCTTTTTAAAAATTAAAATTATGCAACAGCCAAAGGATTTGTCAATGAGGCAATGGCTGGTCATATTGAGGGTCATGTTTTAGACAAAAGACTCTTTAGCAGGGAAATAAATTTGTTGTTAAGAGAAGATGGAAAAGAATTGAAAATGCTGGCATAAAAAGCTCTGAAGACTTATACAAATTGTAAACACTTTTGTACAATTCTGTAGTTCTGTGAAAAATATAATTGGCAATTTAATAGGGATTGCCCTGAATCTGTCGGAGAAGGCATTGGCAACCCACTCCAGTACTCTTGTCTGGAAAATCCCATGCACGGAGGAGCCTGGTAGGCTGCAGTCCATGGGGTCACTAAGAGTCGGACAAAATTGAGCGACTTCACTTTCACTTTTCACTTTCATGCATTGGAGAAGGAAATGGCAACCCACTCCAGTGTTCTTGCCTGGAGAATCCCAGGGACGGGGGAGCCTGGTGTGCTGCTGTCTTTGGGGTTGGGCAAAGTCGGACATGACTGAAGTTAGTTAGCAGCAGCAGCAGCCCCGAATCTGTAGATTGTTTGGGGTAGTATAGCCATTTTCGCAGTATTGACTCTTCCAAACTAGAAATATGGTCTATTAGTATGGAAGCACAAAAGACCCCAAATAGCCAAAGCAAACATAAGAAAGAAAAATGGAGCTAGAGGAATCAGGCTCGCAGACTTTAGATTATACTACAAAGCTACAGTGATCAAAACACAAAATTATGTCATTTGCAGAGATGTGGATGGACCTAGAGACTGTCGTATGGAATGAAGTAGGTCAGAAAGACAAAAACAAACATCGTATGTTAATGGAGATATGTGGGATCTAGAAAAATTGTACAAATGGACTTATTTACAAAGCAGAAAAAGAGACACAGTTGTGAAGAACAGATGTATGGATACCAATGGGGGAAGGAGGGTGGGATAAACCGGGAGATTGGGATTGACATATATGCTATGCTATGCTAAGTCACTTCAGTCGTGTCCGACTCTGTGCGACCCCATAGACGGAAGCCCACCAGGCTCCCCCGTCCCTGGGATTCTCCAGGCAAGAACACTGGAGTGGGTTGCCATTTCCTTCTCCAATGCATGAAAGTGAAAAATCAAAGTGAAGTCGCTCAGTCATGTCCGACTCTTAGCAACCCCATGGATTGCAGCCTAACAGGCTCCTCCATCCATGGGATTTTCCAAGCAAGAGTACTGGAGTGGGGTGCCATTGCCTTCTCCGTGACATATATACACTATTATTTATATGTATGGAATGCATAGCTAACTAGAACCTACTGTACAGCACAGGGAACTCTGTCCAATGTTCTTTTTTTGTCCTGAATCAGAAAGAAATTAAAAAAGAGGGGATATTTGCATACACATAGCTGATTCATTTTGCCATACAGTAGAAACTAACAAAGCATTGTAAAGCAAATATATTCCAGTATCTTTGTCTTTTCTTTTTTCTTTTTTAAATCTGAAGAAACATGTTGCAAACTGTAGCAAAGAAATAGGGCAGCAACTGGCAGGAGAAGTGGGATCAACAAAAGGCTTTGTTTTCAGATAGAAAATATATTGGCATAATGCACTAGGTAAAAATGATTAAGTATAGAAAAAATGGCATGTGAAGGAGAGTATACAAGTGAGTAGAGACAACTCCGGGTTGTCAAAAAATGGTAAAGGCTCAATGCTGTTTCTGGACGTTATCATGGGTGGGAAGATGTGGCTTCAGGTGCTAGCAGAGGGGTATGGATGGGGTTCTCCTCTATTGCTTTAATTTTTTCAGGAAAGTAGAAAGTAAGGTCAACAGCTGAGAGTAAGGAGAGGAGGGCTGAGGAAGTAGGAAAGTATATGAAACAGTGTTCAAGCCATTAAGACACCATGAGTTTGAAATTTTGAGCTTACAGAAATCCTGAAACTTCTATCTTTACAAGTGCTATTGCTTCATAGGTCAAGGAACTGCTGAAGACTAACTGGAGAGAAAAGGAGCAAGCTTCAATTTAAGTTTTGATAGGGCACAAACTACCATTTAATCACATGTGCTAACAAATAAGAAAATATTTGCAGTATGTTGTAAAGAGGCGTGATCTAGGAGGTAAGAATAGTCTAAACATCTGATATCCCTGTGACACTGACCAGATCAACTCTTGGGACCCTTTTTCTTCATCTTGAAAAATGAGAGATTTCAATTAGTTTGGTAGTCTTTTATTTATGTAATTTTGGAAGTAAAATCCTGGGAATTAGTTGATAATAAAGATGCATTCCATTGTTTGTAGTAATAAATATAAAAATATAAGAATGAGGCCTTTTAAATGCTATTTATAGCTATTATGAATATTCTAAGTATATAGTAATTAGTTTTTAAAATTCCTATGTTCTATCTTATTTCTCTAAATATAGTCATTTTTAGATGATCTGGTTTGTGCTCTGGATTTTCTAAATGAATGTGGTAGTGCATTAAGTTGTGGTAATTCCTTTAAATTTTAGCAGTAACTTCTCAGAAATTACATCTAAGCAGTTCAGTCCACAGTTCAAGTCAATAACATCATGGAAGTCCAGCAGAAACATTACTGGTTAGATACAGAAACCTACATTACAGCTGTGGGTTTGCTTGTTCTTAAATTTTGAAGTTTAAGAACAATGCCTTATATCTTTTGTTTAATAACTCTATTTTATACAGAGTAAATAATACCTACTCTGCTTGATACTCAAAAGTTTCCTGGAAGAAATCTCTTTGTCCTTAATTCCCTCTGAGGCAGTTTGTTTAGCAAAAGGTATTATTACCTGGCTGATTTTACAACAGTCCTAAATTAAGGTTGCTCTTTTTACGTTGGGTTAAAGTATTATTTTAATTAAAATTAAAAGGAAATTTCAAGACTCCTAAAAGAGAAGTCTACCATGGGGTTCACTTTCACTTTAAACCTTTACTAAAATAATTATTCACAACATACTTAGCTAGTATTGGCCTAAAGGTTGAAAGCATTAAGTGTCCAATTGGCTCTGAATGCCAGTTGGCCTTGCTCACTCTTAGAGGTAGGTGGCTTATGAAAAGATGTGTGTCAGTCACTCAGTCATGTCTGACTCTTTGTGACCCCATGATCTCAAGACCGCCAGGCTCTTCTGTCCATGGGACTATCTAGGCAAGAATACTGGAATGGGTTGCCATTCCTTTCTCCAGGCGATATTGTCAACCCAGGGATCAAAGCCAGGTCTCCTGCATTGCAGGCAGACTCTTTACCATCTGAGTCACCAGGGAAGATCCTGATAAGATGAGTGTCTGCAATTTCCAGACACATTGTTCATCTAGTCCATTAAGGGGGCTTTCCTGATTTGGATAAACAATATTTGTGAGATTTGACATGGTAAGGTTATGATATAATAAGAAAATCTAATCACAGCTCTCACTCACCCTGCCTCAATACCACTAAACTTTCTTGAGTGATATCTTAAACTAGATTACATTTTCAGTCCCTCTCCCAGGGAAGGAACAGCCTCTCCCTAAAAGATTAAGGAGATAAGCTTTGTTTGTATGAGGCAACAGCAACTTGTTATTACCTAATTATTGTCCTAATTACATTCATATTGACATTATATTATCAATGAACAGAAGTACATATGGAATATGCATTGTTTATGACCATTAACTTGAAATTATTTGTTTCTTTGCTTTTTCTCTGGTTTCTATCACCTTTCCACAAAAAAAAAAAACAAAAACAAAAACAAAAAATCTTGTCAAGCTCTCAAGAAATAAACAATTTCTATCTTTCAACAACTTCTAGGCTTCCCTGGTGGCTGAGACAGTAAAGAATCTGCCTACAATGCAGGAGCTCATCCCTTGGGGAAGGGAATGGCAACCCTCTCCAGTATTCTTGCCTGAAGAATCCCATGGACAGTGCAGTCTGTAGGGCTACAGTCTATGAGGTCGCAGAGAATGAGACACGACTGAGTGATTAACACTTTCAACAACTTAATATTTCCTAGTATGAAGCCCCTGGAAGGCTACAGTCCATGGGGTCATGAGAGTCGGACAAGACTTAATGACTAAATCACCACCAGTATGAAGCCCACATTCTGTTTTCATTGTATCAGATCAGATCAGTCGCTCAGTCGTGTCCGACTCTTTGCGACCCCATGAATTGCAGCATGCCAGGCCTTCCTGTCCCTCACCAACTCCCAGAGTCCACTCAGACTCATGTCCATCGAGTCAGTCATCCAGCCATCTCATCCTCTGTAGTCCCCTTCTCCTCCTGCCCCCAATCCCTCCCAGCATCAGAGTCTTTTCCAATGAGTCAACTCTTCGCATGAGGTGGCCAAAGGACTGGAGTTTCAGCTTTAACATCATTCCTTCCAAAGAAATCCCAGGGCTGATCTCCTTCAGAATGGACTGGTTGGATCTCCTTGCAGTCCAAGGGACTCTCAAGAGTCTTCTCCAACACCACAGTTCAAAAGCATCAACTCTTCGGTGCTCAGCCTTCTTCACAGTCCAACTCTCACATCCATACATGACCACAGGAAAAACCATAGCCTTGACTAGACGAACCTTTGTTGGCAAAGTAATGTCTCTGCTTTTGCTCAGTCGTGTCCAACTCTTCCCGACCCCATGGACTATAGTCTACCAGGCTCCTCTGTCCATGGGATTTTGCAGGCAAGAGTACTGGAATGGGTTGCCATTTCCAGGAAATCTTCCTCACCCAGGGACTGAACCCAGGTCTCCCACACTATAGGCAGATGCTTTACCGTCTGAGCCACCAGGAAAGTCCTGGTTCACTTTACAATCACTTTATTCAACCACATCCAGCCACAACCCCAGACAAGCAAGGATCTATTTTCTGTCATATATATTAGTTTTTATTTTCAAAAAGTGTAAGTATATGAGGCCATACAGGCACCATTCTCTCTGATTATTCAGCATCATTTTTTGGAGATTATTTTGTCTTGTGTATCAATGGTTCATTCTTTCTATAGCTGACTAGTATTCTTTTGTATGGATATACCATAATTTGTTTATCCATTCACCTATTTCTGAACAGTTAATATTTCTAGGTTTTGCTGATTTGAAATAGAGCTTCTGTAACATGCATGTATAATTTTGTACACTTTTTATGCTTCCACTTCTCTTTAGTAAATGTCTAAGAGTTGAATGGCTGTTTCATATAGTATTTGTACATTTAACACCATTAATAAAGCAGTCAATCTGATATCCAAAATGCATGTACAACTTTACAATCCATTTGTAGTGGTTTAAGAGTTTCTATTGCTCCACTTGAGCTAATTTGAAATAAAGTATGACCCTGATCACTTTCTCCAACAGTTACAATTTCCTGATTCTGGAAACTTGGGGTTAGGGGTGGCATGGTAGCCCATTAAAAGAGAGAAATACACTATACTTCTAACATCAACAAGATCAGGAAGATCTTAAAGATAAGAGCAGAAAGTGGGAAAATAATAATAATTTTAAAAAGCATACTAGCCAAATGCACATAAACTTGAGATTCTTCCATTAGTAACTACATTATTGTTCTAACTGATACGATATGTTTAGCTGGAAAAGGGAATTTTATTTAAATGAGAGATAGGAGAAAATGTTGGGTAAATAGATTTTACAAAAACTTTCTTAGAAAGAAGACTTAGCACATGGGGCCCAGAAAATTCAGGGCTGGAGGGCAGCTCTGAGGGTGGAGGATCCTGGGGAGCCAGGAGACAATCTACATATCCTGGATGAATAGACAGCATGATTCAAAGAGCCAGTGACAGATTTTGTCCCTGGAGAAATATAGAGCTAAATCCTTTAGCTTCTTAGTGGAAGGAAAATGCTACTGAAAGAGGCAGATTGTTTTTTAAGGTTGCAATAATGAGCCTCACAGTTCAAATTCAACAGGTTTAGAATTGTGGGGTTTCCTTGCAACCATGTCACTAAAATTGAATCTGGATTTGTGGGAATCTCTAAACACTAGGCTTGTCTTAACACTTGGAGAAAGTTTCTCTCTTTTGCCTTTTCACAAACCTAAAATAATCTGAATCAGTCAAGCAAAAAAACTGTTTTGAATACCTAAGTGGCAAAAAGAACACCTAGAAGGTAATCAGCACTGAGAAAAAATGGGCTCAGTGGGATTTAGGCTGCTCTTTACGCTCTTATTCATTCATTTTTCCAGCTACCAGATACAAAGTGGGAACTCACTGACACTGAAACAAGAGGTCATTTTCTGCCCAGAGAACCTCCTCATTAAGTTTCAATTATTTTGCCAGTTTGTAAAACTGCACAGTTTTTCTGTATTTCTTACATCTCTAACACATGTAGGTGGTTAATGTCTCTTCACATATGTTTCACAGCAGGATCTGAACTATTAGAACACTTTCAGCTAAAGTTCTTTTTCAATAGAGCATGTAAATGTGACCCCTGATGGGTGGCGTTTCTTCAGACATGATAAGAATCACTGACTCCACCACTATTCCTAGAAAGGAGAATGGTAGCAGATGACTCACTTATTAAGGTTCCATTGGCAGAGGATAATTACAGACCACACATAATGTTCCATGATGGGTGCTGTGTTTACACAAATAACCTAGATAAATAGATAAATAGGTGAATGACAGGTCATCAAACTGCCTCCCAGATATTACATAGCATGAAACAATCAGTGAACAACCTTAAACAGTATTCAGATGACTTCTACGTATCTATTCATGGAAGTGACCTGGATTTGTAAAAATATGATGTTGCAGAAATTAGATATCTTCAGTGAAATCAGTTTTAGAAAATTTCTGCTTGATTGAATTTCTCCTCTGAGATATATTAGCATCCCTGGAACTTCATCCTTATTTTTAATAACAAAAAATCTATACACATATAAGGGGTCTCAAACAAATATGAGTTTTTAAATCTTATCCATTTTTAGTCTAATTGGGCTCAAAATCAGATATATAGGGTATTCCAAAATATTTAACAAAAACAGTTTTTTTTTTTAATTTTATTTTATTTTTAAACTTTACAATATTGTGTTAGTTTTGCCAAATATCACAATGAATCCGCCACAGGTACACATGTATTCCCCATCCTGAACCCTCCTCCCTCTTCCCTCCCCATACCCTCCCTCTGGGTGGTCCCAGTGCACCAGCCCCAAGCATCCAGTATCGAGCATCAAACCTGGACTGGCAACTCGTCTCATACATGATATTATACATGTTTCAATGCCATTCTCCCAAATCTTCCCACCCTCTCCCTCTCCCAGAGTCCATAAGACCGTTCTATACATCAGTGTCTCTTTTGCTGTCTCGTACACAGAGTTATTGTTACCATCTTTCTAAATTCTATATATATATGTGTTAGTATACTGTATTGGTGTTTTTCCTTCTGGCTTACTTCACTCTGTATAATAGGCTCCAGTTTCATCCACCTCATTAGAACTGATTCAAATGTATTCTTTTTAATGGCTGAGTAATACTCCATTGTGCATATGTACTATAGCTTTCTTATCCATTCATCTGCTGATGGACATCTAGGTTGCTTCCATGTCCTGGCTATTATAAACAGTGCTGCGATGAACATTGGGGTACATAATTCTATGAATCTTCATTTGCTCTCATTTGATTCTTTCAAGAATCCTGCTGAAGTTGAATGGAACAGGTAGTCAAGTGCTTATTTCAAAAATGAGGAAACTGAGCCTTAGGTTGCCAACAAGATTATACAGTCAGAATATGGTTTGTCTCTGTATCTTATCCACTGGAACTTCGACATCATGCTATATTACAGCATAAAGATTTTGTTGTTTTTTTTTTTCTACTGTGGGTGGAATGACGATACAGATAATTTTTCTATTTTCCTTTTGCAAATGCTGTTCCAATACCCAGGTAAATGTTAATGTGTCCAAGATCTCAGACACACATTCACACCTCTTCCAAGAAGTTAACTGTTTCATGAAAAAAGAAAATCTTGAAGAATATGATTAAAGAGTTTACCAGTTAGTGTTCTCACAGGAAACAGCAAACTCAATATATGATCATTATAATTCTAGAAAACTTTATTTATAATCATTTGCAAAGATAAGAAGAAACCAGCGATAATTCAGTGACCAGGAATTCACTGCCCTGAGGCCCTCAGGGATGTAGGTATAGCTTATATTATCAGAGACTGGGATCAGAAAAAAAGGGGATAGGGTCTTCCTGCTTGAGAGAAAAGTAACCTTTGGAAGTTCAAGGAAATCTTACAGGGACAGACCTACCCTACTGTTTAAAGACGTGATGGCATTAGATACCCTGATGTGTTTGGGGCGGGATGGCCTCTGGTGGAGAAAAAAAAAAAAAAAAAAAACCATGAAGAAGGATGGAGGGAGATTTAGAAGAGGGCAAAGAGTAATAGGAAAGACATCAGATGAACACACTGCTTAGAATAGCTCTACCTAAGAGTAAGAAATTCTATCCTTTCTCTACTTCCTTCCTCTTGGTAGAAGTTTACTTTGTACTAATTTGTAGCACTGATCATGACTTGTACCTGTGCTCAGACACACATGGCATCTGATTCCAAGCTTGTAGGACTTGGAGAAATCCAGGCAATTGTTACGCCACTTTACCATCATGCAAATGTAAGTGATGTTACATATGGTTACATATGATGCTCATTTGGTGACAGTTTCCAGGAACATAATAAGTTCAGGTGACTTTAAGATCCAGCCAAATATCATGAAAAAGTAAAATTTGCCAGATTTAAGGAGAGGAAACATTCTACACTAGTATTTAGTACAGCAACTTCTACTATTACTTCAAATTAGATAGGGGGATGGCTGCAATTTTATTTTCTCCTTTTATTTCTACTTGAAAAGGAAGAAATGATCACAACACATGCAAAGATACCATGAAAGCCTCAGCAATCCAGTCGTAATCCATTCCTGCTCAAGAAAACTTGCCGTATCTTCTGGCTGCCTGCTAATTTCAGGGGGAACCCCGAGAGCCCTGGAGACATCCCTGGAGACATCCCTGTCATCAGGTGAGACAAACGCTTCTGTTGGTGGCTCACAGGGAGGCTGCAGCTTTACAGAGGCAGAAAGATATTGTGTTTGCTTAAGCAAGCTACCCTGAGGAAGTGATTAAACGGTATTTCATTTTGTGAAGGTAAAAAGGTTGTACTTTCGGTCATGAGCTGAGTATATGTTATCCGTTGACACAGTAACGTTGCCTGACATAGCACCCACCACCCAGAGGCACACAACAATTAACACTGATGTCTGGCAGGTCTTAGGATTTTCACTGCTCTCCACCAGGCTTCGGAGAAGGCAATGGCAACCCACGCCAGTACTCTTGCCTGGAAAATCCCATGGACAGAGGAACCTGGTAGGCTACAGTCCATGGGGTCACTAAGAGTCAGGCATGACTGAGTGACTTCACTTTCACTTTTCACTTTCATGCATTGGAGAAGGAAAATGGCAATCCACTCCAGTGTTCTTGCCTGGAGAATCCCAGGGACAGGGGAGCCTGGTGGGCTGCCGTCTATGGGGTCGCGCAGAGTCGGACATGACTGAAGCAACTTAGCAGCAGCCACCAGGCTTAGCTGTTATTGCTCAAGCCTCTCTGAAGTAACTTACTCTTTGAAGAGTCTTCCCAGTTGGCTCGGCTGATATGGCCAGGGTTCACATACCTGGGGCGTGTCTGGTGATCTGCTCATTGAAGATGGTCTCAGCTAGGTTGATTGGTGCAAGTCAGATCTTTCATGTCACTCATTCTCCAACAGGTTCCTTGGAGCAGGTTCTCCTGGAAAAGGGAGGAGCAAGATAAGAACCAGCCTCTTTGCAAGCATCTCAAGCATCTACTTGCATCACATCCACTATCATCTTATGGGCCAGAGCAGGGCTGAGGTTTCCTTTTTAAAAATCTTTTTGGGGTTTGGTAGCAATCTTTTTACTCAAAGTGCTCCAGTCAATGAAATATTTTCTGGAATCTTTAGAAACCTAGGGGGAGGGAACCTAGTCAGCTATGGAAAGAAGAATACGTTTATGAGAAAGGGGAAAGAATTTTAGTTTTCTTTTTGATCAAGGAAAGACTTTTGTGTTGGGCAACCTCCCATCCATTTCAGAGAGATAATAGAATTGCAATTGACAAAGCCTCAAATCCAGGCTGGAGAGGCAGTTATGCATTTTCAATGTTTACTTTAGAAAGAAACCTTGAGTCTGTCACAACTTGATAGTCTGGGATTTAGTTGACTGGCTTCATGATCTGACCCTGGGGCTTGGCTGTGCTTCTAAATTCCCTCTGCCTTCTTAAATCCTATTCATTTTGGGGGGGCTTCCCTGGTGGCTCAGTAGTAAAGAATCTGCCTGCCAATGCAGGGGACTTGGGTTCTATTCCTGAGTCAGGAAGATCCCCTGGAGAAGTAAATGGCAACCCGCTCCAGTATTCTTGCCTACAAAATTCCATGGACAGAGGAGCTTAATGGGCTACTGTCTATGGGGTCACAAAAGAGCCTGACATGATTTGGCTACTAAACAACAACTCATTATTTAATGCTTAGTTCATTTCCTTCTTTAACTCACTTCTGTTGCTTTTCCATACTGCTCCAGCCTTTTTGATTCCTGCAATTCTGAAATCTCAATATGTATTTTAAAATTCAAAGCATAACATTTACTTCTCAAAAACTACTGTTTGTTTGTTTGTTTGTTTATCTAGTATCTAGATAGGTGTTTAATATGTAGTAGGTGCTTGAGATATGTCTGCTTAAAAAAGAGAAATGCTACAGTGTTTGTTGAATAAAGTATCTTATTTCCAAAGATTATTTGAAAGATGAAAATGCAATAAAACCAAAACCATGCTTTAGTTATAAACAAAGTGAGAATTTGTGCTATAATTTACATTACTTAGTAATGGCAAAGAATTGAATGCAGAAAATGTAAGTACACTGGCTACTAAAATTGACTTCAGCTTAAGAATTCTTCAGCTTGAAAGAATGTTTTCCTCTCATATCATCAATTTTGGCAACACTAAATAAAAAGTTTACCTTGAATTTCTTTGGAACTCTCATTTGCCTCTTTCTAAAGTCAGTCTTTTAAAGAATAATTAACCCGGAATGAGAGCATACAAATGACATTTAAAATTTAAAATTTTCCAGAGAAAAATCCATTCTTGACTCGGACATAAGAAATGAAGAGGAGTTGCTGAAATAGAAGTAGGATGCAATTTGGGGAAAACCAAAAATGTCTTGCCATTTCTGGCAGAATAGTCATTTATGGTACTAATTCTTTGAGGTCCTAGATATGGAGAGGAGTGAAGTTGCCAACAGAGACAGGTATAAGCCTGGTGCTTCGTGTGCAGGACAGACTGCACTCACTGATGTTTTCTTTCCACCAGGGATCACTTGAGCAGGGAAGTGTCATAAGAGTACAAGGGTGCCCACTTTCACCACTACTATTCTACATAGTTTTGGAAGTTTTGGCCACAGCAGTCAGAGCAGAAAAAGAAATAAAAGGAATCCAAATTGGAAAAGAAGTAAAATTCTCACTGTTTGCAGATGACATGATCCTCTACATAGAAAATCTTAAAGACTCCACCAGAAAATTACTAGAGGTAATCAATGAATATAGTAAAGTTGCAGGATGTAACATCAACACACAGAAATCCCTTGCATTCCTATACACTAATAATGAGAAAATAGAAAGAGAAACTAAGGAAACAATTCCACTCACCATTGCAATGAAAAGAATAAAATACTTAGGAATGTATCTATCTAAAGAAACTAAAGACCTATATATAGAAAACTATAAAACACTGGTGAAAGAAATCGAAGAGGACACTAATAGATGGAGAAATATACTATGTTCATGGATTGGAAGAATCAATATAGTGAAAGTCAGTATACTACCCAAAGCAAAATATAGATTCAATGCAATCCCTATCAAGCTACCAATGCTATTTTTCACAGAGCTAGAACAAATAATTTCACAATTTGTATAGAAATACAAAAAACCTCGAATAGCCAAAACAATTTTGAGAAAGAAGAATGGAACCGGAGGAATCAACCTGCCTGACTTCAGACTATACTACAAAGCCACAGTCATCAAGACAGTATGGTACTGGCACAAAGACAGAAATATAGATCAATGGAACAAAATTGAAAGCCCAGAGATAAATCCACGCACCTATGGACACTTAATCTTTGAAAAAGGAGGCAAGAATATACAATAGATTAAAGACAATCTTTTTAACAAGTGGTGCTGGGAAAACTGGTCAACCACTTGTAAAAGAATGAAACTAGAACAGTTTCTAACACCATACACAAAAATAAACTCAAAATGGATTGAAGATCTAAATGTAAGACCAGAAACTATAAAACTCCTAAAGGAGAACATAGGCAAAACACTCCCCGACATAAATCAGAGCAGGATCCTCTATGACCCACCTCCCAGAATATTGGAAATAAAAGCAAAAATAAACAAATGGGACCTAATTAAAATTAAAAGCTTCTGCACAACAAAGGAAACTATTAGCAAGGTGAAAAGACAGCCTTCAAAATGGGAGAAAAAATAGCAAATAAAGCAACTGACAAACAACTAATCTCAAAAATATACAACCAACTCCTGAAGCTCAATTCCAGAAAAATAAATGACCCAATCAAAAAATGGGCCAAAGAACTAAATAGACATTTCTCCAAAGAAGACATACAGATGGCTAACAAACACATGAAAAGATGCTCAACATCACTCATTATCAGAGAAATGCAAATCAAAACCACAATGAGGTACCATTTCACACCAGTCAGAATGGCTGCGATCCAAAAGTCTACAAGCAATAAATGCTAGAGAGGGTGTGG
>NW_011495082.1:19279729-19295333 GCF_000754665.1 Bison bison bison
AAAAGTCTACAAGCAATAAATGCTAGAGAGGGTGTGGAGAAAAGGGAACCCTCTTACACTGTTGGTGGGAATGCAAACTAGTACAGCCACTATGGAGAACAGTGTGGAGATTCCTTAAAAAACTGGAGATAGAACTGACATATGACCCAGCAATCCCACTATTGGGCATACACACTGAGGAATCCAGAATTGAAAGAGACACGTGTACCCCAATGTTCATCGCAGCACTGTTTATAATAGCCAGGACATGGAAGCAACCTAGATGTCCATCAGCAGATGAATGGATAAGAAAGCTGTGGTACATATACACAATGGAGTATTACTCAGCCATTAAAAAGAATACATTTGAATCAGTTCTAATGAGGTGGATGAAACTGGAGCCTATTATACAGAGTGAAGTAAGCCAGAAAGGAAAACACCAATACAGTATACTAACGCATATATATGGAAATTAGAAAGATGGTAATGATAACCCTGTATGTGAGACAGCAAAAGAGACACTGATGTATAGAACACTCTTTAGGACGTTGTGGGAGAGGGAGAGGGTGGGATGATTTGGGAGAATGGCATTGAAACATGTATAATATCATATAAGAAACAAATCGCCAGTCCAAGTTCGATGCATGATACTGGATGCTTGGGGCTGGTGCACTGAGATGACCCAGAGGGATGGTACAGGAAGGGAGACAGGAGGGGGGTTCAGGATGGGGAACATGTGTACACCCATGGTGGATTCATGTTGATGTATGGCAAAACCAATACAATATTGTAAAGTAATTAGACTCCAATTAAAATAAACAAATTTATATTTTAAAAAAAGAGTAATACGTGAGAGTCATGAAGGTTTCACAAGGGAATAAAGGAGTACTGAAAAAGAAGATGTGAGAGGAAAAAGCATTTTCACTTTGAGTGCTGTTTAAGACAACTGGAGTATTTCATTTTTGTAGTTCCTTGAGACACTGAATAGCTGTAGAAGCAAAACAAACAAACAAAGTGTGGGCTAAGTAAAAGTCTTCCAGTGAAAACCTGGAGAATGAGACAGGAAGCTTCGGAAAAATCTGACATGTCTCCTGGCGCCTGGAAGGCCACCCACAGGTAGGTGGGGCTGCATGGTGTATAAGGTCAACAAAGGCCTGAGCAGGCCCTCAGCCCTAAACCCTCTCCCTGGCTAAGCTCAAGGCTCCCACGTGCAGGAGGCAAGGGCTGAGACACAGATGGCAAGACTTGGAGAGGCGGAAGTGTGCCCCTGACATGGTGAAAGACCTTCCTCAGCATACACTGTCCTTCAGGTTGAAATGAAAGAACACTAAGCAGCAAATGCTGAATTCACTACAATTTGCTGAATGCAAAACTTGAATCTACAGGAAGAAAGAAAAAGAATCTATAAAGATGCACTGATAAAAAGTTTGTAATACTCTTTTTCTCATATCATTTAAGAGGAAATTCCTTAAAGCAAGACATTTAATTCTACATTTTAGGGCACACATGTATAATGATGCAATTTTTATGATAGTAATAGTACAAAGGAGAAGGTGCAAGCAGAGCTATGTAGGGAAAATATTTTGTATATTATTGGAATTAAGTTGGTATTAACCTGATTGTTATAAATTGAGATGTTAATTGTAATCCACAGGGCAGTCATTAACAAAATAAATTTCAAGCATTTTAAATGATGAAATAATACAAGATATCTCCACTGATGAAAATGGAATCAAATCAGAAGCCTGTTAATCAGGAATCAACAGAAGGTAATTTGGGAAATTTACAAATATGTGGAAATTAAACAGCAAGCAAATACATTTAGAAATGACAGAAAAAAAATCACAGAAGACTTTAAACATGCTTTGAGATTAAAAAAACATACCAACATTTATGGAATGAAACTAAAGCAGTGTAGCACTTAGAAGGAACTGTGCATCTGAAAATGCCTTAGTAAAATTAGAAAAAAGATCAAATCAGCAACTCAACTCTTCAAAGAAACTAGGAAACAAGAGCAAGCTAAACAAAAATCAAGCGTAAATAATTTTAAAAGATTAGAGCAGAAACAAATGATAAAAACAATAGAGAAAATGAACAAAAATTCTGCTCTTTGAAAACTGACAAACTGTTAGCGGGATTGCACAAAAGAACAACACAAGACATCAACTCCAAACTCAGAAATGCCAGAGGGAATGCAGACCTCACAAAAATAAAGTAAATTTTAAGAGAATACTAGGAATAATACATGGCAAAAAAATTAAGTATCTAGATGAAATGGAAAAATTACTCTAAGGATGCATACTACCAAACCCAATCTGAGAAGAGACACCATGAACAGAACAGTAACAAGTATAGCATTCCTATACCAAGTAAACTGATTGAATTTTAAACACAGTTATCATATGCAGAAGTTCCTTTCCTGGGCATATTGAAAATATGGATTGAAAATATATGTTCATAACAAAATTTGTATACAAATATGCAAAGCAATATTCATAGAATATCCTAAATTAAAAGCAAGTCAAATATCCATTAGCTGGTAAGTGAGGATAAACAGAGTTGTAATATGTCCGTATAATAGGATATTTTTTTAGCTACGAAGGGATTAAATACATGCTAAGACATAGATGAATATTGTCATTAGGCATGTAAAAGTAGTCAGATGAAAAAGGGCAGCTATTATATGATTCTATGTATATGAAATGTCCAGAGTGGGCAGATGTCTAGAGACAGGAAGTTTATTGTTAAATTTCAGGGGCTGGAGGGGAGGGAGAATGAAACCCAGGACTGACACACTGTGATTTCTTTTGAGGGTGATGAAAATATTAACGAATCATAAAATGATGATGGCTATATAACCTTGCTAAACATACATAAAAACACTGAGTTGCCCTTGAAAAAGGGTCAAATTATTAAAGTTAATAGTTTAAGTATCTAAACTATATCTCAATAAAGATAACCCTTATTGAGGTATAATTAATGCCATTTATTCATATTTTAATTATTGGATATGTTGATTTGGTATATCTCTTCATTTTAATCATTTAATTTGTGCTTTTCACTGTATATTTTTATACATCTATTATTCAATTTACCCCTTGATTTATATTTTTGATGGTATTTAAATAATATTGCACTTATCATTTTACTTTGTAATCATTCAATGCTAATATATGGAAAATAGTTTTTTGTATTATTATATTGATATAGTGTCTTCAATTATTAGTTCTTGTAGCTTTTTTCTTGCTGGCATAAGTTCCACAGAGTTTTATGTATAGTTGATCATGAAACCTCTAAGAGAGTTTTGTTTATTCCTTCCCAATTTGTAAGAATTTTGTTTCATTTAAATCTATTGAGCTATAGTAGACGTTTGCTT
Source organism: Bison bison bison (assembly GCF_000754665.1). Taxonomy (NCBI): domain Eukaryota; kingdom Metazoa; phylum Chordata; class Mammalia; order Artiodactyla; family Bovidae; genus Bison; species Bison bison. The sequence goes on from NW_011495082.1 coordinate 19,283,085, forward strand.
TTGTCCAAGAATAATGTGTAATATTGGTATATATCCATGTGTACTTAAAGAGAACTTACTTTTAGGTTGAGTTTTCTATAAATGTCAATAAGTTCACAGTGTTCTTTTTAAGTTTCTTTGTGTTAATTATTTTAACATTTTTTGAGAGAAGTGGTGTTGAAATCTAGCTATAATCATATCTATTTTTCCTTTTAGCTTTATTCATCTTTGGCTTCATATATTTTGAAGTTATCTTGTTAGTTTTATTATTATAATAGCTCTCTTGATAGAATAACTATGGTGACAAAAATTGACTGCTTTATCATTACAAAATTTTCTTCATCCCAGTAATATTTCTTACTTTAAATTCTACCCTGTCTCTTAATAAACCCACTTTAGATGCTTTTATTAGTGCTAAACATGGTATGTACTTTTTCTATATTCTTTTTGTTTTTAAACATGTTTAAATTGAAATAGTTAAAATGTGTTAATTTCAAGTGTACAACAAAGTGATTCAGTTATACGTATACATATATGAAGCCATGAAAGTAACCATATAATCTACTGATTTCTGGGAATAATGCGGTCTACATTCTCTCTGGTGAAACATTGACCAAGCCCACAGTGAATATACAGCAAGCATGGTGCTAAAAATAGTCAAAGAATGTGTTTTTTTTTGTTTAAAAATGGGGGAGGGGGTCCATGATGTTAATTACTGTGAATTTTGGCATAGTTTGAATAGCTTGATTTTTATTCTATAGGCAATAAACTATTAACTTCCCACATATGTGAATATCTAAAATAAAAGCGGATCATATTAACCAGCATTTTAAAATGAGGCCATCATACATATTTCTAATAGAACTCAAATAAAACACAAAGTAAATAATTTCAAACTGATAAATTTAAGTGCCCAAATTGGAGACATTCAAATTACAGCTATAGAGATAAACAGATGGAGAGATAGCTTAAATAAAAAGTAATTATTTACTTTAAAGATGGCAAGCTATTGAAACAATACCATCTTTCACTTCTCTGTCACCATTACGTGTCGTATGCTCCCAGGTATAATGAAAAGTTTAGAATTTATGCAGAGGATAGTAGAGCACAATTGGACCATAGATGGATCTGAATGTTCAATTCCATCATTATTTTTGCCTCCTTTTTAAATTTAGAGAGATGTTTTCTCTTTCTCTTCTTTTATATTCTCCATGTAAAGAAAGAACAATTCAGAGATATAGATCAAATCCACACATATATCAAGCAATTAACTTCTTCACTAATTAAAATATAACAGGCTTTTGTTTAATGCTTCCCATGTACCAAGACACATGCCGATATCGAGGATCTAAGGGTAAGTTTTCCCTGCCTATAGGGACCACGTGTTTTCAACTCACAGGTAAGTTTTGTGGCAATGAATTTATAGGAGATTGTTAAGTATTTATTAGGTTTCTAAATTTGCACTAAAAGCTATGAGATTCAGAACCACTATTCTAAGATATAAAATTTGACTAAAACCAGAAAACCTTTACTATTGCTCAAAATCAAGAATAGGAAGAACACCTGATCTTTTATTATGAGACTTAAGACTTGTTTAAAAGTTTAGTGATCATTAAATTCAATGCCTTGGAGTTATAAAATAATATTATCACTTTTTCACTATGTGAAATGGTGCATATATTATTTAAACTGATGCTAATTTGTGAGCCACACTGAAATAATTGCTATGGAGTCTATATTATTTGTTGAGAAATCAAGATACCATTGCTTCATTAGTCTTAGATTTAATCTTAAACATTAACCTTAAAAGGCTTTCGTTTGATTAAACACATATCTAAATTATAACCAGGAAATGAAAATAATATTTTCACATATTTACTGATAGAGTAGTAAGATTTTAAATTATTACAACATTGAAATAATCTTCTTCAGAGTATATATTTTCATCTAGTTTTCATTAATATAACTGTTATAAAACTGAGCAAGTAGAGTTAAAATATGAGAATATGGAAGAGCAAAATAGTGAATTTGAAAATCACATTTCAATTAAATGTCACTCATGTATTCATTATCAATTAAGCAAGTGAATTTCATTTCAAGGTAACATAATAATATACATTTTATTGGAAAATAACTTGGCTATTGAGAAAACATATAGATAACACTTTACTATGTTGGCTTATTTAATACTCACAGCAAGCTTATGAGGTGCATACTATCATTATACACATTTTATAGTTAGAAACAAAGTCCCAGATACTGGTGAAGTTTCTCTTAACCACATACTCCATGTTTCTCTTATCTTTATCTCAGAAGCAACCACTAGCATGAGTTTGATGTATGTCTCTATACTCATTTTTTAACTTTTGCATTCATATATTTACCCAGAAACAATATAAAACAGTGTATTGAGTATTTTAAATGTATATGAATATTATCAAACTGTGTGTGTTGTTTAAAATTCCTTTTTCTCAAGAACTGAATGTTGATATGTTTCATTTATTCTTTTTAATTGTTATCTTTTAGTCCAACTAATCTAATTTTACAAATAAAGATGTGGGGAAAGGTGAGAAAAGTATTTTATTTAACAAGGTTAATTTGGTGAATTAATATTCAGTTCCCTTTAATGTTGGGCCGATACGCTTTCACAACATAGCAGCCACTTCTATTTGAATCCTGTTACCTTGCATAATGCACTATTCTGGATTTCTGCATTCTCATTTACAGACATAGTAGATAATACAGTTGAATTTGATGGTCTTTATTTTCAAAAATTCTGTTTCATTGGGATGATTTTTTTTTATTTCCTCATAAATATGTTAACTTCCTGATATGACATTGTGTGTGTTCTCTTGAAACTGCTCATATTTCTGGGCACGTACATAGGGAGAAATCAAGATTTGTGAAATGTATCTGATGACTTCCATACTTTCATCTATTTTTAATGTTTTTGACCAGCCTTTCCAAAAGAGCATCTCCTTTGTGTGTGCTACACTTATTCTCTTTATTTTGTCTCAGGGACTTAGTGATATTAAAAAGAAATCATGACTAAAACCTTTGAAATCATCTTTTCCTTTGCCATGGCTATTAAAATCACTCTTTGCACTTAATTTTATGTGTATGTGTGTGTATGTATATGTGTGTGTGCAGTTTCTTGCGCTTTAAAAAACCTTTAAAGAGCAATCCATTAAATTATAGTTTTCTGTAATCTGTTGAAGCCTCATGTTTCCATTTTAATTCCAAATATATACTTTCTAAGTGACTTTGTATATTGTGATAAAACCTTTAAGGTCAAGAAGTGCTAGGATTTTCTTTATTCTCTGAGTATAATATTTCTAGTCTCCAATGTCCTTACAGTCTCTCATTTCTGATAAATAGCCAGAGGATTAATGTTTTAGTGAAAGCTAGCTTGTCACCTTCAAAAGGAAACCTCTTCAAATCAAAGTCTCTTATGTGGCTTGACTACTAAGTGAATTTTAAATAAACACTCTAAAAAGAAAGAAAAATAACATTTCCAACCGTTTGTCTCTCTGTACCAATTTGTACCTATGTTATACACACACAAATATATAGATATCTTAAGTGTACAGTTGCTAGCAGAATTTTTTTGTTAATAGATATTCTTGTAAGACAAGCTTCTCTTAAGTAACAACAATACCAATAAAACTAAACAACTGTACATTACTTTAAGTACTTTAGTAATCTATAATCTATACCTTAAGGTAATATGCATAGAAAAAAATACACTGTGAACAGATCTTTAAAAATTATTCATCAATCTAAGGTTGTTGGGTCCTAATGTTAAAATTTGATTTCTCTAGCACGGTAAGTTTGTAGATCTAAAAAAATTTATTACATCTTCTAAATGTTGATCACATAGAGTTATCCAAAGAGGAAGACAAAAATACAACTGTTTTGTGTCAATAAAGTCCGGGAATAATGTGAAAGATGTCACTCAAGCTATTAACTCTTATTTTTTTCTCTTCCCTTAGTTTCTGACTCATTAATTTCCAACGAAAATCCAAGGTGAAAAGTAAAATTATATGGTAAACACATGCTGAAAGGAATCATTGTAAAGAATAAATCAAAAAAGTTTCAAAAAATCTATCCTGATAGCAAGGAGATCCAACCAGTCCATTCTGAAGGAGATCAGCCCTGGGATTTCTTTGGAAGGAATGATGCTAAAGCTGAAACTCCAGTACTTTGGCCACCTCATGCGAAGAGTTGACTCATTGGAAAAGACTCTGATGCTGGGAGGGATTGGGGGCAGGAGGCAAAGGGGACGACAGAGGATGAGATGGCTGGATGGCGTCGCTGACTTGATGGACGTGAGTCTGAGTGAACTCCGGGCGTTGGTGATGGACAGGGAGGCCTGGTGTGCTGGGATTCAGGGGGTCACAAAGAGTTGGACACAACTGAGCAACTGATCTGATCTGATCTTATCTGATCCTGATTCTGGTTACCTGGCTTGATTTGATTTATCAGAGAAACATGTGGTGATTTTATAATCTTATAATTATTTACCATTTATCCTAATTTTCTGAGATCCTTTTAGTTTTCTCTTTTTCTCATGCTTTTGGGGTAGTTAATGATGATTCATATGGGGAGGGAGGAGGGAGGAGGGTTCAGGATGGGGAACACATGTATACCTGTGGCGGATTCATTTTGATATTTGGCAAAATTAATACAATTATGTAGAGTTTAAAAATAAAATAAAATTAAAAAAAAAAAAAAACCAAAATTCCTTTGTCTAAAATATCTTATTGATCTACATATCCCTGTGTCCATTCTCCTCCCAACTCCCCTCCCATCCAGACTGCCACGTAACACTCAGCAAGCTTCCCTGTGCTATAGAGTGTGTCCTTTCGGTTACTCAGTTTAAGTATAGCAGTGTGTGTGTGGCTGAATCCCTTTCCTGCTCACCTGAAACTATCGCAACATTATTAATCGGCTATACTCCAACGCCGGGGTCCAGCCCCGGCTGATCCAGGGAGTTCGAAGCGGGGACGGCATCGGCGAGGATCAGGATACAATAGCTTCAATTAGATATTAATTAGAAATGTAAAGAGTAATAGAATGAGGATAGCTCAGCAGGAAAATTCAGTGGAGAAAAGAGGCTGAGTAGCTTGGTTTACACGGGGGACCAATAAAACTTCGAGACAAGAAGTTTGCACCACTTACGTAGGCCGCAGGCATCCTTCCATTCTCCCGAAGGAGAGGAGACACTGAGGCCTCTCCGGTCGGATCTTAGAAGCCCAGGCATAATCAATAAGCATGGCGGGTTCCGCGCTCCAGATGGAGACTCAGCCAGAGTGAGAGAGAGAGCGACATGGGGAGACTAGTATTTCGAGAAACTGATCCCAATTCTTTATTTTCCATGGTCTACTTTTATACACTGAGATGTTATGCAAAAGTCACGTGGGGTCAGCAGTCCTGACTTTTATCAAAGTCAGGTGCTTCATACAAATGTATACAGAGGTCTTAGGGGTGTTACATCATCTTCTGGCCAGGGAGCCTGCTGACAATTTATGACCCTCTCCTTGTGACAGCGGTCAGTCAACCAGGACACTTATTTCTCCAGGTGTGATTATTCTTAAAACAGACGCCACCCAAATAAAGTTACATTCCTATAGGGTGAGGGTGTAGTGGGTTTTAGTTAAGGAAAGAATTTACTTAGCCTAAGGTCTAACGTGATTAATATCAAAGGTTAATACTTATTTCTTCTATATATTCATTAATGTGTGTAAGGGCAGGGGATATGGAGACTTAGCAACAAACATTGGCTCAACAAATGAAAAAACCTTCACCAATACAATTTCTAATCAGCCCATTATACTTATACTAATAGTTTTCTAACTTTTCTAAGGGACCTGTTTTTAGAAGGTTTAAAGCATCTCGTGCCTCTCACAGTTGGGAGGCTGTAAGCAATCACATGTGGCCGGACAAGCCTGTCAGGCAGGCTAGAGAACCTTCAGAGGAGTTTGTAGGTTAAAACACTCTTGTCACGCCCAGGAGTTTTTATTAACTGGAGCTCTAGGTTAACTCCTTCTCCGAAAGAGGTGGTGGGGGACAGCCCCCCTGTAAAGTCAGAGGTGTAGGTGAGAGCACAAAGTAGTAAAGTAGGCAGGCTCTGGTTATGGGGGTAGATGCTCAAGGATTTCCAGGGGGACTCCTGAGGCTCGATCCCGCCTTTGCGTATGTAGAGCCTCCTTCCTCATGACCTTTGCCACAGGCAGAGTGCCTCACTCTGGCCCCCAACACTTCAATACAAAATTAAAAAGTTTAATAGCAAGCATAAAAAACTAAAATCTTCTTGATCTAGAAATCATCAGTTGTCTCTATAGCATCAATAACTTAGAGATTGTTGAATTTATCATCACAAAATCATACTACATAGTTTAAGTGTTTTTTTAATAACATACCTGACGAACTGATTGTTTTTTTAATACATTTTAATATGACTTCTTAATAGCATCCAGGAGGCACCTTGAATGTTTCCAAGTCCATTTTAGGCAAGCTTCTTCTAGGAAGTTTTCATGCTGTTAGTTAATCTCATCCCTAGTGATTTAATTATTATTCAACAACAACAACAAAGTCTTATCGTCCTGAGATTTACCTGTTGCCCCTTTTTCTCTAGTTCTCAATGTCAATCCAGAAATGACCCTCTTGGGAGATAGAAAGTCTTCTGTAGAATTAACTCAAGGACAACATGAGGTACATTTCATACTTAACATAAAAATAATCATGACCAAATAATTTACAGAACAGTGTTCAGTACTTTGGTATTTTACCACATATGTTTCTGTGTGTTTGTGACTTAAATCCTTTGCCCTGTAGAGTGCTAGATTAAGGCTTTTCTTGAATAAAATGAAAATATTATTTCAATATGTAGTTATAGTCTCACTACATTTTTAAGAAACATTCTCACGCTAATGACATATTGTAATGTTAGCTTCATGACTTAGTAAAAGAGTTATGTGTAATGAGTCAGGATACACTAAGAAGGATGTTGACCTAAAGCATAAAATGTTCAATTCAGTTCAGGGGCTGTCATGTCTGACTCTTGCAACCCCATGGACTGCAGCACCCCAGGCCCCCTGTCCATCACCAACTCCCAGAGTTTACTCAAACTCATGTCCAGATTCATGTCCAAACATAGAATGGAAATTTGCTAAAAACTGTCTCAATAGTAACTTCCACAGACATGTCCAAGAGAAGAATAGTGTACGGTAGGATAATTTGTGGAGCACTAACAGATGTCAATTGTTATTAATTTCCCTCACAATTTTCTATATTAACTGTGTGTTAGTTCCTTGTTTTGGTTTATGAAGGATGAACATAGCATTGCCTGTGGGATGCCAAATCTTTGGAACAAAACGCCAAATTCACCGTTTTACCTTTGAAGAACACTTGCCTGGCAAAAGATAAAGCTTAAATAAAATAAAATAAAAGTAAAATATGCAGGGAAGAGAAGATCAGGCATCAGCAGATAGCTCACAACCCTCCGCCACTCTGTCTACTCTTTAAAGAGGAGTCTTGAAAGGAATGCCCCAAGGGAGACACCCACGTCATGGACCTGCGTGTTTTTCAGTGCCCTGGTCCAAATCTGAAGTGGAGACAGTTGAATCTTGAAATAAATTTAAGACTCCTGAAGAAAAGACTTGCACCCACACTTCATGTGGAATTCTGGGAGCTGGCAACTTTAAGATAACCCCTCTCACTGCAAATAGTTGGAAACAGTAGAGTAAAATGGCTGTGTGGGGTGTGAGAAAGGGTTTGGGCTAGGTCATGGCTGCGGCAGAGAAAACCGCAGAGGCTTCTCAAAGCCAAGAAGACTGTGGAACAGCTGCCACCGCAGTATGAACTGTGGCCTGAATGGCCGTTGCTGGTATAACAAGAGACTGCGGCCATACCTTTTTCACTCATACTTCAGAAGTCTGCATGAAAAACAGGGCATTTCCATATATACACATCTGAAAGGGAATATGTTAATTTCTCTGACATCAAATGAAATATTACTTGGTACAGCATTGCTGAAATGTTACTCATAGTGAGGAGAAAAAAAATCAATTTATAATTAAAGAAAAAATATCAATACTCTATCTCATAAACAAAAAGGATTTCTCCTAATAACAGCATTGTATAACATCTAATTTAGAAGCACATTCAATATCTAGATATATGAAGTTTCCATATATCTGATGAACAAAATTATTAAAAAATAGTTCATTTTTTAGAGTCAATTACCTATTATTTTTATTATTTTTAGATAATGATTGTTTTGGCAAATACGGTGGTCGATTTCAAACTGTTAAAGATAAATGAAAGTTTGGATGATTAATTACAGTTGTTGTTAGACATGGGCAAAATCTGTACACAAAGCGAAAAATCACTTCTTCAATATTGAAAGACTTTTTGAAAATGTTTTGATTTTCATTAGCCTTTCAGTGTGTGATTTTTTTCCAGACATACCAGATTAAAATTTACCATTATCTCAGTTTTATTCAAATACTTCCAATTTTTTAATAGCTGTTTTTATCCCAATTATCTTGAATTCTAACTAACTCTGGTTAATTTCTAGTGCTATAATTTTAATGTACAAGTATTGTCAAGTTTCTAGATTACATGCAATAAATTAAGCTCATCTGGTGGCTCAGATGATAAAGAACCTTCCTGCAGTACAGGAGACATGGATTTGATCCCTGGATTGGGAAGATCCCTTGAAGAAGGGAATGGCTACCCACTCTGGTATTCTTACCTGGAGAATTTCATGGACAGAGGAGCCTGGCAGGCTACAGTCCATGGGGTCACAAAGAGTCGGACACGACTGAACGACTAACACACAACATACACAAGGCCAATGGTCTACTTGACTCAAAAGACGCAGGGACAAAAGAGTGGTCATTGGGCATGGAAAAAGTACTTACCATCTGGAAAGCCTGGAAGCCGTGTGAATTCTGCTCAGAGAGATGGATGCCTAATTTTGTCAAGTCATTATTTCTCCAGGTTTGACAGGTGTAGGTGTGTTTAACTAGGATACCAGCTGAATCTGAACACGTTACATTCAACATAGTTGACTTTATCAGGTACACCTAACACATTCAACTTCTAATAACTGTAGAAAGTGGACATAGAATTACATGTTCAAATTGTTACTTACGTGTCTCCACCACAAACACCTTTAAGAAGCAGTGGCAGAAGGACTATAGTGAAAGAATATTGGAAAGTATTTCATTTTTAATTTACATTATTTTGTTTAATTTTTAACAAACACGAATTTTGTCATTAAAGCAAAGTAAGTAAGAAAAAGTTTCTTTGAGCTATCTAATCTGCATTAATTGAATCTAGGAAGAAAAAGTTACTTTCTACTTCTTTAAATATAAATTAATTATTCTAATTTAAGTAAGTTTAATATTTATGCTCAAGGCCAGAAGTAAAATACCTTTAGTCATGTTAATTATAGAAGAAGCAGATTGCTGATGAGGATCCAATTTCTGTTAGAAACTCTAATATTTTCAACTTTCCTTAGGATTTTCAGCAATATGTATGCTTTTACAGTTTTAAATTTTACAATTAGGTCTATTATCCACCTGAAAATGAATTTTATATTGACTTTTGATATAACATGTGAGTTGAGGTTTATTTTTATAAGAATATTTGATTGATGCAACATCATTTATTCAAAAGACTTATTTTTCCTAGCATCCTTCCCTTCGTTTTGTATATATGAATTTATTCTTAGATACTGTATTCTATGTTATTGATCTAGATGTCTATGCTTCTGCCAAGTCTCTGCTAGCTTAATTAGTTTACAATTTTTTAAGTTGTTTGTTTAATGTAGCTCCTCTACACTTACATATAAAATTTTGAATTGGTTATCAATGTTTACAAGAACCCTGCTGATATTTTAATTGGAATTGCATTGAATTTTCAACTCCATAAACTCAGTAAATATCTATTTATTTGGATCCACTATAATTAATCTTACCAGTGTTTGATACTTTAAACATGCAGTCATTTTGCACATATTCTTTAGATTTATAGCTGTCTATTTTATTAAAACCACTGCCAAAAATATTGTTTTTTTTCACTACTTTTAAATATCATTGCTAACACCTAGAATGCATTTGACTTTTTATTGATCTTTTGTTCTGAAACCCACATAAACCACTTAGTGTGAGTTGGGTTTTTCTCTCAGATTATTTAGAATTTTCTTATGTAGGTGATCATGCTGTGTTTCTCCCCTCTCCCAACCCCATTTCTCTGTTTCTCTCTCTCACACAAACACACAATTAGTGTTATCTCTTGTTTTCAACTGTTATGATTTTATTTGTTTTTCTTACATTATTTCACCACTTTAGGACCTTCAGTCCATTGTTAAGTATAAGCAGTGAAATTCAGCATCATCACCTTGAAATTTTGGGGAGAAGTATTCAGTTTCTCACCATTAGGTACGATGTGAGTATATTTCCCATAAATTACCTTTATCAAGTTGAAGAAGTTGTTTTTCATTACAAGATGCTATGTTTGTATCAGAGAAGGCAATGGCAACCCACTGCAGTACTCTTGTCTGGAAAATCCCATGGAGGGAGGAGCCTGGTGGGCTGCAGTCCATGGGGTTGCGAAGAGTCAGACATGACTGAGGGACTTCACTTTCACTTTTCACGTATAATGTACATATGTTAAATTTTGTCAAATATTTATCTTCATCTATGCAAATACTAATTAATTTTGAAACTAATAGGATGAATTACAATAATTGTTTTCTAAATGCTGAACTAATTTTGCACTCCTGAAATAAATTCCATATTGTCAAGGTTTATTATCTTTTTAATACACTGCTGAAGTGTACTTACTAATACTAATGAAAGATTTGTGTGTTCATATCTATTAGGAATATTTAGTCTATAGTTTTCTTTTCCTGTAATCTCTGTCTGACACTGATATCAAGAAAATGCTGAATTCATAAAATAATCCAGGAAGTGTTTTGCTAAATTAATAATATATATATTGTGAGTGGATGTAAATTGCTATGCAAAGTCTCTGGCTAATCTAAGGGTCTCTGAGTTGGCTGTGTGGCATAGCAAATAACAGAATGAAATTTCTGTACTTTCTGAGTTAGTATTAAAACTTTTTTGTGATGACTGTTATGCCTGTTTTGTGACAAGTAATATATAGTTATCCACTATATGGGACAAAAGTAGAAAACAATGAGAAATCCAGAGATACATTTTATACTATGGACTCTATACTCTGTATAGAGAAATATGTATTTTTGTAAAGTAGACATTGGACTAGTTTTATTAACTAAAAGCATTTTTACTTTTTCAGAGATTTTAGGATAAAATTAATAAATTGAGTCTATTTTAATATTATTAAATATAGATAAGAAAGGATTTAGGATTTTTAATAACTACACATAAAGCTGTGGAAACGTGGATACCACTAGCTTTGTAATAGTTAAAAGACGTTGCAATCTTATTTGAAAAACTGTGCTGAAAATAAACATCTCCATTCATGAAAAACAAATTCATACTCAAGCTATAATCCTTTTCCTAATAGGAGTAAGAAGAAATATGTTTTAAGCAGGGTGCAAGTACATCATATGGAAGACATATGGCTAGAAAAATTTTTATCAGGAAAGACAGCATAGTTCAGTTTCTTTGAACTGCAAATGGCCAATCTCAATGATCACCCACTGTGCCAGAGGAAAATTAAATTGAATTTAGTTTTGCTTCAATTTATTTGCAACTGAGGGGACAAACCTTGTGCACACCCATAACATCTTATCTTTGAACCAATAACTAAAAAGTCTAAAGTTGTTAAGGCATCTTGTAAAAGTCGAGAGGTCAGTGAAGGGTTTGAACCTGAATAACACAGCACTCTTTCAATCTTTCAGTTCAAAACAAACAGAGAAGACCTGGTAAGCTCACTGATAGAAAAGCTGTTCTATTTCTCCAGTGTAGATAATTCACATGACCTGTTTGGTTCACCTCTCTCTTTTTATATAAATAGTGTACTCCCTTCACCTTCAGATCCTTCTGAGCAGATGGCCTGTGAGACCATCTTTTCTGCTGGTGCCCTACCATGGTGCATATGGTTCTGGAAGCAGTTTTCTACTGCAATTCTGAACAATGTCTTTAATACTGCTATTTTACATGGATGCTTGTAGGAGAGACAAAAATGCATTCGTCAAAAATGTTACAGGAAGAATTCGTCAGCATAATTTACTGATTAAACAAATATTTCTTGAGAACCTATCACATATTA
>NW_011495082.1:19295433-19298098 GCF_000754665.1 Bison bison bison
CACATATTAATCAGTGTTTTAGGCACTTGGCATACAGTGGGTCTCAACCACCCCCATCCAACCATGTACACACACACACACACACACACACACACACACACTGCCGACAGTGGTTTTATAAACATCAGAGTCCAAGACTTTAGTGTTAGTTGCTTAGTTGTGTCTGACTTTTTGTGACCCCATGGACTGTAGCCAGTAAGGCTTCTCTGTCCATGGAATTCTCCAGGCAAGAATACTGGAGAGAGTAGCCATTTCCTTCTCCAGGGGATCTTCCCGACCCTGGGACTGAACCCGGATCTCCTGCATCGCAAGCTGTAGTGGCCTCCAACACATTTGCTCATTACAGAGTTTGATGTTTAGATTTACCATGAAGTGTGTGTGTGTCTGTGTGTGCATGTGGGTTTATAGTCACTTAACTTTTGGGAATTTGAATGACATTATAAATATTACATTTTTATTGCTTAATGTTATAACAATAAACATTAGAATTTTTTACAATAAACATATAGAATATATGCTATAGAAATTATAGCATATATTCATTTTTCCTATTTCACATGTCGTTCAAGTTGATCTTCACAGAAAAGTTTCTGTACTCAATTATGCTACATTACCACTTTCCATTTGCCCTATAGAACTATTTTTAAAACATATTTACCTCCCCAACTCTATACTTAATTTTCTGTTCCCTTAGGATTCAAGATGATATGGTTTCCGATTCTGCTAAAAGCTGATGTATATGAAAGTCTTTGGGAAAAAATGCAATTATAAATGCAAGAATCTGGTAATTGGGCCCAATTGGGCTCGTATTACTTTTAAGGCAAGAGAGACCATTAAATACATTTTAAAGAATAACTTCTTTTATCCTTAATATTAAGTGAAATGTTCTTTAAAAAGTAACATAAATATTAAAACAAAGATGCTAATGTATGTAGTGACTGACATTTTTGATGAAGCATGGTCTCTGTAGTTTAAAGCCCACCAAATTTTGTTGTTTTGCTTTCTTCCTACTCAGCTTGTTTTTTAGTATGCTTCTGTACCTTAACCCTTGTAATTTTTTGGAGGATCTTGTAACCTACTGCCATCATTCACTAAAACAGAACTCATATTTCATAATCACTTGTTTTACTTCTGTAATTTAGTTGCTTGTATTTGAAAGTTGAAGGATAACAAGATTTCTAAGAGATAATTTAAAACTTAAAAAGGTTAAAAATAACTCATGGTTTAGAATTTCACAATATGAACTTCATGTGAACCGATAGCTCAGAGAAATTACCAACTCAACAGTGACATTACTTACCAGTGTTGCTTAGACTACATTTAAGATTTCTTATAACAAGCACAGTTTAGGAAATGTGTCTCATACTCAAGTAATAACTTATATATTACATGTAAATATTTGTATGAATATGATATGACCTACAGAACAAAGTAATCCACATGTACTGTTTAAATTCTTCAATCCTAAGATATTTTTATAATGCAGATTTTAGATTTTAAAATTTGGCTTAAAATATAGTTTGCAACATTATATTTTCATTATTAAAGCTGTTAATTAAGACTAAAATGTACTTACCTTTCAAAAATACATTAAATATGCTTAGATTGCAAAAACTATTGACTATGGAATTCTGACATAGTATACCATTAATAGTGCAAAAGTAATATGTGGTTAATTTTAATTGCTTAGAATATATGGTTCTCATTTGTTTTCACTGATTTAAAAATATCATTTCTGATACTAAATATTTCCACTGAGTGAGTAATAAAATTTATAAGATTATAATTATTAGAATACATAATTCCTTTTATTTCTTTTTCTGCTCTGATTGCTGTAGCCAAAACTTCCAAAACTATGTTGAATAGTAATGGTGAAAGTGGGCACCCTTGTTTTGTTCCTGACTTTAGAGGAAATGCTTTCAATTTTTCACCATTGAGGATAATGTTTGCTGTGGGTTTGTCATATATAGCTTTTATTATGTTGAGGTATGTTCCTTCTATTCCTGCTTTCTGGAGAGTTTTTATCATAAATGGGTGTTGAATTTTGTCAAAGGCTTTCTCTGCATCTATTGAGATAATCATATGGTTTTTGTTTTTCAATTTGTTAATGTGGTGTATTACATTGATTGATTTGCGGATATTGAAGAATCCTTGCATCCCTGGGATAAAGCCCACTTGGTCATGGTGTATGATCTTTTTAATGTGTTGTTGGATTCTGATTGCTAGAATTTTGTTTAGGATTTTTGCATCTATGTTCATCAGTGATATTGGCCTATAGTTTTCTTTTTTTGTGGCATCTTTGTCAGGTTTTGGTATTAGGGTGATGGTGGAAAAAGAAATAAAAGGAATTCAAATTGGAAAAGAAGAAGTAAAACTCTCACTATTTGCAGATGACATGATGGTGGAAAAAGAAATAAAAGGAATTCAAATTGGAAAACTCTCACTATTTGCAGATGACATGATGGTGGAAAAAGAAATAAAAGGAATTCAAATTGGAAAAGAAGAAGTAAAACTCTCACTATTTGCAGATGACATGATCCTCTATATAGAAAACCCTAAAGACTCCACCAGAAAATTACTAGAACTAATTAATGATTATAGTAAAGTTGCAGGATATAAAATCAACACACAGAAATCCCTTGCATTCCTATACACTAATAATGAG
>NW_011495082.1:19298609-19303082 GCF_000754665.1 Bison bison bison
ACACTGTTGGTGGGAATGCAAACTAGTACAGCCACTATGGAGAACAGTGTGGAGATTCCTTAAAAAACTGGAAATAGAACTGTCTTATGATCCAGCAATCCCACTGCTGGGCATACACACTGAGGAAACCAGAAGGGAAAGAGATACGTGTACCCCAATGTTCATCGCAGCACTGTTTATAATAGCCAGGACATGGAAGCAACCTAGATGTCCATCAGCAGATGAATGGATAAGAAAGCTGTGGTACATATACACAATGGAGTATTACTCAGCCATTAAAAAGAATACATTTGAATCAGTTCTAATGAGGTGGATGAAACTGGAGACTATTATACAGAGTGAAGTAAGCCAGAAGGAAAAACATAAATACAGTATACTAACGCATGTATATGGAATTTAGAAAGATGGTAACAAAAAAAAAAAAAAAAGATTATAATTATTAGAATACATAAACCTATTTTCTAAATATATGTAACATTTTTTCTCAATCTTAAATACAGGCATAGTCTACAAGTAGACAAAATATATTAAGTTGTCCTTCAATACTGAAAGGCTTTTCTTACAGAATGTAGAGTGGGATTTAATTCAACAATTTAGTAAAAAATCCACTAAGTTTGCATGTAAACTTCCATGTAACCATGGTGCTCTGTGAACTATTTGACTTAAATTGAAATATTACTGCTGCTGCTGCTGCTGCTAAGTCGCTTCAGTCGTGTCTGACTCTGTGCGACCCCATAGACGGCAGCCCACCAGGCTCCCCCGTCCCTGGGATTCTCCAGGCAAGAACACTGGAGTGGGTTGCCATTTCCTTCTCCAATGCATGAAAGTGAAAAGTGAAAGTGAAGTCATGAAATCATGTCCAACTCTTAGCGACCCCATGGACTGCAGCCCACCAGGCTCCTCCATCCATGGGATTCTTCAGGCAAGAGTACTGGAGTGGGGTGCATTGCCTTCTCCGGAAATATTACTAAAGACTATCAATTCCATACTAGCTAAAGTCCAGGCTATTTTTGCAGTATTAACTGGATGTAGTTTGAACAGATAATATACTTTTTAAATAGTTTTACTAAACTGTGGTGACAGATTAGATACTATCATAGTAACAACTTCAGATCAGAGCTACTGCTTATGTAATTATTATTTTAATAGAGGAATCAATTAAACATAAAATTATTAATACATTGATATGATTTAAAAAATAAAAATATATGAAGGAAAACTATTTTTCCCATTCCCCAGCACATTCTTATTAGCAACTATTTTAAAGTGTTTTTTTTTCCAATTTTTGGTGGCCAATTTTTATTTCTAAATAATATATTATGCTTTTCTTTACTAATTTATGAAGTTTAAACATTACCTGTTTAATGTCTACTGTAGTACAAGAAAATTTATCTTAATTACACACTTGAACTGTCCTTTTCATTTATATATTTTTATCATTCTTTTAAGTTCCATAGATCAAATATCTGACATAGAATAATAATCTTTTATTTCCTTTTCTATCAACTGTAGACAGCATTTCTTGAATTCTCTCTTTGTAAAATGAGACTGTTTTTTCATATTCTGTTCTATTAAGATATTCTCATTCCCACCTCCTAATCTCTGTCAAATAAACTTCTTACAGTGTCACAACTACTGTTCAGTTTATATTCTGCTCTTTAATCATAATCAAACTTGCTGAAAAAATTGTATATATATGTATATATTTATATATACACACAAACAATATGTTACTGAACAAGAGAATATATATGGATTTATTTTATATGTGAAAAAAGTCAATATATGTATTGTTTGCATTATTTTGATGCCAAAGTCTCTCATCATAGATCAGTCAAGTAATTCAAAATGATTACATTTCCTTCCTTAAGGTTCTATGCTACTAAAAACATGTTAAGTTCTAATGAAATTGTACAATTATCTGAATTTACTTTATGAATCTAGTTTCCATTTTGATGTTACTGTTTAAATAAGATAGGTATGAAATGAACATATTGAAACTCTTTTACCCTAGATAAAATATTTTTCACTGTATTCTCTGCCCACTCTCCCTTAAAAAAAGAGCTAATCAAAAAGAAAGTATCATTTTATTTATACTGATCACAGTGGGTATTTTTGTTATTTGAATAAAAACTTTTGGATGTCCTACTTTCTTGAATTTTTGGTAAGCTATTTGACATTAAGCATTTTGAGTCCACTTCCATTTCATTGAGCTGTAAATACAATATGGCACCTTTCTAAATTATATTATTAAGTTTATCTACTTAGACTAGTTAGAGGTTGTTTTGATTTTCTATATTTGTTTTTCATCAAAGTTGATTCACGCAGCTTACAGTTTTGAAATTAACTCCTCAAAGTTCCTTGCTGTGTAAACAGGGATAAGGTAAACATCTTTCATAAAATGCACCTTTTAAGCTGTGTCATATTTGATTTGTTGAATCAGTGTACCCTTGTGATCAAGTGATTAAGCTATTTACTGCTCTTGCACAGAAAGCCATTAAATAGATCATAAACACAACATTATGGACTGGGGGTCTGGATTTCTGAATTCAACTTACCACTTAGTTGTGTGACCTTGAACAAGTCACTTAAACTTTTTGACCTCAACCTCTTTCCATACATAGCAAGGACAACAATTATCTCCACTGTCTCTTCACTTGTAAAGCTCTTTGACTTTATTCTACAGTTATCTCTGGAATGGATTTAGCATGAGGGAGGAAGGCTTCATTGCAATGGTTATGCAAATAATCTCATATGCATTATGGAGTTAATTTAATAAGCCTCTTAGCTTTTGGGGGAGTAATATTCAGAAAAAGTAAATACTGGTTTAAAAAAATATGCACTAAAGATTACTTTTAGTGGAAATTTTGTAAAATATTTCCTCCTATAACAGTTTTCTGGCAGCTGCTTATCAATCATGAGTTTCAAACAGTCTGTAACTGTGATAGACAAAGTTCTACTTTATTGGTACTAATATTTAAAGAAAAAAAATAGTAAAATAACCTATTTCATTATAAATTTGTTTTACTTTCTCTAATTTTCTACATATAATTTCTTAATATAACAACTTATCCATATATTTATATACATATTTATGAAGTGCAATTATAAGGAAAAAAGTAAATTTTGATATGTAAATATTTTTATACAATAGAAAAAAGAGAGTCACAATTCCTGAGGTCTTGCCCTTATTTGACTGCTCTTGACTTGCTGGGTGGCCTCAAGGCAAGCTGATCAAGTTACTATTTTGTAAAGCTTGCCAAACATTGTCAGGGATTTGGAGAATGTAATGAAATCACAAGTGTAAAATGCTCTACAAATAGAAAGGTCAAAGACCAACATATGTGAAACACATTTTCATTCTTAATGAGCAGTTGGACACTTAGTAGGGAATGCTAAAGCATCTAATTTTCAAGAGCCACTTCATTTTGGAGAAGCAGTGAGAATTAGCATTATTTACTGAGTAAGGTTGTCATATCATTATTTGAAATATCAGTATTTACTTGCCTACTTTAGCAAAAATAACATTCATGTTAATATTAATGCTAATAGCTAATAATAAAGATTATTAATGATGTGTTAGAAAAAGCAGAGGCTGAAGAGTTTGATAGACTAGGTTCAAGTTACAAGGTTACTACTTATTGACTCTGAGGGTCAAATTTCCCTGCCCTTCTTATCCATTTGACTGTGTGGTGAAGTTGTTTTAAAATAATTTTCTAAGAGGAAACATGGCCCTGCCAGCACCTCAGCTCAGGACAGACTGAGAAGGAATTCTCTTCTGGCACAAGTCGTCATTAGCCTCTGAACCTTCTCAAAAAGATCTTCATTCTTCTTCCACAGTGGCTGCAGCATGTCTATACCTGTGAATCTCTTCTCAGTTGGCAAGCTACAACTTTGGAGAGTAAGGCATTTGCCAGAGTTAAATCTTGCATTTAGCATAGCCCAAGATTTACCTAAAGTCCAGTTGAATTCAGTTTGCCTATTCTAAAATATTCCCCTGAGGTGACAGCATTGCCTTCTACTGCATTTCCTTATCTCACGCTCAATGTTTGTCTCAAAATGTACCTACGAATGAATTGCCCTAGTCCATAAGCTGTCCATCTTATATTGATGCTGTTAGATAGGAAGTTAGGCATGAGCAATGCGGGCAGACCTAGCCTAAAGGATGCAAGTTGATCTCTACACCCCGCCCCAGACATGGCCAGGAGAGCTCACAGGTATGCTACAAAACTGACCACAGACTGTTCCAATTCTTGGGCATGTGCCCCAAGGTCACAGCGGATAGGAACTAACCACTGGAGGGCTTCCCCAAGTCCACCCCATGGGCCCTTGATGTAGAGTTGTGTCTTCCAAGTAACCTCAGGCAGCCAGGAGCCCATTCAGTTCAGTTCAGTTCAGTCGCTCAGTCGTGTCCGACTCTTTGCGACCCCATGAATTGCAGCACGCCAGGCCTCCCTGTCCATCACCAACTCC
>NW_011495082.1:19303326-19310401 GCF_000754665.1 Bison bison bison
TCTCCTCCTGCCCCCAATCCCTCCCAGCATTAGAGTCTTTTCCAATGAGTCAACTCTTCACATGAGGTGGCCAAAGTACTGGAGTTTCAGCTTTAGCATCATTCCTTCCAAAGAACCCCCAGGACTGATCTCCTTTAGAATGGACTGGATGGATCTCTTTGCAGTCCAAGGGACTCTCAAGAGTCTTCTCCAACACCACAGTTCAAAAGCATCAATTCAGTGATCAGCTTTCTTCACAGTCCAACTCTCACGTTCATACATGACCACAGGTTTTTCTATAGCCTTGACTAGACGGACCTTTGTTGGCAAAGTAATGCCCTGCTTTTGAATATGCTATCTAGGTTGGTCATAACTTTCCTTCCAAGGAGTAAGTGTCTTTTAATTTAATGGCTGCAATCACCATCTGCAGTGATTTTGGAGCCCAAAAAAATAAAGTCTGACGCTGTATCCACTGTTTCCCCATCTACTTCCCATGAAGTGATGGGACCAGATGCCATGATCTTAGTTTTCTGAATGCCCATTAACAGTTCATAAATATTCTACATTATCTGATTATAACAGACTGAATTATGGGAAAGACATACACTTGAGTCTGTTGTCCTGTAACGTGCAACTATCAATCAGTACTCTCAGTCCACGCCTTCTTAGATGAGTAGGTAAAAGCCCTGTTTTGCATGGGCCCAGATATACCCCCTTCTCTGATTGGCCTTGAGGGTACGCCTGTTTGCATTCCCCCTCCTGATTGGTGGTGGGTACAAGCCCTATTTCACACAGGGCTGAACGGAGAGGTAACCCTGTATAGGAGACAGCAAAAGAGACACTGATGTATAGAACAGTCTTTTAGACTCTGTGGGAGAGGGAGAGGGTGGGATGATTTGGGAGAATGGCATTGAAATATGTATAATATCATATATGAAACGAGTTGCCAGTCCAGGTTCAATGCACGATACTGGATGTTTGGGGCTGGTGCACTGGGACGACCCAGAGGGATGGTATGGGGAGGGACGGGGGAGGAGGGTTCAGGATGGGGAACACATGTATACCTGTGGCGGATTCATTTTGATATTTGGCAAAACCAATGCAATATTGTAAAGTTAAATAAAATAAAAAAAAAAAAAAAGGAAGCCAAGCGGACTGGAGCTCACTCCTTTGGAGTCTGCCCACTCCCTCCTGTGGGGAGTGTACTATCCTGTCTTTTTAATAAAAGTTCTGATTGCTTGTGCTGTTATTGAGCTGTAACTAGTGTGCTGTTTCAAATCCTTGCTGCAAGACCAGAGCCAAGAAATCCTGCCTGCTTGAGCTGTAATTAGTCCATTTGTCCAGATCTTTGTTATGATGAGATTAGACTTGTGGGAGAGAAATAAACTGACCTGTCAGTACTAATGTTATAAACAAACACCACACAGCATCTATCAGAAAAGCAACACATAATAAAACAAAAAGCTTATTAAAGTTTTATTTAGGTAAAATGATTTGCTAAATGTGTAATCTAACACTGTAAAGATTTTGATGAAGATTTTAGAGAAAATTTTTCTATTGATTTCTTGGCCTCTGAGCTATTGAATTTCTTCACGGAATATGCTTTCCATTTAGACTTATGAATTGCAATGGATACAATTTTCCTCTTCATGAATTTTTACACAAATGTGTGGATCCTCAAAATTGTATAGGTGAAGATTATCATAGCATGGATTTTATTCCAAAACTCATATCGTTTTTCCCTCATTCTAATTTTTCTTTTCTTTCACATACCTTTCTTGTATATTGTATCACTTTATAATTTTTTAATGTTTCTTAAGTAATCTGATATCCTTCTGAAAAAGAATAGGGTATAAATCAATCAGTATAATTAATTAATTATACTATATTAAAAGAGCCAATACATTTTACAAATCAATGCGTATAAGGCCAGTTCTGTGTTGAACTAACTCTAAAACACATAACAATAATGAAGTAACCTATTGCCAGTGGGAGTGAAAAGGGTTTCTCTCTTGGCTCTTTTCAGCATTTGATGAGAGCAAACTAAATCCAGAGGGCAAGTGAACTGGTTGAGGAATTCTGTATAGGTCAGCCTTAAGGGACAAACTCTAGAGTGAAGAGCTAGGAGTAGACCTAGAAGGTCAAATCAAAGCTATGTAGTGTTTGAGACAAAAAGGTCATTATTCATTCTTCCCTTTTAAAGAGCCTATCTAACATGTCACATCTCAGAGCATCTTTGGGGATGATATCAGGATTTTATGAATGTTACAATTCTCTGTTAGCTGTATACAGTATGTTGAGGAACATTTCACTTAAACAGCAAATATTTCAATCAGAGATCAACTCATTAATCATCTACCACCACACTGAATAATAAGTTTGCCTGGGTGGATTTGATCAGTCACTTTCTAAATGCAAAACCAACTGAATGCAGTCACTGTCCTCAAACATCTTATCTAATGAAAGAGATATATAAACTAGCAATGCCAGAAGAATGTAATATTATAATCCATCTATTAGTTGTACGTCTCCTCAACAAACTATAAACTCTTCAATATTAGGTATGTCACAGTATTATTTTCAAAAATATTTACAATGTGACTTGCATTCAAACACAAAAATGAACATATGTCAATGTATTATTGTCAGATTGATAAGAGAAAAGACAGGATGATAAAGTTAGTTCAAATGAGGACATGAGAGAATGATATATATGGACCTGAAAGAATGCAGTTATAAGACTCACATATAAGTTATAAGACTCATATATAAGTTATAAGACTCATATATAAGTTATAAGACTCATATATAAGACTCAAATATAAAATATTCTCCTACAGGACAGTAATGACACAGAGTTAAAGATTTATCTTTACCACAACACAAATGATTTTCATTTCTATAGGAAAACATCTACATATTAACATGAAACACCATAGAGTCTGGGTTCTAATGAAGTGTAAGTAGGAAGTCAAAGGTACTTTTCTATAGAGAGTTATATAACCCCTTGGTGTACCTATTAAATAATATTCCCGTGTGATAGTGAACCAATAACCATTCATATATTTCTCTAAGTGTTAGATAATTTTTTCATACGTGGACATATTTTTTACTGTAAGTGAAAATCTATGTGAATGGATATGGATGCAGCTTTTGTGAATCTGTGTATCAGATACATAAGCACAAATATGGCTCCTGGTTGTATGTAGTTACAGTAATGTGTTAGTGGTTAATGAACAACAACTTCAGCAAATTTAAAATAGTAAAGATGCATTGAGTAAAACTGATTTATTTGTTCAGTGCAGTTCAGTCGCTCAGTCTTGTCTGACTCTGCGACCCCATGAATTGCAGCACACCAGGCCTCCCGTTTCATCACCAACTCCCGGAGTTCACTCAAACTCACATCCATCTAGTCGGAGATGCCATCCAGTCATCTCATCCTCTGTCATCCCCTTCTCCTCCTGCCCCTAATCCCTCCCAGCATCAGGGTCTTTTCCAATGAGTCCACTCTTCACATGAAGTGGCCCAGATATTGGAGTTTCAGCTTTTTTTTTTAAATTTAAATTTATTTAAATTTAAATCCCTCCAGGTCATCCCAGTGCACCAGCCCCAAGGATCCTGTACTGAACCTGGACTGGCGATTCATTTCTTATATGATATTATGCATATTTCCATGCCATTCCCCCAAATCATGCCCCCTCGCCCTCTCCCAGAGTCCAAGAGACTGTTCTACACATCTGTGTCTCTTTTGCTGTCTCGCATACAGGGTTATCGTTACCATCTTTCTAAATTCCATATATATGCATTAGTATACTGTACTGGTATTTTTCTTTCTGGCTTACTTCACTCTGTATAATAGGCTCCAATTTCATCCACCTCATTAGAACTGATTCAAATATATTCTTTTTAATGGCTGAGTAATACTGGAGTTTCAGCTTTAGCATCAGTCCTTGCAAAGAACCCCCAGGACTGATTTCCTTTAGAATGGACTGGTTGGATCTCCTTGCAGTCCAAGGGACTCACAAGAGTCTTCTCCAACACCACAGTTCAAAAGCATCAATTCTTCGGCACTCAGCTTTCTTCACAGTCCAACTCATACATGACCACTGGAAAAACCATAGCCTTGACTAGACAGACCTTTGTTGGCAAAGTAATGTCTCTGCTTTTGAACATGCTATCTAGGTTGGTCATAACTTTCCTTCCAAGGAGTAAGTGTTTTTTAGTTTCATGGCTGCAATCACCATCTGCAGTGATTTTGGAGCCTAAAAAAATAAAGTCTGACATTGTTTCCCCATCTATTTCCCTTGATGTGATGGAACCAGATGCCATGACCTTAGTTTTCTGAATGTTGAGCTTTAAGCCAACTTTTTCCACTCTCCTCTTTCACTTTTGTCAAGAGGCCTTTTAGTTCCTCTTCACTTTCTGCCATAAGGGTGGTGTCATTTGCATATCTGAGGTTATTGAGATTTCTCCTGACAATCTTGATTCCAGCTTGTGCTTCTTCCAGCCCAGCGTTTCTCATGATGTACTCTGCATAGAAGTTAAATAAGCAGGGTGACAATATACAGCCTTGACGTACTCCTTTTTCTATTTGGAACCAGTCTGTTTGTGTGTGTGTGTATATATATATATATTTTTTTTTTTTTTTTCCTGCTGTGCTTATACACAGGATCAAATCAACAAATAAGGCTCATGAATCAGAGATGTCACCCAGAATAAAATCTACTAATGATTTCAAAAAAAACATGTAGGTAATCCAGAGGAAAAGACAAAGAAGATAATAAATATCCGAGGCATCCCAACTGTTTCTCCAAACAGGGGTTACCAGTTAAAACATGAGATACCTACTTAAATTTAAATAGTCAAAACACAAACTCAGTTTTTAGTATGAGTAACTCCCAAATATTGCAAGGGATATACTTTCAAATTTCTCCAATTCAAATTTAACTGGGCATCTGTATTTGTACTTGATAAATCTAGAAACTCTGCTGTATCCTTTCTTTCAGTATTGAACACTCTCTCTCACCCAGAATAATAGATGAGGTTTCTGAAGTTCTGTGGTTTTACCTAACACAGCAGGAGGCATTTAAGTTTAAAAACAGCTCTATTTTATACCCACAGAGTTGTATGACTTACATGATATTCTCCAGGGAACCGTTCCTCATAAATCCAGTGATTGCAGTTTTATTTACTCTAAGTGATCCTTTAGCCAGGGAGATCTTGCTAAAGGGTCCTATAGATAACGCCTGTTCCTCCTAGTAAATATCATTAGTCTATTTACCCAGAGGACTAGTTGACAAGGAGATTAGGCCAGGTCACCTGCCCTTTGTTTTTCTTTTCCTCTGGGGCTATACGCTGGTAAAGGGAATAAATGGATCTCAGGTCAGACACTTTAATTGCTTGCTTGCCAAGTACATTCATGAATTTAAGGAAAAACATATATCGATTTATGTCAGAGTAATATTAACAGCAGACAACACTGTAAAACTTCCATTTTTATGTTAGTCACCTAACATCCTTCAACTGGGGAACTGTTCTTTTTTAATATAACCATAAACTTGACCCTTAATAAAAATTTTGTTGTACTCC
Source organism: Bison bison bison (assembly GCF_000754665.1). Taxonomy (NCBI): domain Eukaryota; kingdom Metazoa; phylum Chordata; class Mammalia; order Artiodactyla; family Bovidae; genus Bison; species Bison bison. Next base: position 19,308,895 of record NW_011495082.1, read on the forward strand.
ATACATAAAAATTTTAGTACTGAGTAAATAAGTTAGAGTAGCTATCTGAGAGGAAACAGTTGGCAGCGGTCTATTAGTTCCATCAGATAGACCTTCCATTTCTCCAAAATTGTGTTTAATCAAATGTATGACATCTAGTAAGTATCTCCAAAGGAGTATGACAGAAATTTTTTAAAAAGGGACAATTTGGTGATTAGCAGCCATGGAGACAAATGTATTATCCTCCAATCAGTGAATATAGATGTAATAGATTCTGAAAACATTGTCAGAGTGAAAATCCTCGCTCTAACGCAGGCTACATAATTTTTGTGTGCAACAGTAAAATAAAGTTTCTGTCGCATCCACCATTAGAACTGTAACGATTCAGTCAGTAACTTCAAAACACTTAAAAAAAAATGCACAATCGCATGGCTTACATGAGAGGACCTAAAATCTCTTCCTCAAAATGCCCTTTTCTTTTCCCTTTCCATGTTCAATAAACAGTGGAGAAAAGTGTTGACTATAGAGTTTCTGAAGGGGAAACTGAAGAGCCATGTCACAAGCAGCTGACATATTTTCCTTGCAGATGTGAAAAGTGGATGGTTTAACCTCACGTCTTAAACATTGTGACATAATATTTTATAAATTAGTAAGAAATTAGCAGTCACATTTGAATAAAATCATGGTGGAAGAACATCTTTCCCTTTTCTATATGGATACAAAACAAAATACGTCAAAAGAATTTGGAAATATGAAAACTCTCCTCTCCCATCCATCCCCAAAAGTACTATCTGTCTAGAATTAAACAGAAAAGGACAATAGTCTGAGATTGGAGAGAGAGAAAGAAATGTTTTCTTTTTACTTTTTGTTTGGGAACTTCTCATTAACATGTATGAACAAATTTAATATACTGATGAACTGATATCCCCGCAGCAAAACTTGAAGAGCACTTAATAAAATACTTGATAAAGCATTGATAAAATTTTTTACAAGATTCCAGCATCTAGAAAGTACTAAAAAATATTGAAAGACAAAGTTAAATATTTAGATATATCTAAGTCCATGGATTGTTGTCATCATTTATTTTTCATAAGGCATACTTTTAACCTAGAAAATTATTGACTTGAATATAAACTAGTAAAAGAAAATATAATAATAAAATTAAACTTTTCACCACTATTTTGACAACTCTGAATCTCTGATGTTTCATATGTAAGACAGATTATAATAGCTAAACCAGCATTTTGCCCAATTTCTATGACTTCTACCAACATGGAGATACAAGGAAGATGGGCTACGACCTGATGGTCTTGCCTCTTGTATAATTTTGGCATTTTTCTATATGAAAATAAAATAATGAATTTCATTTTTAAAAACTTCAGTAAGCACATTTTATTGCATATTATGGTTTTCTCTGATATACTTTTAGTTATATAAGTAAATTTTTAAATTTTTATTACTATTATTATTATTTTTTACTTTACAATATTGTATTGGTTTTGCCATACATCAACATGCATCTGCCATG
>NW_011495082.1:19310501-19310714 GCF_000754665.1 Bison bison bison
ACGTGTTCCCCATCCTGAACCCCCCTCCCACCTCCCTCCCCATACCATCCCTCTGGATCATCCCAGTGCACCAGCCCAAAGCATCCTGTATCCTGCATCGAACCTGGACTGGTGATTCATTTCTTATATGATATTATACATGTTTTAATGCCATTCTCCCAAATCATGCCCCCCTCCCCACAGAGTCCAAAAGACTGTTCTATACATCTGTGT
>NW_011495082.1:19313991-19314302 GCF_000754665.1 Bison bison bison
TAACTACTTCCACTTTCCCCCCCTATATTTGCCTGCAGCCATTGGGTTGGATGCCATGATCTTAGATTGTTTTTAATATTTAGTCTTAAGTACGCTCTTTCTCTTCATGGCAAAAAGATGGGGAAACAGTGGCTGACTTTATTTTTTTGGGTTCCAAAATCACTGCAGATGGTGATTGCAGCCATAAAATTAAAAGACATTTACTCCTTGGAAGGAAAGTTATGACCAACCTAGACATCATATTAAAAAGCAGAGACATTGCCAACAAAGGTCCGTCTAGTCAAGGCTATGGTTTTTCCTGTGGTCATGTA
>NW_011495082.1:19314513-19364508 GCF_000754665.1 Bison bison bison
CCAAAGAATTGATGCTTTTGAACTGTGGGGTTGGAGAAGACTCTTGAGAGTCCCTTGGACTGCAAGGAGATCCAACCAGTCCATCCTAAAGGACACCAGTCCTGTGTGTTCATTGGAAGGACTGATGCTGAAGCTGAAACTCCAATACTTTGGCCACCTCATGCGAAAAGCTGACTCATTGGTAAAGACCCGGATGCTGGGAAAGATTGAGGGCAGGAACAGAAAGGCACAACAGAGGATGAGGTGGCTGGATGGTATCACCGATGCGATGGACATGGGTTTAGGTGGATTCTGGGAATTGGTGATGGACAGGAAGGCCTGACATGCTGCAGTTCATGGAGTCGCAAAAAGTCGGACACGACTGAGCGACTGAACTGAACTGAAGCTCTTTCACTCTCCTCCTTCACTCTCATCAAGTAGCTCTTCAGTTCCTCTTCATTTTCTGCCATTAGAGTGGTATCATCCACAAATATGAGGTTGTTGATGTTTCTCCCACCTAGCTTAATTCCAGTTTCTAACTCATCTAGCCTGGCATTTCTCATGATGTGCTTAGTGTATTGGTTAAGCAGACAGACAGACAGACCTGTGAGAGCAGACAGACCTGTTTTACTTCTTTCTCAATCTTGAACCAATCAGATGTTCCATACATGGTTCTAACTGTTGCTTCTTGACCCAAATACAGGTTTCTCAGGAGACAAGTATGATGGTTTGGTATTCCCATCTCTCTAAGAACTTTCCATAGTTTGTTATGATCCACCCAGTCAAAAGCTTTAGCATAGTCCATAAAACAGAGATAGATGTTTTTCTGAAAATCCCTTGCTTTCTCTGTAATCCAGCAAAAGTTGGCAATTTGATCTCTGGTCTTCGTTTTCTAAATCCAAATTGGACATATGTGTGTATATAAATATATCTACATATATATATATGTAGATATGTATAAAACTTGATTTGATAATATTTTGCACTTATGTACAAAATTTTTCCATTTCTATTTGTAAAGTTTTTATACATATGGAATAAAAGTTATTCTGTCCTCAAAAAGCAAAATGGAAAATGTCGCATTCTTTTATATTTGTAAAAGTTTAAGATTTTGTTAAGAGCTATTTTCATTATATTTTATGAAATATTCACTAGGAACGCTATTTTCATCTAGAGTTTTAGCTATAAAATTTTTATAATAAATATAATAAATGTATTTTTTATGAGATTTAGGACTATCTAGCTTTTCAATTTATTCTCACAGCTCCAGTTTATCATATATTTCAAGAAATTTGTCAATTTTATAAAGATCTACTTTAAATAGAATGATATATAAATGAATAAATATAATCTATACATGTGTGTATTTTTATTTGTGTGTGCATACATTTACTAATGCTGTCAATTGAGAGGCAAGGGCAGTACTGGCCTGACAAAAAAGAAATAGGGACGCCTAGCATTCATATCTAAAAAATAAACATTTTTGTTTATAACAAAAAATGTTATAAACACATTTTTTAACTAAATGGAACTAAGGTTTCTTTCATAAATGGTTTCTTCTGGCTTGGGCAAGGAAAGTGCAAGAATGGAATATATTTCTGTGATAGTAAATAAATGGTAAAAAAAAAGAAAAAAAAATTGGTTGGACATAAGAATAGGACACATAGCTACCTTGATAGGGTCTTCCATTCACACATTTATAGTGAAGATAAATAATAATAAAAAATAATTATAACTCTTAGATTGAAATGAGAACACATGTCTTTATGCATAAATAAATATATCAAAAAATATAGGAAAGGAGAAAACTCTTCCTTGGGGTGTACTTATAAGCATTAATGCTTCCCTGGTGGCTCAGATGGCAAAGCGTCTGCCTGAAATGCAGGAGACCCGAGTTGGATCCCTGGATCAGGAAGATCCTCTGGAGAAGGATACAGCAATCCACTTCAGTACTCTTGCCTGGAAAATTGCATGGATGGAGGAGCCTGGTGGGCTACAGTCCATGGGGTCGCAAAGAGCCGGACATGACTGAGCGACTTCCCTTTCCCTGTAAGTATTAAATATAAAGTAAATAATAGAATTAAAATCAGTGTTTGACAAACAACATAGTAATGACAGTCATAGAAAAGGATCATCTATGGCTGCTAAAAGTAGTAGGTGGTGTGATGAGAAACAGGATTCCGGTGTCTCCACAGCACAGTTAGTAAATACAAAGGAAACACCCTTTACATTAGAGAGACACACCTTAACCAAGTACCCCAAGTTAACAGAACAAACAGACATTATTTACCTCCTGATGGTCCGCCCTAAGAAGCATAATATCACTTCTATTAGGTTTCTGAAAAAATGCACACTTGATTGTAATCATGAGATAATATCAGACAAACTGAGTTCCAGGAACATTCTACAAAATAATTGGCCTGATCAGCCCTGGGATTTTTTTGGAAGGAATGATGCTAAAGCTGAAACTCCAGTACTTTGGCCACCTCATGCGAAGAGTTGACTCATTGGAAAAGACTCTGATGCTGGGAGGGATTGAGGACAGGAGGAGAAGGGGACGACAGAGGATGAGATGGCTGGATGGCATCACTGACTCGATGGACTTCAGTCTGAGTGAACTCCGGGAATTTGTGATGGACAGGGAGGCCTGGCATGCTGCGATTCATGGGGTCTCAAAGAGTCGGACACAACTGAGCAACTGAACTGAACTGAACTCTTCAAAAACGTCAAACTGAGGAAAAAACAAAGACATATTTTGAAACATCATATCTTAAAGGAAATGAAAGAGACATCTCAATGCATCCTGTAATACTGGACCAGAAAAGCCAAAGCAAACTTCTGTTTGTTTGATTTGATATGAAGAACATTTTGAGTTCAAGTGAACACTTTTGTCTAAAACTCCAGATGTCTAGATATTAGTACTTAGAAATGTTAATATCTGTATTTTGATAATTGTACTAAAGTCACTAGTGTCTACTTTTAGGAAATACATATTTACTTATTTAAGGGTAAATTGTATTATTTCAGCAACTTATTTTCAAAGAGGTTCAGAAAATATATATATATATAAATGATATAACAAATGCCACTTGGTGAATTGGCTGACTTTATTTTTTGTGGATCCAAAATCACTGCAGATGGTGACTGCAGCCATGAAATTAAAAGACGCTTACTCCTTGGAAGGAAAGTTATGACCAACCTAAACGGCATATTAAAAAACAGAGATATTACTTTGTCCACAAAGGTCCATCTAGTCAAGGCTATGGTTTTTCCAGTAGTGATGTATAGATGTGAGAGTTGGACTATAAAGAAAGCTGAGCACCAAAAAAATGATGCTTTTGAACTGTGGTGTTGGAGAAGACTCTTGAGAGTCCCTTGGATTGCAAGCAGGTACAACCAGTCCATCCTAAAGCAGATCAGTCCTGGGCGTTCATTGGAAGGACTGATGTTGAAGCTGAAACTCCAGTACTTTGGCCACCTCATGCAAAGAGCTGACTCATTTGAAAAGACCCTGATACTGGGAGATTGGGGGCAGGAGGAGAAGGGCACGACAGAGGATGAGATGGTTGGATGGCATCACAGACTCAATGGACATGGGTTTGGTGGACTCTGGGAGTTGGTGATGCACAGGGAGGCCTGGCGTGCTGCAGTCCATGGGGTCACAAAGAGTCAGATACGACTGAGCGTCTGAACTGAACCGAAATGAAATGCTTATCTTTAGGGAATATTGGTGAATGGTTAATGAGAATTATTTTCGTTGTTTTTGTAAATTTCCTATACATCTGAAATTATTTCAAAATAATGTTTAAAGAATCTTTACCACAAAATACCATATTTTCTCCTTTTGTGGCAGGATTATTTTCACTTTCTCTGTTCCTTAAAAAGTATATGAGATATGGAGAAGTTTGGAACCAACATTCTGAAATTGGCACTTAAATCAGCAAGTACTTCAAAATATTATGGACATTACATGTTTGCTAAGTTTATCATAAATTGCCTGCAGGAACTGGGAGTATACAATTTCTGGACTGTCAAAGTCCTTATTCAGGCAGAAACATCAGTGAAGCCTAGAGGCACACTAGAAAGAGAAATAAAAAAATCATATATAGGTTTCCCTATCTTCAAATTTAGCATTTGAAATGTTTTGGTTTCAAAAGTAAATGAGCAAAAGAGGGTTGAACTAACAAAAGTAAAATACTTAAGGAGTCAGGGAAGTGATGGAACCCTTCCATGAAGATTAGAAGTTAAAACGATCAATTGAGATAATGAAATACAGTGTGTGTTCCTTGATGTGTGTAGAGAAAGAATTGTGTTCAGGCAAGTTTAAAGAACCCATGAATTGTAAAAATCAATCAAAATGCCTATAGGACATGGAAAACAGCTATCAGTGGAAGCCAGCTTAGTATAGCTATTATTTAAAAGAATGCTATATCTAGCAAATGCACACACATCTATTCAATTCAGTAAAGAAAAAATATCAGTCCAGTTTACAAAAAAATGCTATTTCCTGCAATATTGTCATCTAGACACAACAACTAATTTAGTGAAGAATAATGTAAAGATATGTGGTCAAAACTCTTTTTGTAAGAGTGATTATTAATGCATGTTACTTGGTACTAAAAAAAACCAAAACCAACAGATAGTCAAAAGTTGTAAACTTTTAGTATAAGATAAATATAAGTTAGGAATCTTTTAAATAACTAGAGATGTAATGTACAGCATGGCAAATATTCAATATAACTAACACTGCTGAATATTATATATGAAAATTGTTGAGAATAAATCCTGAGAGTTTTCATCACAAGGGAGCAAATTTTTCTATTATTCTGTATCTATATGAGACATATTATTTTATATCTATATGAGATGATGGATGCTCACTAAACGTACTGTGGCAATCATTTAATGATGTATGTAAGTCAACTCATTATGCTTTATACCTTAAAATTATACAGTGTTGTGTATCAATTATATCTTAATAAAACAAAAAGAAAAACAAACACACTACTGTCTTTAGAACCGGTTTTCTTAATTGGGAGCTCAGCAGTAAAGAACCTGCCTGTCAGTACAGGATACATAAAAGATGTGGGTTCGATCTCTGGGCTGGCAAGTTTCCCTAGAGGAGGGCATAGCAACCCACTCTAGTGTTCTTGCCTGGAGAACCCCATGGACAGAGGAGCCCGGCGGGCTACAGTCCATGGGGTCACAAAGAGTCGGACATGCCTGGAGTGACTTAGCACATACGCACATAAGTCAATTATATCAATAAATCAGAAAGAAAAACAAGCATGCCGCTGCCTTTACAACCTGTTTTCTTAATTGGGAAGGTAGGCATATTAACAAATACGTACTATTTAGTGTCAAGACTGAAAGCTAGACATAATTAAGGTATAGCTGTAGCACATAAGAGGAAATGGCCAACAGTGCCTTGGATGTGACAGAAGACCTCTGTGACATACACTTCTAAGCAGGTCCCCTGGTTTCGCTCGGTCACGGAACTTAATCATCAGCCATCAAGAGAATCTCTAGTACTCTCTTCTCCAGTGTATAACTTTCTTAGTTTCAAATGTATTTAGTTAACTCATCAGGTCCACAAAACATGTATTTCAAATTTTTAAATCAAACTTCTTTATCTGAAAGATATATTTACATGGAGGACAAACAGAGGATTTCAAATAACTTCTGGTATCGTCCACCATCCTGTACCACTGACTGAGGCAGAGTTTGAAGGTTGCTTCATTCATCAGCTGCTGAAGCTCTGGATATTTCCTGGGAACTGCTTCAGGGGACACAAAAAAATACTAAAGCCAAAGAACAGAAGTCCTCCTTGCCTAAGGTTGAAGGAAGAGGGTCTCAGAAAGATCTAAGTGTTAAATATATCAGACAATCTGACTTACTTAGTTCTACAGTTAGTAAAAACACACTAACCTTACCTGGTTGATCAAAATATAACCAAACTAATCTCCTGTAACTTGTAAGCCCTCCTAAAAACTTTTAATCAATGGTTATCTCTGATTTCCAAGACTCCAGTGCTAATTAGGGTCTATGTTGTCCATCTGTCAGTTAATCATATATGTCCTATGAAACCTAACGCAGCAAAACATTGAAGTTTACTTTTAAAACAACATTATTTGTGGGCATCCCTGGTGATTCAGTGGCTGGGAATTTGTCTGCCAATGCAGGACACACACACACATGAGTTCCATCTCTGGCCCGGGAAGATCCTACACGCAGTGAGGCAGTAGAGCTCGTGTGCCAGATCTACTGGAGCCTGGGTGCCCACGACCCTGTGCTCCACAACAGAAGAAGCCATCACCTTGAGAAGAAAAGTAGACCCCACCTGCCATAACTAGAGAAAGCCGACACAAAGCAGTGAAGACCCAGCACAGCCAAAAATAAACAAATAAATATTACAAGCAGTATGTATTTGTAACTTCAAATATTCGTGTCAAGTCTCTCCAACTTTATATAATATCAAGCTCTAAAAGAATAGAAATGGTAGTTTCAATGTCTTCCTTTCCCATATAATCCTAGAGATTATGTTTTTCAGTTCATTCAGTTCAGTAGCTCAGTCGTATCCAACTCTTTGCGACCCCATGAATCGCAGCACACCAGCCCTCCCTGTTCATCACCAACTCCCAGAGTTTACCCAACTCATGTGCATCGAGTCGGTGATGCCATCAAGCCATCTCATCCTCTGTCGTCCACTTCTCCTCCTGCCCCCATCCCTTCCAGCATCAGGGTATTTTCCAATGAGTCAAAACTCCACATGAGGTAGCCAAAGAATTGGAGTTTCAGCCTCAGCATCAGTCCTTCCAATGAACACCCAGGACTAGTTTCCTTTACGATGGACAGGTTGGATCTCCTTGCAGTCCAAGGGACTCTCAAGAGTCTTCTCCAACACCACAGTTCAAAAGCATCCATTCTTCGGCCCTCAGCCTTCTTCACAGTCCAACTCTCACATCCATACATGACCACAGGAAAAACCATAGCCTTCACTAGACGGACCTTTGTTGGCAAAGTAATGTCTCTGCTTTTCAATATGCTATCTAGGTTGGTCATAACTTTCCTTCCAAGGAGTAAATGTCTTTTAATTTCATGGCTGCAATCCTCATCTGCAGTGATTTTGGAGCCCAAAAAAATAAAGTCTGACACTGTTTCCCATCTATTTCCCATGAAGTGATGGGACCAGATGCTGTCATCTTCGTCTTCTGAAACCAACTTTTTCACTCTCCTCTTTCACTTTCATCAAGAGGACTTTAAGTTCCTCTTCACTTTTTGCTATAAGGGTGGTGTCATCTGCATATCTAAGGTTATTGATATTTCTCCCAGCAATCTTGATTCCAACTGTGCTTCTTCCAGCCCAGCATTTCTCATGATGTACTCTGCATATAAGTTAAATAAGCAGGGTGACAATATACAGCCTTGACACATGCCTTCCCTATTTGGAACCAGTCTGTTGTTCCATGTCCAGTTCTAACTGTTGCTTCCTGATGCATACAGGTTTCTCAAGAGACAGGTCAGATGGTCTGGTATTCCCATCTCTTTCAGAATTTTCCACAGTTTATTGTGATCCATACAGTAAAAGACTTTGGCATAGTCAATAAAGCAGAAATAGATATTTTTCAGGAACTCTCTTGCTTTTTCTATGATCCAGTGGATGTTGGCAATTTGATCTCTGGTTCCTCTGCCTTTTCTAAAACCAGCTTGAACATCTAGAATGTTAAACAAATGTTTACTGATCGGTTAGTTTAAATAAATTGCTCAGTTAAAAGTGACAAGGATCCATGCTACATGAATGGCCATGGCAACATAAAGTAGGGATTCTGTTTTAGAAAAATATACAAAGTACAACCATCCACAGCTGATGACTGCTAAACAGAGGACTGACGGCTAAGACGGCTGAAAGTGCTCAGTGTAGCCTAAGTAACTGGAAAAAGGTCATATTTAATATAAAAAGAGAAGATAGGAGGAGGATGTTTTGGGGACAAGATACACATTTTTTTCTCCGTGTGTAAGAAAAGCCAGGCATAGTCAAACAATTTGTAGTCTCATAAAACCTACTACCGTTATTCACTCCTGAATCATGGCAAAAACAAGACTCAGAATCCAACATCACCTGAAAGATTGACTGAGATTCCAGCCCAGAAGATGTGACTGCAGAGTGCTTTTCACTCTTACTTTTCCTGAGCTGCTTCGTGAGTACTATGCGAACAATTAAATATGAGTGCAAAACTTCTGTAAAATCTCACCTAAGCATTTTCTTTTTTTTTTTTTCAGCCAGATTCTATTTTTTTTTAGTATTTTTTAAAATTCTAATTGGAGGCTAATTATCTACACATTAGTTTTTATAATACTTGTGAATAAACTTGAGAATTAAATATAATAGCTTAGAACATTTTTGAAGAACTACTTAGTGAAACAGAATATCAAGGATCTTTTTCACTTTGTCAAGCACATTTACCCAATTTCCATTTCAAGAGCAACACCTACATGATTCAGACTTAAATTTCAAACACTTAGCATAATGGTTGGCACATAGTAAATACTCTGATAATTTTTGTTGGACAAATGATGAATGAATGAATTAAAAAATGGCATAGAAGGAAGGCATAGAAGGGGCCATTACTTAACTACCTTATGTTTCAGTTCTTCTCTTAAAAGTGGAAATAATAACACTTATAACATGTTCATTAGAATAATTAAAAAGGTTATATAGAATTAATGATCTGCTAATAATAGTTCATACATGGATGGATTAGTATTGTTATTACAATAAAGAGTAAAGCTGATGAGATAATTTTTAGTAGGTATATAAGACTACAAACTCAAAGATATAAAAACACATTGGTTAAGGATGATTGTTTTCTCCATAAAATATTTATTTTTTTGCCTTATGACTTCATCATCAACTACAGGAAAGTTATGCATTATAAGACATGACATAATCATTATATGCTCATTTAAATCAGAACACCTGTGATTAGTGATTATACGAATGTATGTTTATACTAACACAAGATTTTTGCAATTAATTTTGTATACTCTACAATCCCCAAAGAAAATTCCAAATATAATTTAATATAATTAAAAATAAGGTTCTATATCTTCACTTTTCAGAGAAGAATGCAAAACAAAAATAAAATTAATTTCTTATTTAATAATATATATATAAACAGTATTTCTTAACAAAAAGTAGAGAATTGTTATGGTCTTCAAATACTCAAAAAAAAAAATGAACAAACGCACAGGCAAATAATAAAAAAAAAATTAAGATAAAATTCAGAGTGATTTTTGAAGTAAAATAGACACACAATGGTTAATTTAATGTCTCACTAATTAAGAGAGTCATTCTGGGGACAAAACAGGGGTGTCTAAATCTGTTGCCTTAATTTCTTTTTAAAACTGGAACATCAGCAAAGGTCACTTAATGGTATGAGGTTGAGTGGGAGGCATACGATATAATCACTTTAACAAGTATATGCTCCTTATTGTGTGGTCAGGAGATTACCATTGTAATAAAAGAAGAGCAAAAGTGGAGATTTTTATATTACGTTCAGACTTCCCATTTGCTGTAACATACTGGAATTCTTCAAGGGTCATCATTCCCCGCCCACCACTGCCCATGTTTTTTTGCTTCTGGTGTGCAGTATTAATGTTTTCTAAAAATATACTGATTTTTAAAATTCATGTGGATGTTCACACTCGACTCTTGTATTCTTTAAAGTTGGAAGTAGAAATTAAAAATCCAGCCACTTGAGATTGTTATTTTTATGCTCATGCCAACAGAAGTCTAATGAGCTAGTTTCTGCATTATTTTTAAGGTACAGCCTCCATAACTATACGATGAATGGTAACATCTGAGTGCTGACCTAAGTAAAACACATTTGCATCACTTTTATGAGATGAAGATGATGGGTTATGTCTGTTACTTTTGGCCCTTTCTTCCAACTTTAAGTATATGCCAGACTTCCACAGAAGAAGGCATAACGGAGAGTCTTGAACAAGGAATTGTTGTTTGATTTGCAGTGTACAATCAAGAGAATATAAAGCCCATTCTCAAACTGGACAAAAAACAATATCCCAAAGTTCAAAGCAATTTCATTGCAAGAATTTTTATTCATTAGGAGGACATACAATCTTAAATATTTTGGGAAATAAGTAATTTCAATATGTAGAATCCGATAGAAGTGAAAGAAGATAAAATAATAAATATTAATTAAATAACTATTAATAAATAAATATTTATTTACTAAGAGGGATACCAAAGAAATGAAAGTATTGATAGACAAATTTAAAGGTATATTTGGATTTTGCTGCACTGCAATCAGAATTATTATAACAAGTAAAAATTCAGTAAGGCTATAGGAGATCTGAAGAACTTTATCAACTAACTTAAGCTAATTGATACACTTACAAAATACTTATGCATAAATAACAAAATATACATTCTTTTAGGTGACAAATCTCTCTAAAGTGGACAATATTTTACATAAAAAAGTCTTTATAAGTTTCAAACTTGGAAAATCACTTCTATTTTTTGGCCACAATGAAATTAAACTGAAAATCAATTATGGAAAGATATCTGAAAATTATCCCTATATTTGGGAATAAAGTATACATTTTAAATAAGCCATGGGTCAAAGAATATCACAAAAAATTGCTTTAAAAAACAACTGGAAATGAAAATATAACGTCAAAATTTTGGAAATGCTGTTAGTCATGCTTAGGATAACATTATAACATAAAATGTTTATGCTGAAAAATAAGGATTCAAATAAAGGCCCAATTTTTTATTTAAAGAAACCATCAATTGAGAAAAAGATTATGCTTATATATGTGTAACTATATGTTACATTATATGTAAATATGCAAATAAATATTATATATACATTCATAGAATAGAGAAAACTCAAGAAAATAAAAAATCAATAAAAATAGAGAAAAACAATAAAATAAAAAATTACTTCTTTCAAAGGACAAGTGAAATTTTAAACATTTTATCCTGAAAGCTAATCATGAAAAAAAATAAGAGAGAAAAAGAGAACAAAACTTAACAATGTCAGAAAAGAATGAAAGAAAATTGCAAAGCCTGTGGATATTAGGATAATAAGTCAGTATTATGAGCAATTACTGCCTATGTATTTGAAGTCTTTGAGGAAAACCACAAAGTGGCAACGCTCATTAAAAATGAACACATGTGTACCTGTGGCGGATTCATTTTGATATTTGGCAAAACTAATACAATTATGTAAAGTTTAAAAATAAAATAAAATTAAAAAAAAAAGTCTGATAGATAACCAGACGGGTCTGTACCTACTAAAGGCGTTCAAACTTTGCCAGAAAAACAGCAACAACCCTCTTCATGTCAAGTTGCCTCATAATACAAGTTTACGAAATATTTAAGAAAGAAATAATTCCAATTCTATGCAAACTCCATCACAGAATTAACAAGGATCACTAAAAAATAATTTGATGATGACAGCATTATCCTGACACTACAACCTTTCAAAGACATTACAAAAAAATATAATTATTAACTAATATGCCTCAGGACAAATGTCCTCACCAAAACCTTAACAAGTTAATCCCACAATACATTAGACAGATAATATCGTATGACTAATTAATGTTCACTGTAGGTTGGAAAACTCATTGACATTTGAAAAACAATGAAATTATTATATAAATGGATGAAATAAGAGAATTCATATACCAATTTCAATAAATAAGAAAGGCTTTCAACTAAATTCAGTTACCATTCATGATTTTTCAAATCTCCATTATTTAGAAGAAAATATACTCAGATTTATAAAGCTGTCTCTGTAAAAACCTACTTTTAACCTTATCCTTAAGGAACGAAAGACTGGATGCTTCTCTATAGGCTCAGGAACTAGAAGAGGAAGCCTGTTTGATTATTTCTACTCACCTCATAATGGAGGTACTAGGCAGGGCAATAGATCAGAAATACATAAATCCATACAGATTGTACAGAAGAAATAAACTCTATTTCCGAATAGCATAGTCACCTATTTAGAAAGTCCGTTAATCTCAAAATGCTCCTGTAACTTACAAATGCATTTAGGAAGGTTGAGGATTCACATTCAATATGCAAAGATTAATCATATTTCCATTTCAAGAAATGAATATTTGGAAACTGAAATTTTTAGAAGGACCGTTTATAAGAACATCAAAAATACAAAGTACTTAGGCATGAATATAATGAAATATGAATATAACTTCTACGTTGAAGACTATAAGATATTTCTCAGAGAAATTATAGAAGACCCAAATAAATGGAGAAAAATATTATGCTCATAGATCAGATACAATGCAATCTCAATCAAAATCCCAGCAGGCTCTTTTCTATAAAATTGACGAACTGCTTCTAAAATTTTTATGAAAAGACAGAGGCTCTTAGAAAGCCAAGCAACTTTGAAAAGGAACAAAGACAAATGATTCACACTATGTGCTATCAGGACTTACAAAAAAGTCACAAAAATTTAGAGAGTGTAGTATTGTTTTAAGGATAAATAAATAGATCATTGGAATAGATTAGGGAGTTCAGATATAGACAAACACATACAAGGTCAAGTGATTTTTCAAAAAATGCCAAGGTAATTCATCGGGTAAAAGAGAGTCTTTTCAATGATTTATACTAGAGCATTTAGATACGCACATACAAATAAAGGGGTATCCCAGGGGATGGTAGTGGTAAAGAACCAGACTGCCAACGCAGGACACATGAGACCTGGGTTCGATCCCCGGCTGGGGAAAATCCCTGGAGGAGGTCAAGGCAACTGACTTCTGTAATCTCGCCTGGAGAATCCCATGGACAGAGGAGCCTGTTGGGCTAGGGTACAAAGGGTTGCAAAGAGTTGAACATGACTGAACTGACTCAGCACACGTACAAACAGACAAAAGTGTGAACTTCTACACTTCTAACCGAAATAAAAAATTACAATGCATCATAAACCTAAACGTTAGGACTTGTGTATAGAATGTACAGAACTTGTATATAGAGGTATAAAACTTTGGGGAAAAATTATTTGTGATATTGAATTAGGCATACATTTCTGAAAATATTTGAATAAATACCTCTTGAAATAAGATGCAGATATAAGAATGGCATTTAAGCACAAAAAAGGTACTCAGTATCATCTGGAAAGCAGAGGTTTGAGCAAGTTCCAGACATCCTCAGGACTAACTGCAGAGACTTTTCATGGACTATTTCCAGTCTCCGTCTTAAAAAGGGAAGTGACGGCTAAAGAAAAGGAATTATTTGAATTCTGTCTTCTAATAAACAGCTGAGATATAAGTAAAATAATGGATATAAATAAAATAATAAAACTAATTTTAATAAAAATTAAAACAGAATATAGTCAAAGTTTGAAAATACAGTTTCTGATAAGATACCACATGTAAATAAATTTAACCCTAAACTTTATCTAACATGTTGAAAAGTCTTGAAGGAAAACTAAATCTAAAATTTTTATAGCTCCATAAATATCACTTTGACACAGTGTGTTCCATTTAAAAAACCACTAGGGAAAGGCCTACCATAATTCTTATAAATAAAATTTAGGTTTCATTAATTAAAATTATTATAGATTTTCATAAATTTCACATCAAAAATATGCATGTACTTTAGTTAATAAATGTTTTTTATACCAATAATATCTAGATTCCAAATTATTTACTTTATCCATTGTCTGAAATAAAATAAATAGGTCTTTGTATTTTAAACCCAGAGCTGTTTGAGAAAACTTCCCGGAGTAATGAAAAAGCTAACTGGTTCCCGTCACCATATTTAGTGCATGCATGTGTTTCTGTCTTTTTTTGCCTTGATTTCAACATTAATCTGGAGAAGGCAGGCAATGGCACCCCACTCCAGTGTTCTTGCCTGGAGAATCCCAGGGACCAGGGAGCCTGGTGGGCTGCCGTCTATGGGGTCGCACAGAGTCGGACACGACTGAAGCGACTTAGCAGCAGCAGCACCATTAATAACCTAGTATATGAAAAATTCAGAATGCAATCTTCTTATTTTATCCTCCATATGATATTTTAAAGTGTTCATAATATAAACTGTTTGGCAAACATTTTTCTTTTTCTTAAGGAACTATGATTTCTTGTTTAATAACAATCAAGACCTGTGTGTGTGTGTATGTTTTAAATATATATTTTAACATAATAGTTGTTTCATGAAGGGTATGTTGATATGGAAAAGTTAAGATAAACTATTACGAGTAACTATATTTACTATTTTTCTGGAGAAACAGACCAGATGAATAAATTATTATTTATATCTGTGAAGTTTTACGAATTGCAGCAGAATTCTTAAGTTTCCTACAATGGCTGAAGTTGTATTTCATCTTGCAAATCTGTTATTCAACATGAATTAACAAAATGTATTATTTTAATTGGGCTAATTGGGCAGAGAGAATTGTACTAGTTAAGCACATTCCTAAACTCTGAAGGACACATAACATTTACATCCTCATAGTGCAATAAAAATTTTCTAAAATTTGACTGCAAATGGTTTGATTCCTAAATTGAATGTACACATATGTATGTAACCATAGGCATCTCTTTAGGCACATATCTTTAAAAAGCTAATAACTGCATATAAAAGTAATATGAGTCATGTCATATTTTATACAGAGTAGTGTTATTAGAACACATCTGTGTATTTTTTTTTTTTCTAAATAAAGGGATAAGAAGGTGATGACATAGATCTTTACTTTGAGCCAGTTTCAATTAGGTGCCTTAGCTGCTTAGAGTTTCTGCTAATGAGGTCAAGGTTAAGGGTCTAATCCCCACATGGGCTAATTAGCATTGTTCTGATTCCAGTTCTCAAGCTATGTATCTTGCAAAGTGCCCCACTAACAAACAGAAAGCAAGGTGATAAAGTGTGGGAGGATCAGTAAAATTCAGAAAGTCTCTGTTGGCTAACACTCAGGCAACAGCACTGGTCCACTGTTAACACTGTGATGGTCCAACTGAACTGGTCTTTTTTGGTTCCAAAATCATCTTCTCTGATTTCCAGCTTCTTTATGTTTTTAGTCTTCTGTGTTGTTCATATCTTAAGAAATTAAAATTCTTCTTATCCTTTAAATGCTACGGACATTTGGACCTCTTCTACAAACCATTAAAGCTTTATTCTCTTAAAGTATAGGACCCTTCTTTGTAGCAAAGATTTGCTATTGGTCTGACAATTTATATACATGCAAGTAGCAGAAATCCTCTAGGAAAATAATTTTTGAATCAGTTATACTGTGCTGTTATTCATCTTGATATCTGTGTGCCCTGGACATTTTCTATTTCTATAAACATTTGCTGAAAAATGAATAAAAGAGATAGTGAATACGTGAAAGAATGATTGTAGTTCTGGCTGCTGCTGCTAAGTCGCTTCAGTCCTGCCCTACTCTGTGCGACTCCATAGATGGCAGCCCACCAGGCTCCCCCGTCCCTGGGATTCTCCAGGCAAGAACACTGGAGTGGGTTGCCATTTCCTTCTCCAATGCATGAAAGTGAAGAGTGAAAGTGAAGTTGTGAAGTCGTGTCCAACTCTTAGCGACCCCATGGACTGCAGCCCACCAGGCTCCCCCGTCCCTGGGATTCTCCAGGCAAGAACACTGGAGTGGGTTGCCATTGCCTTCTCTGATGTAGTTCTGGAGTTGCAATTAATTACCTGACCACTAATCCAGAACACATATAGCACTTCATAGCATCAGTCTTTAATGTTGAAAAACTTGAAGAACTTTTATTACAAAACAGCTTTTATTATGAAAAGCTTGTCTCTGTGCCCAGTTATGTTATATTTCTAATATTTATGAATCAAGTTCAAGCATTGGCCATGGTTAGTTTTTTTCACTTTTATCGAAAATGTTTATTATGCAATGAGTAGAAGTGTTTCACCTTCAGCTAACATAATCAGACACTGTCTTCCTCTCTAAATATAATTGTAGTATAGTTTGGAAGGATATCAAACTCAGAGAAACAACGGGAAGGGGAGAAATCAGATTTGGAAAATAAGTTTTACGTTTAAAAGGCAGCAAAAGTAGACAGCCACAAAATCATCCTTAATGTGGAAAAGTGTAGCCAGAAACACAGCACATTACAACTATCACTACACCTCATGATTTAACACAGCTCAATAGCTATGTTCCTCTGTATTATTCACTCAAGATTCAAAGTCCCAAGGAGCAGAGCCCGACAGATGGGGCCTTAACTGCCAGGAGGTGGAGAGAGCAAAGCTCTAGGTCTGCCCTTTCGGTATGACAGCCACTAAACATAAATGTCAATTATAGCCTCTGAAATGTGACGGGTCCTAAGTGAGATGTTCTGTGAGTGTAAAACACACTAGGCTGTGAAGGCATAATAAAAATGAAAACAATGTACAAATGTCTCAGTAATATATCTCAATATTTTTATGTTAATTCAATGTTGAAATAGATTGAATAAAATATATTTATAAATTTAATTTACTTTTATATTTATTGTGACAATTGGAAAACCTAAAATTATATATGCAGTACACTTTAGATTTATTTCTATTGGACAGTGCTGCTGACTCAGATTTTGTAGGCATTTTTAGTAAGAAGTAGGGTGGAGGCTACCACCAGGGCCCAGACAAGTCTACATACAGTGGTGAGGTAGGAGGTATATAGAGGCTATTTGTGTGCCTCATGGTTTGGAAAAGAACACGTAATTTGTGGGAGACTGGTATCCTGATAGTGACGCTCTGATATCAGTGGGATCATCATTCCATTTCATGAAACGGATGTCACAGAGATTTTAAGATTTTAGCCTTTGACTTTTGGTTCAAATAAGGTATACCTAAATCAAATCCCTTACAATTATACAGTGGGTCTGACAAATAGATTCAGCGGATTAGATCTGATAGACACAGTGCCTGAAGAACTATGGATGGAGTTTTGTAAAATTGTACAGGAGGTGGTGATCAAAATAATCCACAACAAAAAGAAATGCCAAAAGGCAAAATGATTGTCTGAGGCGGCCTTACAAATAGATGAGAAAAGAAGAAAAGTGAAAGGCAAAGGAGAAAAGGAAAGCTATGCACATTTGAATGCAGAGTTTCAAAAAATAGCAAGGAGAGAAAGAAAGCTTTACTAAGTGATCAATGCAAAGAGAGGAAGAAAATAGAAGGGGAAGATAAGAGATCTCTTCAAGAAAATTAGAGATACCAAGGGAATAATTCATGCAAAGATGGGCACAATAAAAGACAGAAATGTATGGGCCTAACAGAAGAGAACATATTAAGAAGAGTTGGCAAAAATACATAGAAGATATTAAGGACCCAGATAACCATGATGGTGTGATCACTCACTTAGAGCCAGACATCCTAGAGTGTAAAGTCAAATGGGCCTTAGGAAGCATCACTACGAACAAAGCTAGTGGAAGTTATAGAATACTAGTTGAGCTATTTCATATCCTAAAAGATGATGCTGTGAAAGTGCTGCACTCAATATGCCAGCAAATTTGGAAAACCCTGCAGTGGCCACGGAACTAGAAAAGGTCAGTTTTCATTCCAGTCCCAAAGAAAGGCAATGCCAAAGAATGCTCAAACTACTCACAATTACACTCATCTCACACACTAGTAAAGAAATGCTCAATATTCTCCAAGCTAGGCTTCACCAGTATGTGAACTGAGAAATTCCAGATGTGCAAGCTGGGTTTAGAAAAGGCAGAGGGACCAGAGATCAAATTGCCAACATCTGTTGGATCATTGAAAAAGTAAGAGTTTCAGAAAAGCATCTACTTCTGCTTCATTGACTATGCCAAAGCTTTGGACTGTGTGGCTCACAAAGAACTATGGAAAATTCTTCAAGAGATGAGAATAACAGACCACCTTAACTGCCTCCTGAGAAACCTGTATGTAGGTCAAGAAGCAACAGTTATAACCAGACAAGAAACAATGGACCGGTTCAATATTGGGAAAGGATTATGTCAAGGCTGTATATTGTCACCCTGCTTATTTAACTTATATGCAGAGTACATCATGTAAAATGCTGGGCTGGATGAAGCACAAGCTGGAATCAGGATTGCTGGGAGAAATATCAATAATCTCAGAGACTCAGATGACACCATCTTTATGGCAGAAATTGAGGAGGAACTAAAGAGCCTCTTGATGAACGTGAAAGAGGAGAGTGAAAAAGCTGACTTAAAACTCAACATTCAAATAGTGAGGGTTAGTGCAGCCAGTCTCATCACTTCATGGCAAATAGATGGGAAACAATGGAAACAGTGACAGACTTTACTTTCCTGGGCTCCAAAAATCACTGTAGATGGTGTCTGCAGCCATGAAATTAAAAAGACACTTGCTCCTTGGAAGAAAAGCTATGACCAACCTAGACAGCATGTCAATAAGCAGAGGTGTTACTTTGCAAACAAAGTCCATATATTCAAAGCTATGGTTTTTCCAGTAGTCATGTGTGCATGTGAGAACTGGACCATAAAGAAAGCTGAACGCCAAAGAATTGATGCTTTTGAACTGTGGTGTTGGAGAAGACTTGAGAGTCCCTTGGACTGCAAGGAGATCCAACCAGTCCATCCTAAAGGAAATCAGTCCTGAATATTCATTGGAAGGACTGATGCTGAAGCTGAAACTCCAATCCTTTTGGCCACCTTATGCGAAGAGCTTACTCCTTAGATAAGACCCTGATGCTGGGAAAGATTGAAGATGGGAGGAGAAGGGGAATGACAGAGGACAAGATGGTTGAATGGCATCACTAACTCAATGGACATGAGTTTGAGAAGCTCTGGAAGATGCTGATGGACAAGGAGGCCTGGCATACCTCAGTCTCTTAGGTCACAGAGTCAGACATGACTGATTGACTGAACAACAAAAAGGTAAAATGTAACAATACAGGATATCCTATTAAGAGAGAAACATTAAAGTACTCATTAATTTTTAATAGTAATCTTATTATCAGATTTTTGCCTATTAAAGTGGTCTTGTTAATGTATAATTACATTATGTTATATTTTTGTGTGTAAAGTGTTAATATGTTCAATGTATGCATTTAATTTCCTCATGATATATATTTAAAGCAAAATTTACATATGTTTTCACTTCTGTGAAATTCTGTTTATAGCTGTCAGAGTTTCATGTTGAAAAACAAATCCCTACTTTAAAATTCAATATTTCTTATTAAAATTAGATGAATTCATGGCTTCTCTTATTTACCTATCTTCCTCTCTTTTCCATTAGTATTCATTAGTATTCCAAATAATTCCTTTGTTTCATTTTACCTGTGTAATACCACCTGATAACTCCATGAATATACACACTCTCTTTTCTTTCTTTTAACTATTTTGTGGCCAAAATACTACTGTATTAGTTTTATCCCTCATCTCTGATGAGTGCATAAAATATTCTCAATCAAAAGACTATCCTCAAAGAAGAAAACCTTCAGTGCTAGAAAAAATAAAGACAGAAAAAGAGAAAGAAAGCCATGAAAGTCTCAGAATTGCACTTCAAACTACTCCTCATCATGGAAACTAATTTCATAATTAGGATTTGGAAGTTACAGGAAAAGGCCCTGTGTCTTCTGTTATAATAAGCATTTTTTTTAAATTTAATTACTTCATCGAGGTGAAATTTCTGTGTGAAAACTGAATGAGTACTAATGTGTCATCTGTATAATAGAATGTTTTCTTTTGACTCCCCAATACATTCAAATCTCTATAAAGCTTATTTTTCTTAGTAGGATTAACACACTGTTGTTCCTATTTAGTAGGAACTCTTTTGCAGTCATGAACTGTAGCCCACCAGGCTCCTCTCTCCATGGGATTTCTCAGGCAAGAATACGGCAGTGGGTTGTCATTTTCTTCCCCAGGGATATCTTCCCTACCCAGCGATTGAACCCATGTCTCCTGCATTGGCAGGTGGATTCTTTACCATTGAGCCACCAAAGAAGCCAGGATTAAACATACTTCATGTTAAATACAGCATGAGAAAAGATTTGTATATGTAGCTTTATTTTGCAATGTTATCTGTATCTGATGTTTCCATGGGCATATCCTAAACCCTATTAATCTTACTAAAAGCATTAAGATAATTTTGCATTTGAATTACACATAATGACTCTCTTTGTATTTTTATTGAGTTTCTTTTCTTTTTACAGGTTCTTTTGGTATTACAGTTATATGATCATCTGTTTTCAGTTTACAAATAATCACATAGGGCAATTCTAATGGAAAAGCGTGAGTATATCATTGATCTATTAAGATTATTGGAATACGTGGAGCTATTTCCTTATAATGACCTTGAGAGTGATTTCCAAGACAAAAGACATGGTTAAAAAAGAGGGCAAATAGAAAAAGAAGACTTTAAGATTCATTTTGTTGAAGAAAGTAGTAATCACACATCCTAGAGCCATATCACAAGATAAACTTAGTATGGAGTTTTATGTCTTCACAAATCAGGAAATCCAACAGAAATTAGAAATTTAATCATATGGCAAAAATAGAACTATAGAAGAGCTTCTGATTTAGATTTCTATTCTAGGGTTATTGAGAAACTAAGAAATAGCTATTTTTACTAGAAAGGGAAAATATTTCTACTTTGAAAATTCAGAGTATGTTGTTTGAAAAAATAAAGTGAAATTTTATCACTAAGAAGTAACATATTTCTAATTATTCTGTACATGCATATACCATATTTATATAGAGCTAATTTGTATGGTATTACTGCTTATTTTATACATAAATTATTATTATAGTATGTATTATAATGTATTATATAAAATTATAGGTAAGTAAA
Organism: Bison bison bison; assembly: GCF_000754665.1. Taxonomy (NCBI): domain Eukaryota; kingdom Metazoa; phylum Chordata; class Mammalia; order Artiodactyla; family Bovidae; genus Bison; species Bison bison. The sequence goes on from NW_011495082.1 coordinate 19,335,281, forward strand.
AGAGATACTGTATGCCATATAGTAATATCTATTTCAACTTTATATAAATATTGATGCCACCATTAATATTTAGTCACTCAGTTGTATGTGGCTCTTTGAGACCCTGTGGACTGTAGCCCACTAGACTCTGTCCATGGGATTTCACAGGCAACAATAGGAGTGGATTGCCATTTCCTTCACCAAGGGATCTTCCCAGCTCAGGGGTGGAGCCTGAGTCTCCTGCAGTGCATTACCCTTTACTGTCTGAGTCACCAGGAAGCCCAATGCTACCATTTCAGGGAATCCCAATGTAATATAATAAACACAGTTTCTTATATGCAATATATCATAATTATATTTTAAAATATGTGTAAATTAATTTTATATACTCTTTTCCTCACCCTCTACAATCTCATATATATAAACCTGATGTCATCAATCTGACTGCATCCTTTAACAATTTTCTCTATACTTGTATGAAATATTTTGCATACATGTCTGTCTATAAAACTACTTCATTACAATAGCTTTTGTGAAGTGTACTGTGCTCAGTCATGTCTGACTCTTTGTAACCTAGGCTCCTCTGTCCATGGGATTTTGCAGGCAAGAATATTGGAGTGGGTAGCCATTTCCTTCTCCAGGGGATCTTCCCAACACAAGGATCAAGTCTTGCATCTCCTGCATTGGCAGCAGGTTCTTTACCACTGTGCCACCTGGATTCCCATACATCCACACTGATTCTTTAGCTAATATTCTACTAAACATTAAGATGTAGATGTAAGCAATCTTTCGGAATTACTGAAAATATTACATGGAATTAATATTTTATTAAATCATTTATTGAATTCATTTATTCAATAAATAAATAAAATGTATTTAATAAAATCATTTATTTTATTCAATCATATATATTCTTTTTCATTGGTATTTTTATTACTATAGGCAAAACTCTGAAGAGAGAGATTTCCTGGTCAAAATGTATGATTAATTTTAATTTTAATATACTTAAGTCACAATTATTCCTTGGGAGGCTTCACAATATCTAACTCTCATGTCAATGACAGAATCTCTTTCCCTTAATTCTATAGCTACTTCTAATTTCTTTCTTTTGAAGAATCAACAAATTAAAAAATGTATCTCTTTTTCCCTTCAATTTACAGTAGCCTAGCTTCTAGAGACGGAGAAAGCAATGGTACCCCACTCCAGTACTCTTGCTTGGAAAATCCCATGGACGGAGGAGCCTGTTAGGCTGCAATCCATGGGGTTGCTAAGAGTCGGACACGACTGAGCGACTTCACTTTCTCTTTTCACTTTCATGCATTGGAGAAGGAAATAGCAACCCACTCCAGTGTTCTTGCCTGGAGAATCCCAGGAATGGGGGAGCCTGGTGGGCTGCCGTCTATGGGGTCGCACAGAGTCGGACACGACTGAAGTGACTTAGCATAGCATAGCTTCTAGGGAAGTTACACATTTTAAGTTTGAATAGCAAATACTTTCCTTTTATTTAGCTGACACTGCTAAAAGCCGATCATCTTAATAACTAAAAGGGAGTGTTTGAATTAATTAGAATTCATATACTGCTACTCCTTTCAGTGAAAACAATAATATTAAAATGTTAAATTTTATATTTTCATTATTATATTTTAATCTTTGAACAAATCTTATTTTACAAATGAGATAAAATTACATATTCATCCTATCTTCAGGAAGGTAAAATTTAATTATTTCAGGTTTTATTATAGTAACCAAACTGTAATACTATCTATGCATATAAGGATTTTATTTCTCTCTCCTCTTTATATCAGTAGTCTATTAAGAACTGGAAAATATAAAATTCTGTTTAGTAATAAGCATCTTTGTATATGTGTTTTGCTTATATTAAAATTTTCTGAATGCTGTTTTTCCAAATTCTTTTCCTACATTCCCTTTCTCTCTTTCATATTTAAGTACTCTGAACATAACCAGGATATTAACACGATCTTAAATTTATGAACTATGTTATAATTAAAATATTTATAATTGACACTCATCTCAGATATTATGCTGAATAAACTTTAAAATTTTAAGAAAGCAATTTCTGGTATTTAGGACTATTATATTTTGGAAATTAATAAACATTTTGACAAGAGTTTGCCACTCTTTCAGGGTCAAAAGCATAGGCAAATTGCATATAGTGAAAAACTGCATTAATGGAAAAGAAGTGGCAGGTTTTTAAGGTTACATTTTGTGGAAATTCTAATACTGTTTTAGAAAGCTTGAATAAATAAACTGTCAGAAACACATGTCTTCTCAGAGTTATTGGCTTCTTATAATCTACCAGTATCAGTATTAGCATACTAATTTGCATGATTTTCAAGCTCCTATCATGGGCTGCAAAATCACTGTGGACAGTGACTTCAGCCACAAAATTAAAAGACACTTGTTTCTTGGATGGAGATCTATGACAATCTAGACAGTGTATTCAAAAGCAGAGACATCACTTTGCTGACAAAGGTCCATGTAGTCAAAGCTAGGTTTTTCCAGCAGTCATCTATGAACGTGGGAGTTGGACCACAAAGAAGACCGAGCACCAGAGAACTGATGCTTTTGAATTTTGGTGCTGGAGAAGACTCTTGAGAGCCCCTTGGACAGCAAGGAGATCAAACCAATCAAACCAGCATACCCTGAATATTCACTGGAAGGACTGATGCTGAAGCTGAAGCCCCAATACTTTGGGCACCTGATATGAAGCACTGACTCATTGGAAAAGACTCTGATGTTGGGAAAGGTTGACAGCTGGAGGAGAAGGCAGTGACAGAGGATGAAATGGTTGGATGGCATCACCGACTCAATGGATATGAGTTTGAGGAATCTCTGGGAGATAGTGAAGGACAGCAAAATCTGGTGTGCTGCAGTCCTTGTGGTCACAAAGAGTCAGACACAACTCAGAGATTGAACAACAAAAACAAGTACTCTTGCTGCTTGGCCATAGCCATCAAGTGAATACTTATCTAACTGAATTATGAAGAAACATGTCACTTCTCATATATACATGTGTGAAGAGGAGATGATCCAGATCGAAGCTCTTGATCCATTCTCACTGTCCTTCCTCCCTGCAAAGTGGCCTACCAGAGCTCGCCACGTGGCCTGTGGTGCCTAGGGTGGGAGTGGTTGGTTGGGAGACACTCAGTGGTCAGCATGGGACTTTTAGTATATTTATGAGAGATGGTGAGATTACTCGAGACTGCTTTTATACAGAAATTGGAGATTGGCACATCTATCTAGCCCAGCAAATGGAAAGGTTTTAATCATTTGGTGGCAGCAATACATCCCATTTTGTTAGACTTTCAGGGAAATCATTGTGTCCAAAAGGGTCAAGGGTCAAGTCTGGGCAGCGTGGTGGTCTGGACTGAGAGATGCAGGTAAGTGTGTCTCTGTGCCCTAACTGATCAGAGTCTCTAGTTCGCTTTGGTGATCAGAGTAGTCCGCCCACTGGGTTACTGTGTGCTAAGTGGCTTCAGTGGTGTCCAACTCTTTGTGATCAATGGACTGTAGACTTCCAGGCTCCTCTGTTCATGGGATTTCCCAGGTAATAGTACTAGAGTAGGTTGTCATTTCCTTCTCTAGGGTATCTTCATGGACCAGGGGTTGAACTTGCATCTCCTGCATTAGTAGGCAGATTCTTTACTGCTGAGCCACCAGGAAAGCCCCAGTAAAAGTGTGGTTTGCATAAAATGTTGAAGAAAAACAAAGTAAGTGAATGACTCAGAATTTAACAGATCACACTGATTTTTTCCCCTTATTCATGAAAAGTAAAACACACACACAAAAGAACTTGTCTTCTATCTTTAGGATGCATAGCTGCAGCTAAACATATATAGTAGAATGAAGAGTATCAGGGATATGGCCGTGTATTGATATATTCAATATGCTACTACACTTACTAGTCAGATACACACATATATTGGATCGTTTGCTATGTTTATTTAAACCAAGCATTTGAAGAAATGGGTGAAAGACAGAAGACTTTCCAAGCACAGTGTCATTGTGAGGCTTCTCCTTCGATTATTTTCTGTATATTCATTTATCCTGTGATTAGACATATGAATACCTGCCTAGTTCAGTTCAGTTCAGGCGTGTCTGACTCTTTGCAACCCCCTGGACTGCAGCATGCCAGGCCTCCCTGTCCATCACCAACTCCTGGAGTTTACTCAAACTCATGTCCATCGAGTCGGTTGTGCCATCCAACCATCTCATCCTCTGTTGTCCCCTTCTCTTCCTGACTTCCATCTTTCCCAGCATCAGGGTCTTTTCCAATAAGTCAGTCCGTTTTTCGAATATGTACTACTTACTCGTTCATTAGGGCTTCTCTGGTGGCTCAGGTGGTAAACTGTGTCCCTACCATGTGGGAGACACGGGTTTGATCCCTGAGTCAGGAAGATCCCCAGGAGGAGGAAATGGCAACCCACTCCAGTATTCTTGCCTGGAAAATCCCATGAAAAGAGGAGCCTGGTGGGCTATAGTCCATAGGGTCACACACGCACACAGACACAGACGCACAAATGCATTAATTAAAATGCTGGATTTGTGCCCCTTGTATTGAATTAAAGATATTTGACAGTTTGTGGTCTTTTAGCTCGCCATTTTATTTTCTTGTTCATCCCCTCATCATGCTTCTTCAATTGTATTTAAAATCAAATAGAGGGAGTTGGATCAAGATGGCATGGTAAGAGGATGCGGATCTCACCTTCACCAACAAACACACCAAAAATCCATCTACACATGGAAAGACTGCCATGGAGCACTAACTGGAAACAGAAGAATTCTTACACAATTAAACATGCAATAAAAATCTCCCAACAACTCAGTAGTGTCAGGGAAAAAAAAAAAAAAAAGGCCTATGGTAGGGACCTATGCCCCTGGGATGGATGTATAAGGTCCATACAAATGGACCATCACCCTGGGGAGTGAGAAGGTCAAGCCAGTCTGGGCACCCCACGTATGCAGGAGTCCAGTATGCAGGAGATGGTCCTCCTGGCCTGGTGAGAGACGATGAGATAGAAAGAAGGCTGGAGAAGCCTAGAGTCTGCTCCCCAGGAGGCACGCATGCCAACTTGCTGACAATCAGGGTGGAGAAAGCCTTGTGTTGTCAGTTGCCATCTTTCCAAATGTAGCTGTCTGGAGGGGTGAACACCCCAGCCCCGATCACTCCACAGCATAGCTGGGCCTGGGATCAGGGCAGAGACTCAGTCGAGCTGGCCAGAGACAGACTGGGGTGCCTGGTGGCCACTGCTAGATCACATACCAGGTGGTGAGTGTAGACACGGAGGACATTGTCAGCCTAAGGACCAGGTGGCACCCCAAAAGGATGCAGCAAGGGGGTACTGAAACTCAGGCAGCCAGGCCCTGGGGGAGGACTCATGTAGACAGGAAGAGACAGCCCTGAGGGCCTGGGGTGCAGCTGGGGTGGGCCACAAGGACCATGGTCAGGGTTCTTGGGAGTGCACGGTGGCTCCTCTCCCAGCAGAAGAGCCCGCCCTCCCCAGACGGCAGTGTGGTGCTAGACTGGGGACAGAAGGGTCCTGGGAAAAGTCTTCCACAGGGGTGGCCCCAATCTCTGGTGGCAGCCTGGCAACCTCAATCCTGAAGCCACAATACCACTTCCCCCAGTCCTCACCGATTCCATGGATGAACACAACAGAGAGGACGGCATAACCTTGGACAGCCTGCAAGCAGAACCATGGTCTGCACACTGATGGGACCCAGGACCTCTGTGACCACACGGACCTCACTTGCTTTAGCAACTGCCTGTGTGCAGCAGGGTACACACTCGAAGGCTTGGACCATGATCAAACCTGACCCTCGTGGGGGAGCAGACCCCATGCCTGACGGGGTGGCAATAGCCACGGTGTGGAGTGGAAACCCCACCCCACAGCAGCAGAAGCTATGGATACTACAATACCAACCACACCCGCTTCCAAGGGGAAAAGGGCCAGCTCACCTTGAGGAAGCACATGGCTGGGGTCCAAAACCAGCCCTTGCACCAAAAACATTGTACAAACACGGTCTACACAGAGATATTCCCTCAAAACAACATCCCTTCCAGACCAAAGTTGGTAACTCTTTCTCCTAAATTTATAGCAACATAGAAAGTTAAGAAAATGACAAAGCAGAGAAGTATGCCCAATTCAAAGAACCAGAGAAATCCCCTGAAAGAGCAAATCATGAAAAAGAGCTCACTAGTTTACTAGACCCTGAGTTCAAAAGCAGGTGGTAAAAATGGTATCTCAGTTAAGAAAGATTATCAAGAGAATTGCAGAACACTGTAATAAGGAACAAGAAACAATAAAGATGTACCAATCAAAATTAGTTCAATTGCCATGATAAAAACAAACCTAGAAGCAATTACTAGAGGGCCAAATGACAGAGAAGAATGAACAGGTGATCTGGAAGATAGAATAATGGAAATCACTGAATCAAGAAAGCAGGCAGAGAGACAATTAAAAAAAATAGCAATTTGGGGATCTAAGAGATAAAATAAAATCTGAAAACTACACATGATAAGGGAAAGAGAGGAAAAAAAAAAGTGTTCAAAAATGTATTTGAAGAAATCACGGCTGAAAACTTCCCAAACCTAAATAAGAAAACAGATATCCAAGTACCAGAAGCACAGAGGATCCCAAACAAGTTGAATCCAAACAGACTCATACCAAGACAAATCATATAAAATCGCAAAAGTTAAAGAGAAGATTCTAAAGACAGTAAGAGAAAAACAAAATCAATTGTAGGGGAACCCCGGTAAAGCTATCAGCTGATGACAGAAACTGCAGGCCAGAAGGGAGTATCATGATATATTCTTGAAAGTCTTGAAAGGGGAAAATCTGCAACCTAGGATACTCTACCTAGCAAGATTATGCAATGGAGAAAAGACAGTCTTTTCAAAAATGATGTTGGGAAAGCTGGACAGCTGCATGTAAATCAAAGCAGTTAGAACACTTCCTAACTTCATTTGTACTTCCAGAAACAAAAGTAAACTCAAAATGGTTTAAAGGCCAAACTTAAGACATGACACAATGAAAATCCTAGCAGAATACACAGGCAAAAAATCTTGGACATAAATCATGGCAATATTTTCTTAGATTAGTCTCCCCAGGCAAAAGAAATAAAAGCAAAAAGAAGTAAATGGCACCTAATCAAATTTATAAGTTTTCACACAGCAAAGGAAACCATTAACCAAACAGAAAGACACCAATGGAATGGGAGAAAGTATTTGCAAATGATGTGACCAACAGGAGTTAATACCTTATATATATAAACAGCTCATACAACTGGATATCAAATAAACAATCCAGCCAAAAATGGGCAGAAGACCTAAACAGATATTTTTCCAAAGGACTCATAGATGGTCAACAGACACATGAAAAGATGCTACTTAACGTCACTACTTAATAGAGAAATGCAAATCAAAACCACTTCACATGGGTCAGTCCTGTTCAGTTCAGTCAGTCAGTCAGTCACGTCCAACTCTTTGCGACCCCATGGACTGCAGCACACCAAACCTCCCTGTCCATCACCAACTCCCGGAGTTTACTCAAACTCATGTCCATCGAGTCGCTGATGCCATCCAGTCATCTCATCCTCTGTCATCCCCTTCTCCTCCCGCCTTCAATCTTTCCCAGCATCAGGATCTTTTCAAATGAGTCAACTCTTCACATCAGGTGGCCACAGTATTGGAATTTCAGCTTTAGCATCAGTCCTTCCAATGAATATTCCGGACTGATTTCCTTCAGGATGGACTGGTTGAATCTCCTTGCTGTTCAAGGAACTCTCAAGAGTCTTCTCCAGCAACAGTTCAAACGCATCAATTCTTCAGCACTTAGCTTTCTTTATTGTCCAACTCTCACATGCATAATGACTACTGGAAAAACCATAGGTCAGAATGGCTATAATGGAAAGTTTACAAATAATAAATGCTCAGAGCATGTGTAGTAAAGAGGACTCTCCTACACTGTTAGTGGAAATGGAAATTGCTGCGGCCACTTTGGGAAATAGTATGGAGGTCTTTAAATATCTAAAAATAGAGTTACCGTATGATTCGACATCATTCCCATGCCTCGTTATTTATCTGGAAAAATGAAGACACTAATTTGATAATATACCTGCACCCCCAACATTCACAGCAACACTGTTTACAATAGCCAAACATGAAAACAACTCAAATGCCCATTAGCTGATTGGCTTAATAAAATGTGACATACATCATCTGCTAATGGGCATTTGAGTTTTTTCCATGTCTTGACTATTGTAAATAGTACTGCTATGAATGTTGGGGTGCATGTATCTTTTAGAATTAGGGTCTTTGTTTTTCCAGATGGATAACCAGGAGTGAATGCTGGATTGTATGGTAACTGTATTTTTAGATTTTTAAGGGACCTCCATACTGTTTTCCATAGTGACTGAACATATATTTAGATAAATGAATCACTTTGCTCTATACCTGAAGCACAACATTGCAATCAACTATAAATCAATAAAAACATCAAATAGACATTAAACCTTATTTATTTTTCTTTGAGAGTATGAGATAAAGTTAATAAGCACATAATCACACACACGGACATAAAGAAAAAGGTTTAGATAAGCCGTATGAGTTCCAAAAGTTTTAGAGAACAGGACTTTGGAGGACATACAGAATTTATCTCTTTTCGTCTTGGCACAGCAATTTTCTTTCATGAATCTATCAAATGTGAGAAAAAATAAAGTTCTAACTTTTACAGTCAGCTCCCCAACCAATTTGTAATGCAATTTTGAGGGAGGTTTGTGTTCATTGCTTTTCAGGGTCTTACTAATTAAACTGTTTACCAGATACTGCTTTGAAGACTATATCAGTTTAAAGTATAATATTTGTATTGAAAATCTAAACATTTCCACTTGGAAATAGGAAGACCAGAAAATCTGTTTGAAAATCCACAGGAATAGTGATCAAGTCCTGAGATAACTTTGGAATGGACAAGTGGAAAGGAACCTCATTCTAAGGCTATCTACACCAATCTAAAGATACTTAGGAAAGATTTTGATGCTGATAGTTTTTCAACAAAGTAACTGTGATGATGTCTATAATAAACAAATTCATCTGGTAATTGGAGGCAAAATGAACCTCATTATGGAAATAAATCTGCATTATTTTTGGTGTGATTGGATTGGGAAAGCTTTGTAACAGTATGTTGCTGTTCACAAGAGCAAAACAACTCAATTCATCCACTTGCAGAGGAAAATATTATCTGTCCGGAAGTGGCAAGAGGGTTTAACTGAGCTCGAAAATATTCCTGCCTGAATGTGAAGCTTGAAGCTTTAGTGTGAATGTGTGTGGTCCCACATGCACAGATGTCTGTGAACAAAGGAAAGAACCAGGGTCTAGCATTGCTGGAGTTTCAGCCAGTTCAGTTGAGGGATTCAGTCGTGTCTGACTCTTTGCGACCCCATGGACTGCAGCACACCAGGCTTCCCTGTCTATCACCAGCTCCCAGAGCTTGTTCAAATTCATGTCCATCCAGTTGGTGATGCCATGCAATCATGTTTCAGTAGGGTAGAAAAATTCTAAAATGTATTTGAGAATCAGTGAGGAACTGTCTATTTCTCTGTATATTACTCATAAAGTACAACTGATTAAAGAATTTGATGCTTAACAAGAGTTATTCTTAGAATTGTAATTTTTGAATTAGAATATTAGAATCAAGGACAGGGCAAATATAGGACATACTTATAAGACTGACATGTCAACACATAGGTACATAGATGGTAAATACTTCAGAGTCCCTATTCATAAACTCAAAATATGGCTCTAAGATTCTTAAAAGCCAAAGGAAAATGCATTTTATTGTGTGACTTTCTAGTCTTTCCTGACTTCCAGGTGGAAATGTTAAAGTTTTGTATATAAATATTATACATTAAACTGATATAGTCTTCAAAGCAGATTGGGTTTATAATACTGATTAATGTAATTAACTGGAGAATGAGAAACTGTCCCAAAGACATATAGAAACTGTCCCCCAAATTCTTCAGTCATCACCATCAATCTTGAAAATTCTCACAGTCCTACAGCAAAGATAGGTGAAAACTTAAGAAGCATTATTTGTGTCAATGAAATCAAAACTGATCTGAAAGAATATGGACATTGTTTTAAAGCCTGAATGCACTAGACCAACCAAAGTCAGTCAAGAGGAGCAAAACCCCATGGCTCCATTCAGAAAAGATAATATGGGTAAATCGAGTAGTCTTTATGTCTGGAATAGATAGTATAAGCCACTAGGATCTCACCACTCAGTACAGCATAGAGTATACTCAAAGCATCAGAGATACTCCTGATTGAGCCAGAAGACACTGCCATGTTGGCCCAGATCAAAAGGAAATGGGAAACCAAACCTACTGGTGCTGAGACACTCCCTCCTTTCAAAGCCCTTGACTCCTGCTTCCAGTCCACCTTGGCCTCAGATAGTCTACAAAGAGTAATGATCAGTGATGCACCTAGAGCTCCTTGTCTCTCAGGGGGATTCATAGGCCTTAATCACCTTATTCTGAGTACACCTTATTCTGGGAAAGGGTGGGGGGACTCAAACTGTATGGTTCTATTGATTACAGACACCAAGTCACCACTGAGCCTGCTCTTGTTGTGTCTGACTCTTTGCGATCCCCAGGACTCTAGCCCATCGGCCCCTTTGTCCATGGGATTTCCCAGGTAAGAATACTGGGGTGGGTTTCCATTTCCTCCTCCAGGGGATCTTCCTGACACAGGGATCAAACTGGTACCTTCTGCATCTCCTGCATTGGCAGGAAGGTTCTTTACCACTGAGCCACCTGGTTGGGGGAACTAAAATTTAACTGGTGAATTTGAGATCAGAGTCACAGCAGGGGAGAGAAACTGAAGCCATTTTGTGCGTGAAAGTGAAAGTTGCTCAGTTGTGTCCAAGTCTTTGTGATCCCATGGACTGTATAGTCCATGGAATTCTACAGGCCAAAATACTGGAGTGGGTAGCCTTTCCCTTCTTCAGGGGATCTTCCCAATCCAGAGACTGAACCCAGGTCTCCCACATTGCAAGTGGATTCTTTACCAGCTGATCCACAAGGGAAGCCCAAGAATACTGGAGTGGGTAGCCTATCCCTTCTCCAGAGGGTCTTCCCAACCCAGGGATTGAACCAGGGTCTCCCCCATTGCAGGCAGATTCGTTACCAACTGAGCTATCCAGGAAGCCCATCTCATGCGTAAAGTGAAGTCGCTCAGTCCTATCTGACTCTTTGTGACCCCATGGACTGTAGCCCACCTCTCTCCTCCCTCTCCTCCATCCATGGGATTTTCCAGGCAAGAGTACTGGAGTGGGTTGCCATTTCCTTCTCCAGGGGATCTTCCTGACCCAGGGATCGAACCTGGGTCTCCAGCATTGTAGACAGACATTTTACCATCTGAGCCACCAGGGAAGTCATATGTGGGGACCTTTAGAAAGAGTCATGCACTATTGTGACTTCTGCTGAATTTTGAATTGTGATCAATGTTTTACATGCTTATAAAAAGAATGTTCATAAAGGTCAGAGGGGATCCTCCTGATTGGAAATAATTTAATGTGAAGAAGTTAGTGGGATATGTAAATCACTTCCAAACCACCTTCCTGTCCCTTCTCTGATGACCCAACAAAGTAATATAGAATGCCAGGGAGAGGAGGGGAAACACAGCCTTGATTAGTACTTAACATCAGCAGGAATAACCAGAGATGAACTATTTCAACACAACCATCATGATGCCAGTGAAAAATGCTCATGGGATCTGAAGACTTACACTAGGTTACTGTCAACTGAATTTAGTCCTTTCACTCTAGAGAGAGAGAGACACACACACACACAAAGGGAGGTCTTAAGAGAGAAAGGCAGAAGTCGGCAACAAACAGCAGATCAGCAGGGCAGGGATGAGCAGAACACAGATATCAGTAAAATACAGGTTCTAGAATCAGCAAAGGTGGGTTTGAATCCCAGATTTCTATACACAGATTTACATCGGTTTATGCAAGCTAGTTAATTTTCAAGACATCTGTTTTCTCATTCAATCTGTTGAGAGGCTAATCCTTAGTATACAAGATTGCTGTAAAGATTAAATGTGCAGCAACGTAACTAGGTTGAAGAAAGCATGTCTGGTTCCTGTAAGGGACATATACAATTGAATGACTGAAACAAGGAACGTTGACCATTTTCATCCTGTCAGCCTCAGGATAACTTGGTTATCCCACCTCATCTCTTGAAAGCATCAGACTTAGAGTGGGTATTAAAGAAGACATTTCTCTTACTAATATTAATATATTTAATAATAGAAATATTGGAGTGATGTCAACTATTAAGACTGAAGAGAAAAATAAAACCTAGAATATGATGATTTCTGTGTGATAAAATAAAAGTTGAAAGAAAATTAACTTTTAAATTTATATTAAAAGTAAGAGGATAACAGGAAAGAAATGGCTGTTGCTTAAGTATGTTATAATGCTATTAAATGATATGAATTGGAATAATGCAGTTCAATTCACATTGTGCTAGTTATTTATAAGAATGGTTATGTTATATTTTAATTTATGTAATTATATTAAAAAGAGAAGATTGATATTCAAGGTAGTTGAAATTTTAAAAGAGGATACTGCACTTCTCCATGTGTCCATGTTTTATATATACTGTGTAAAACATCATAATAAAACTATTTAAATCATGGGTTTCTTTTGCAATTTAAATGGGATAAGGTTCTTATAGTCATGTCAGTAACAAAACAAAAGAGACTCTAAAGTTTCCAAGAATCCCAGAAACCACAAGTGATTTATCTCCAAATACTAAGATAAATATAATATCTACTTCATGAGATTCTGGTGACAATGAATGATATAATACATGTCAAGTATTGGCGATAGCACTGACATGGTAAGAACTTACTTGGTGTTGTTTACTGATATGTTTGGTATGGCTTATAAATCCTTATCTATAATTTCTGAGACGTAATGAAGAATAGATGAGGTATTTCATGTCAGAATGTGAGTTAACATGACAATTAAAAAAAATTTTTTTTTTTTTACTGTATGATGATTGCTTTACAGAATTTTGTTGTTTTCTGTCAAACCTCAACATGAACCAGCCATAGGGATACATATATCCCCTCCCTCTTGAGCCTCCCTCCCATCTCCTCCCCATCCCACCCCTCTAAGTTGATACAGAGCCCCTGTTTGAGTCCTCTGAGTCATACAGCAAATTCCCGTTGGCTATCTATTTTACATGCGGTAAGGTAAGTTTCCATGTTACTCTCTCCATACATCTCACCCTCTTCTCCCCTCTCTCCCATGTCCATAAGTCTGGTCTCTATCTCTGTTTCTCTATTGCTGCTTTGCAAATAAATTCATCAATACCATCTTTCTATATTCCATATATATACATTAGTATACAATATTTCTCTATTTCTGACTTACTTTATCCTGTATAACAGGTTCTAGGTTTGTCCACCTCTTTAGACTCACTCTTTTTTATGGATGAGTAATATTCCATTGTGTATATGTACCACTACTCCTTTATCCATTCATCCATTTGCTGTATGGCTCTGGAAGCTTGAACAGGGCCTCTGTATCATCTAACATGACAATTTTTCACAGAAGAAGATAAATTTATTAAATATACACTAATTAATCTGAGGCTGATATTCACAAAAAAAATGGATATGCTTATAGAATGTAATCTATACGATAAAAGTTATATAACTACAAATTTGGACATCTTTAGGTTTTAATTAACCTATAAAAGGCATGACACACTTGTCATTTTGAGTATAGGGTAGTGGTCCAAATGATGCCTCTGAATTCAGACTATTCAAATTCAACCCCTAGCTCCACTGATATCAAAAAGCATTACCTCTAGTAAACAATAAATCTACTGGTCCCTCAGTATCATCTATGATATGAAAGCAATACAGGTACCTACTAAATTTTCCAGTGAGATTTAAAACAGTGCTGGCATAGAAGTACCCAGTAAATGTAAGCTTTTTTGGGTTATTTTTCAGAACTATTATAAAATATTTTGATAAAGTTCCTCTAGATTTTTGTAGATAGGACCAGAAGTGACACTAACTTTTTAAATTTTCAGTCAGTTCAGTTCAGTTCAGTCGCTCGGTCGTGTCCGACTCTTTGCAACCCCATGAACTGCAGCACGCCAGGCCTCCCTGCCCATCACCAACTCTTGGAGTTCACTCAAACTCACGTCGATCGAGTCAGTGAAGCCGTCCAGCCATCTCATCCTCTGTCGTCCCCTTCTCCTCCTGCCCCCAATGCCTCCCAGCATCAGAGTCTTTTCCAACGAGTCAACACTTCGCATGAGGTGGCCAAAGTACTGGAGTTTCAGCTTTAGCATCATTCCTTCCAAAGAAGGACTGATCTCCTTTAGAATGGACTGGTTGGATCTCCTTGCAGCCCAAGGGACTCTCAAGAGTCTTCTCCAACATCACAGTTCAAAAGCATCAGTTCTTCAGTGCTCAGCTTTCTTCACAGCCCAACTCTCTGGAGTTTCAGCTTTAGCATCATTCCTTCCAAAGAAGGACTGATCTCCTTTAGAATGGACTGGTTGGATCTCCTTGCAGCCCAAGGGACTCTCAAGAGTCTTCTCCAACATCACAGTTCAAAAGCATCAGTTCTTCAGTGCTCAGCTTTCTTCACAGCCCAACTCTCTGGAGTTTCAGCTTTAGCATCATTCCTTCCAAAGAAGGACTGATCTCCTTTAGAATGGACTGGTTGGATCTCCTTGCAGCCCAAGGGACTCTCAAGAGTCTTCTCCAACATCACAGTTCAAAAGCATCAGTTCTTCAGTGCTCAGCTTTCTTCACAGCCCAACTCTCTGGAGTTTCAGCTTTAGCATCATTCCTTCCAAAGAAGGACTGATCTCCTTTAGAATGGACTGGTTGGATCTCCTTGCAGCCCAAGGGACTCTCAAGAGTCTTCTCCAACATCACAGTTCAAAAGCATCAGTTCTTCAGTGCTCAGCTTTCTTCACAGCCCAACTCTCTGGAGTTTCAGCTTTAGCATCATTCCTTCCAAAGAAGGACTGATCTCCTTTAGAATGGACTGGTTGGATCTCCTTGCAGCCCAAGGGACTCTCAAGAGTCTTCTCCAACATCACAGTTCAAAAGCATCAGTTCTTCAGTGCTCAGCTTTCTTCACAGCCCAACTCTCTGGAGTTTCAGCTTTAGCATCATTCCTTCCAAAGAAGGACTGATCTCCTTTAGAATGGACTGGTTGGATCTCCTTGCAGCCCAAGGGACTCTCAAGAGTCTTCTCCAACATCACAGTTCAAAAGCATCAGTTCTTCAGTGCTCAGCTTTCTTCACAGCCCAACTCTCTGGAGTTTCAGCTTTAGCATCATTCCTTCCAAAGAAGGACTGATCTCCTTTAGAATGGACTGGTTGGATCTCCTTGCAGCCCAAGGGACTCTCAAGAGTCTTCTCCAACATCACAGTTCAAAAGCATCAGTTCTTCAGTGCTCAGCTTTCTTCACAGCCCAACTCTCTGGAGTTTCAGCTTTAGCATCATTCCTTCCAAAGAAGGACTGATCTCCTTTAGAATGGACTGGTTGGATCTCCTTGCAGCCCAAGGGACTCTCAAGAGTCTTCTCCAACATCACAGTTCAAAAGCATCAATTCTTCAGTGCTCAGCTTTCTTCACAGCCCAACTCTCACATCCATACATGACCACTGGAAAAACCATAGCCTTGACTAGACGGACCTTTGTTGGCAAAGTAATGCCTCTGCTTTTGAATATGCTACCTAGGTTGGTCATAACCTTCCTTCCAAGGAGTAAGCGTCTTTTCATTTCATGGCTGCAATCACCATCTGCAGTGACTTTGGAGCCCTGCAAAAATCAAGTCTGACACTAATTCCACTGTTTCCCCATCTATTTCCCATGAAGTGATGGGACCTGATGCCATGATCTTCGTTTTCTGAATGTTGAGCTTTAAGCCAACTTTTTCACTCTCCACTTTCACTTTCATCAAGAGTCTTTTTAGTTTCTCTTCACTTTTTTAAATTTTAGTACTCATAATCCCAGCCTTTGGCTTCTAATTAATTGTAAATTACTCAGATATATGCAGATGACATCACCCTTAGGGCAGAAAGTGTAGAGGAACTAAAGAGCTTCTTGATAAAGGTGAAAGAGGAGAGTGAAAAAGCTGACTTAAAACTCAATCTTTGCTTTATCACAATGGGTTTGCTGCCAGGACACAGGTGTTGTAAAAACCACCCTTAAACCTAAGCAAAATCGGGAAAGGAAAAAACCCACATACCCACATTGGGCACGTAGCTTCAGGGAGGTCTACCACGACTGACCATCCAGTCTACAAATGTGGCGGGATTGACAAGAGAACAGTGGAAAAGTTCGAGAAGGAGGCTGCTGAGGTGGGAGGATTCCTTCAAGTACGCCTAGGTCTTGGACAAACTGAAAGCTGAACGTGCATGGTATCACCATTGCTATCTCCCTGTGGAAATCTGGGACCAGCAAGTTCTGTGTTACCATCATTGATGCCCCCGGACACAGAGACTTCATCAAAAACGTGATTACAGGCACCTCCCAGGCTGACTGTGCTGTCCTGACTGTTGCTGCTGGTGCTGGTGAATTTGAGGCTGGCATCTCCAAGAGCGGGCATGAGCATGCCCTTCTGGCCTGCACTCTGGGTGTGAAACAACTAATTGTTGGAGTTAAAATGGGTTCCATGGAGCCACCCTACAGCCAGAAGAGATACGAGGAAATTGTTAAGGAAGTCTGCGCCTACATTAAGAAAATTGTCTATAGTCCTGACACCGTAGCTTTGTGCCAGTTCCTGGCTGGAATGGTGATAACATGCCAGAGCCAAGTGCTAACAGCAATCATGGTTCAAGGGATGGAAAGTCACCTGTAAGGATGGCAATGCCCATGGAACCACCCTGCTTGAAGCTCTGGAGTGCATCCTGCCACCAACTCACCCAACAGACAGACACTTGCGTTTGCCCCTCCAAGATGTCTATGAAATTGGTGGTATTTGTACTGTCCCTGTGGGTTGTGTGGAGACTGATGTTCTCAAACCTCGCATGGGGGTCACCTTTGCTCCAGTCACTGTAATGACTGAGATGAAGTCTGCAGAAATGCACCATGAAGCACTGAGTGAAGCCATTCCTGGGGACAATGTGGGCTTCCATGTCAAGAACGTGTCTGTCAAAGATGTTCGTCATGGCAACATGGCTAGTGACAGCAAAAATGACCCACCAATGGAAGCCTCTGGCTTCACAGCCCAGCTGATTATTTTGAACCATCCAGGCCAGATCAGTGCAGGATATGCACCTGTGCTGGACTGTCACAGAGCTCACATTGCTTGCAAGTTTGCTGAGCTGAAGGGGAAGATTGATTGTTGTTCTGGAAAAAGCTGGAAGATGGCCCTAAATCCTCGAAATCGGGCGATGCTGCCGTCGTTGATATGGTTCCCGGCAAGCCCATGTGTGTCGAGAGCTTCTCTGACTCTCCTCCCCTGGGCCGTTTTGCTGTGCGTGACATGAGACAGACGGTCGCTGTGGGTATCATCAAAGCAGTGAGCAAGAAGGCAGCTGGAGCTGGCGAGGTCACCAAGTCTGCCCAGAAAGCTCAGAAGGAAGGTTGAATGAATATTATCCCCAATACCTGCCACCCCAAGTCTTAATCAGTGGTGGAAGTATGGTCTCAGAACTGTTTGTCTCAATGGGCCATTTAAGTTTAATAGCCAAAGACTGGTTAATAACAATGCATTGTAAAACCTTCAGAAGGAAAGGAGAATATTTTTGTGGACCATATGTTTTGTGTGTGGCAGTTTAAGTTATTAGTTTTTAAAATCAGTATTTTTTAATGAAAACAACTTGACCAAAAATCTGTCACAGAATTTGAGACCCATTAAAAACAGTTTAATGAGAAAAAAAAGAAAAAAAGCAACTCAACCTTCAGAAAACTAAGATCATGGCATCCAGTTCAATCACTTCATGGCAAATAGATGGGGGAAAAGTGGAAACAGTGACAGACTTTTATTTTGAGGGGCTCCAAAATCACTGCAGATGGTGACTGCAGCCATGAAATTAAAAGATGTTTACTCCTTGGAAGAAGATCTATGACAAACTTAGACCACATATTAAAAAGCAGAGACATTATTACTTTGCTGCTGCTGCTGCTAAGTCACTTCAGTCGTGTTCGACTCTGTGGGACCCCATAGATGGCAGCCCACCAGGCTCCCCTGACCCTGGGATTCTCCAGGCAAAAACACTGGAGTGGGTTGCCATTTCCTTCTCCAATGCATGAAAGTGAAAAGTGAAAGTGAAATCTCTCAGTCGTGTCCGACTCTTTGCGACCCCATGGACTGCAGCCTACCAGGCTCCTCCATCCATGGGATTTTCCAGGCAAGAGTACTGAAGTGGGTTGCCATTGCCTTCTCTGTTACTTTGTTGACAAAGGTCCATATCATCAGAGTTACGATTTTTTGAGTAGTCATGTATGGATGTGAGAGTTGGACCATAAAGAAGGCTGAGTGCTTTTGAACTGTGGTGTTGGAGAAGACTCTTGAGAGTCTCTTGGACTGCAAGGAGATCCAACCAGTCAATCCTAAAGGGAATCAATCCTGAATATTAATTGGAAGGACTGATCTTGAAGCTAAAGCTCTAACACTTTGGTCATCTGATGAGAAGAACCTACTCACTGGAAAAAAAAATCCTGATTCTTGGAGATTGAAGGTGGGAAGAGAAGGGAATGACAGAGGATGAGTTGGTTGGATGACATCACCAACTCGATGGACATGAGTCTGAGCAAACTCCAGGAGAGAGTGAAGTACAGGGAAGCCTGAGTTGGGAAGATTCCTGGAGGAGGGCATAGCAACCCACTCCATTATTATTGCCTGGAGACTCTCTGTGAATAGAAGAGCCTGGTGGGCTACAGTCCTTGGGGTCATAGAGAGAATGACTAAGCAGAGAGCAGCCTGACGGTCTGCAGTCTATGGGTCGCATAGAGTTGGGCATGACTGAGTGACCACCACCACCACCACTCTGAGATAGAGCTCTTATTTTCCTGCTCACTTTTCCCCATCCATTTTTAGACCTTTTTAAATAAATGTATACATACATATATTTTTTAATATATATTTTTGTATGTGTTAGTTGCTCAGTTGTATCCAACTCTTTGCAACACAATGGATGTGGACAGTAGCCCACCAGATTCCTCTGTCCATGGGATTCTCCAGGCAAAAATAAAGGAATGAGTAGCCATCCCTTTCTCCAGGGAATCTTCCTGACCCAGGGATCAAATCCTCTTCTGCATTGGCAGATGGATTCTCTATCACTGAGCCACCAAAGAAACCTTTAAATGTGTGTGTGTATTTTTTTATAATATATATATATTTTGAACAGATTTCAAAAATCTAGTTTTAAACAGAGTTGATCGGGTGGTCAGAAAAAAAAAAAAAGAACACATTTGCATTTTAAGACTTTTCATCTCATCCATTAGCCACATAACTATATAATTAGATCAAAACTGCAATTATTGTAGAGTCACAGAACTACAGGGTCTTAAATACTACTTGGAAATCTGTATTAATGAATTTCAGAAACAATTCTGTTATGATTTAAATTTTACAGTGTTTCACCCTAGCATATCATTGGAAGAATTTGTCTTTGAAGAAAGGGGCTATATCCCAGCTTCAGCTTGCTGAGGCTATTATTGAGTTGCTCCCAAGGATAAATTCTAAGATGTAAAATAAAGATGTAACTTGTCATCCAACTTGGATAACTTGGAGACTGGGGACACTACACTGAGATAATGAAAGTAAACTGGGGTGATCTGGAGGTAAGTGGAAGGATGCTAAATCTTCTATTGTGCATTGAACACTAGCAACAACTAGTAGCCTATGATGTAATTATTTAAAAAGTTTTCTCCTTTAGTTTTATGCATAAAACTATTACAGCCTCCCAAATAAATATTTGTATATTTTCCCCACCATTATATTTACCTATTGGTAGCCTGCTGAGTGTCTAAATCAAGAACTTTCTCTCAGAAACAAATCAAAATTGCTATGTGTAAAGTTTTAATTTTCCAGTTCCAAAGCTTAGAAGAACCAATAAGCATACGATCAATTTTAATTTAAATTGAAACCCACAGCTGTATTTACTGTAGATGGTCTTTCAGGGAACTGAATCTAATATAATTTCTTCACTTATCTAATCATATTGAAGGGATGTTTTGGCCAACTTGTTACAAGGAGAATGTGTAATGAAATAGGAAGAGATGATGTTATGTTTTATGATGTTTCATATTGTTCTGTTACTCTTCGATTTGGAGAAGTAGTGAGTCATTTGGATTAAACATGTCAGAGTATATAATGACTGCTGATAATAATACAAGTAAAACCTGACATTGTGGCTCTGAATGAAATTTCAGGCAATGCTGTTACAGATGCCCACACGTGTAGTACCCTGTCAAGCTCTTGGACATAATTAGACACATAACTCACTTAAATTACAATATGAAGCTTTCCTCCTCCCCTCAGAGTATGTGTGATTCTGCTGTTTTATACCAAGGGCTTAATAGACTGTTTCAATATGAAATCTGGAAAAAAAAGATCTATCCTTTTGTGTGTGTGTGTGTGTGTGTGTGTGTGATAAAGTTTTATTGAAGTATAAAGGAGATAGAGAAGCTTCTGACATAGGCATCAGAAGGGGGCAGAAAGAGTACCCGCCTGCTAGTCTTCAGCTGGATGTTATATAGTCACTAGCAGTCTGTTAATGAAAGAAAGGAATGTCTTAAAATTCAGAATGGCACCAGGCCCCTCACCCATAAGATGCATTTTGGGATAGTCTTGGCGCCAAATGGTTTATCCTGGGCCATAAAATGATTTACTTATTTGATTTAGGTTTGTCCTACAGACTTTCAGGAATAAAGCACTATATCAGGGGGCTAAAGAGGGGATTGACTGCAAAACTTAAAAAGCTTTAAAACTTTGCTAATGGAATGAAAGAGCAACCTATCATTTAGAGAGAAAAAAAAAAAGCTGGTAGAAATGATAGATAAATGGTAGGTAGTCAATAGGTAAATTAACTGATTAATAGACAGGGACAGACCTAAAGAATGTTGGTTCTCAGTGCTTACCATAACTGCCACTAGACATGTAGTATTAAAAACGCATAGCTCTAATGAGTTACCATACCAAACAATGGAAAAACTTAGGAAGATCTGGGCTATTTCCAGAATAACAGTGGCAATTCACAATCGTACGGGGAAGAGTCATCTTTAAGAGTCAGAGGTTAAGAAGGTCATTCTTTTAGGATGGAAAGAATTTGTCACCGAGGAAGTTGAGTTTATCATAAGGATTTAATTGATCCTAGATGGAGAGAGGATTACCAATTTAGGTTATATTTTATAAATATTAATGATTGTACCTGGCAGATCCAGATCCATAAAAATGAATCAATGTCTTTTTCACATAATATGATTTCTTTTAATTTTAATATTACTGCTAAATAAAAAGAAATGGTTTGAAAAAATGCATACCTAAATGAGCTAAACATAAATTCACAGAATCATAACTCTATATGTTTTTTCCTCCTCCTCCCTGTTCTTCTTTCCTCCCTCCACAAAGCACTTAACCTGTAAATTTGACTGTTTTCTCACTAGGACTAGACATTGATACATATGAAATGGTTTTCTAAAACCAAAACTATATTCATGGAATAATACAAACGTACAAGAGCAAAATTCTATGAAAACATACTTGACTTACTTGGAAAATAAACTTTAATTTTAAAAATAGGGATATTGAATTTAATTTACAATAGGCAGGACTCTCTAGCTAAATATTGACTCAGATAATAAATGGATTTATCTTACATTAAAAAAATAATAACTTGGGCCACTGAATGCAAGGTCGATTCAGGAGTATATATAGAGCCATCCCAGGGGTTTCTATTACATCTCTGAAATTCATGCAGAATTTTTCTGGTGTTCCCTTCTAACTCTGCCATCGTTTTCAACTCTTTTGTCAGAGTTCTTTCTTATTAAAGACCTGAGAAACCCAGGAGAGGAGAGTTAAGTTCCAGAGTCTGGAGGCCAGACTCAGATATGACACTAAATTACAGGGGGCTTTGGGGAGACAAAGATAGTCGGGGTAGGCTGAGACGGTTGAGGGATTTTTGTATGTTTTGAATAATTTTCTTCTAAGTGTATTGTATTGTGGGTAAATTTATCTTTTTTTTGATACATTTATCTGAATGTTTTACTTTCAGATACAGCTTTAGTTTAAGAAAAGCATTTAGGGAAATTCCTTTCACTCTATTCCATCCTCCAGGTCCTACTAGGAAGCTGGGTTTCTAGGTGGGGTAGAGTTGAGAAGTGAAAGTTGGGGAATTTTTTTTTTCCCAGAAAGGATGTGAGGTGAGAGAAAATGTTTTAAATCATCTTCTGTTATATTACTTTTGTAGATACCCTGGAAAAATCAATTTGTATCGCAGACAAAGGCTTCTTTGTTTTTCCACCTCTATGCTCTATGGTGGGGAATACGTAAGAATTGGAAGGTGCACTAGATGAGCTTCTGAATAAATGTTACAATATGGATGAAGTGCCAAATAATTGAACAAAAAATTCCAGAAGTGTATATGTTAAAGTGTATCACTAACTTAAATTTCAGGAAATGTCATCTAATATATAGTGTCAGAAAGCAGATCTGTAGTTTTCTGAGACAGAAAGACAATTAGGGAAGAGGAAAGGGAAGGATTTCAAGGGGGCACAATAAACTTTGGGTGATGATGCGTATGTTAATTACAGTGATTATTTTGTCAATTTTGAGGACATATGTATGCATCAAAACTAATCAAATTATACACTTTAAATGTTTGTTTATTGTATGCTAGTTTTATCTGGTAAACTATTATATTAAAATAATAGATATAATAAGGAATTGAAAACAATTAGAATGATACTAGAAACAGTTATAACAAAAACTTTGCATGCCCATTTTTGAGATGTATGAAAGAACCCAAACAAAATTAATGTTCTATTAGGCAAACATGGTTTTCAGACTTATGCCATTTTCACAGTACTAATGTTATGGATACAGTTTTATAACTGCTTTTCCATTTTCTATATTTCATGTTAACATTCTAATGGAACACTGAAGCCAGTTTATATTTCTTAGATGAAATGATTAACTGTGGACCTCTTTTAATCTAAGATTTTTTGTTTAGTTCTTTAACTCTTTAGCCTGCAAAATATACTTATATAGAACAGAGTTTTATTGTTTTAGCTTATAGTTTTTTTTCTGTTTGACATTTCCTAACCATATCTGAAACCATAACTGTATTATCAATTTTTAGTAAGTAACTTGAAAAATAAAACTGATTTTGACTAGAAGATCCAACTTTCCTCAGTGAGATTTCCCAGGCAAGAATACAGGAGTGGGTTGAGATTACTTTCTCCAGGCGATCTTGCCAACCCAGGGATCAATCCTAGGTCTCCTGTATTGGCAGGCAGATTCTTAACCACGGAACCCCCAGCAAGCCCCTGCTATTTTAAACTGGGCTATTATTTAAAGTTCCCTTCCACTCTTGTATATTTGCTTTCTTATATATGATTTTTGAAGTAATGCTTTGGAACATTGTAGATAAATCCTCCTTTATCTCAACCTATTACATCAGAATCCATTTTGAAGTCAACACACACAGATCTTCACAATTACTGGATCTGTGTGTGGGCTCAGTCTCTTCAGTTGTTTCTGACTCTTTGCAACTCCCTGGACTGTAGCCCACCAGGCTCCTCTGTCCATGGGATTCTCCAGGCAAGAATACTGGAGTGGGTTGCCATTTCCTCCTCCAGGGGATCTTCCCAACCCAGGGATAGGACCGTGTTTTCTGTGCCTCCTGCATTGTGGGTTCTTTACCATTAGCGCCACCATGGCCAGAGTCAATTAGTTTCTCGTTCAAAATTTGAACTTAATCATGTTTTGAGTTTGACATTTTTACAGATTAAATTTGAATGCAAATCTCTAGGCAATGATTCCAAGACCTCAGACTAAAAGAATTCATCTCAGTGGGAAGATATCTAAGCAACACAATGTTTGTCTCATTTGAAATCTGCAAAAATAAAGTCAACCAAACAACAATAAAAAAAAAAATCCTCAAACGTCTACCCCTTCAAGTTTCGACAGTCCCTTTTCAACAAAGCATGGTAAAAATGCAGAACACGGAGGTAAAACAATTGAAACTCATATCAGAATAGATCAGCATGTTGCAGAGACTGAGAAAATGCTACAAGCTCCCAGCTGGGAAAACTTGTAATTGCAACCAGCCAGAACATTGATATAGAGATAGCAAAATTACTAACAAGGGAAAAAGAAAATTTAGGAGACAAATAGAGGAAGCGTTTTCCTATGTATGACAAGAACCCTAGTAAATATGACAAAGTGCTCGTCAAAAGCAGAATGTTGAACTGGCGTGAAGAAAATATAAAATTGATTACTACAATGACAAGCCACATAAAATGCCATAATAACAGCACAGGAACTCATTTCAAATAAAAGTGAAATAAAAACACTCTTCCAAATTAAGGGGGGAAAATGTGAACAAAACTAAACTTCTTCCTTAGGGCAATTCTGTAACCATTGTCAAAAGCAATCAAGACTAATGGTAACATTATCATAATACAAGAATACATATGGCTCTAGGGATTTCTTCAATATATACATCTACAGCCCCAGCTCCTGAAACATCAGGAAAACAGCAATCTAGGAGCTAATATCCCGTTACAGTAGAAGACAAACAAAGCTATGTGATAAATTCATTTCTAAGCCAAAAAGTTTCTCTTCCTTGACTCAGCCATACCAAAATACAGGGAGGCAGAAATATACTTCAGTTAACGTATTCAGGATGGCAACATTATGTATATAGATGTCGACTCAAAAACTTATCAAAAAAAAAAAAAAAAACTTATCATTGCAGTTATTTATCAATGAATTTTTGTTCTAAAGTCAGAGAATTAAGTTAGGAAAGCTCTAGATCTCATGACAATGGTTATCCCAAAAAAGTTGTTCAGCTAAAAAAAAATAAAAAATTGCCTAGGTCTATAAGTGATTGTGAAATATATTATCTGCTGAGTATGAAGACTCTTGCTGTCTTTAGAATTGCCTACTGCTTAATCTAACCAGTCATATTCTATTGGACAAGATATCTTTTGTTAGAGGGTAGCATTGGTACTGATTATTAGCAATGGATGTATACAGCATTTTCCACTCATTGGAAAAGACTCTGATGCTGGGAGGGTTTGGGGGCAGGAGGAAAAGGGGACGACAGAGGATGAGATGGCTGGATGGCATCACCGACTCGATGGAGGTGAGTTTGAGTGAACTCCGGGAGTTGGTGATGGACAGGGAAGCCTGGCGTGCTGTGATTCATGGGGTCACAAAGAGTCGGACACGACTGAGCGACTGAACTGAACTGAACTGAACAGTAGATGCATGAATAATACTGTCCGGTATCAGGTGGGATAGTCCACATTGGTGTAGGTTCTCCTGGCCTTCAAATTTTGTTGGTTCCCAAATCAACAAATAGGACACTAGCCAGGAAGCGGATAAGAAGGACTGCGTGGGATCCTGGCAGCCTTGCCGAGAGAACGCCTCTGTGAATCAAATAGTGAACGCTGCACTTGTACCCTGGTATTCACGTGGCCCTTTGCCAAAATTCTGCCTCATGTTAGTGCTTGTCTTTTGTTTGTTTTGTTGCTGTTTTGGAGAAGCTATTTAGACCACCTTCCACAAGCATGAGAAAACAGTCCACCACAATGGGTAGGCTCGTTGGTATTTAAAACACACAAAACTCTGAATACATGTTCAATTAGAAATCGCAAGGGTGCAAAAATTCTTCCTATTAATGCCTATTATACGTCATTTTATCATTTATTTTCTTTTTTTTAGCATGCCCATGTGTTTACTACTCAAGTGATTTCACATTTATGCATTCAAAAGTGGTGACAGTGAAGCCGCTCAGTCGTGTCCGACTCTTGGCAACCCCATGGACAGTAATCTGTTAGGCTCCTCTGTCCATGGGATTCTCCAGGCAAGAATATGGGAATGGGTTGCCATTTCCTTCTCCAGGGGATTTTCCCAACCGAGGGATCGAACCAGTGTTTCCTGCATTGAAGGCAGACGCTTTACGGTCCGAGCCACCAGGCAAGTCCTATTGGCATTCAAAATTCTTCCTCAAATTTATTCATCTATGAGATCTAAAAATCTCTGGGATAAAAAATGGCAAAAAAATAAGATACAAATAGAAAATAAAATTCCTCATCAAAATAATTTTATTAAAACAAAAAAATATATTTTTGGTAAAGTGTTCTATATGATTAAATACATTTTAATTTCTCACTGCTACTATTGACTAAAAATGCATCTTTATCCACTCTGTATCCACATCCCTACTTCAAATTTAGGAATTTATTCCAATGAAATAATTTTGAAAATGTCAAGTACCTAAGGATTTGTCATAAATGATGAAGAATTTGTACAATGACATGCCACAGATATAAATGATATATTACAAAGTAATCTATAAACCAAAAAATTGACAAATATGGAATTATAGTTCCAATAGAGTTTTGAAAATCAAGTCACCTCCTCTAAATCTTACAGAAATAAACTTCTCACTTACTGTTATTTAAACTTTACCTATCATGTCTAATTCCAGCTACCATCCATACATGACCCTAAACTATACTAATAATTTATTAATCAATTCCAGATTTGTTAATTTAGTCAGATTTTGGATTATTGGTTACTTTTATTCATATGATTTTACTTTTCACTTTATTTCTGGAAAGCTTGATAAAAATTAAATGTTACTTTTTGTGATTCAAGTTACACAATAATATTTTGTCTCATATTAATAAAGAATGTGCATTTTGCCAAAAAGGAATTGCAGTATTTATTTTATATGTGATATAAATACTTTCATTTGCATGACCAGACAGATTTTTGAGTAAAAATTTCTGTAATTTAAATGTTTCTACAAATACTTTCAGTTCAGTTCAGTTCAGTCGTTCAGTCGTGTCCGACTCTTTGTGACCCCATAAATCACAGCACGCCAGGCCTCCCTGTCCATCACCAACTCCTGGAGTTCACTCAGACTTACATCCATTGAGTCAGTGACGCCATCCAGCCATCTCATCCTTTGTCGTCCCCTTCTCCTCCTGCCCCCAATCCCTCCCAGTATCAGTCTTTTCCAATAAGTCAACTCTACGCATGAGGTGGCCAAAATACTGGAGTTCAGGTTTAACACCATTTTTTCCAAAGAAATCCAAGGGTTGATCTCCTTCAGAATGGACTGGTTGTATCTCCTTGAAGTCCAAGGGACTCTCAAGAGTCTTCTCCAATGCCACAGTTCAAAAGCATCAATTCGTTGGCATTCAGCTTTCTTCACAGTCAACTCTCACATCCGTACATGACTACTGGAAAAACCATAGCCCTGACTTGATGGACCTTTGTGGGCAAAGTAATCTCTTTGCTTTTGAATATGCTATCTAGGTTGGTCATAACTTTTCTTCCAAGGAGTAAGCGTCTTTTAATTTCATGGCTGCAGTCACCATCTGCAGTGATTTTGGAGCCTCAAAAAATAAAGTCTGACACTGTTTCCACTGTTTCCCCATCTATTTCCCATGAAGTGATGCAACCAGATGCCATGATCTTCGTTTTCTGAATGTTGAGCTTTAAGCCAACTTTTTAACCCTCCACTTTCACTTTCATCAAGAGGCTTTTGAGTTCCTCTTCACTTTCTCCCTTAAGAGTGATATCATCTGCATATCTGAGGTTATTGATATTTCTCCTGGCAATCTTGATTCCAGCTTGTGTTTCTCATGATGTACTCTGCATATAAATTAAATAAGCAGGGTGACAATATACAGCCTTGACATACTCCTTTTCCTATTTGGAACCAGTCTGTTGTTCCATGTCCAGTTCTAACTGTTGCTTCCTCACCTGCATATAGGTTTCTCAAGAGGCAGATCAGGTGGTTTGGTATTCCCATCTCTTTTAGAATTTTCCACAGTTCATTGTGATCCATACAGTCAAAGGCTTTGGCATAGTCAATAAAGCAGAAATAGATGTTTTTCTGGAAGTCTCTTGCTTTTTCGATGATCCAGCGGATGTTGAGAATTTGATCTCTGGTGCCTCTGCCTTTTCTAAAACCAGCTTGAACATCTGGAACTTCCGAGTTCACGTATTGCTGAAGCCTGGCTTGGAGAATTTTGTGCATTACTTTACTAGCGTGTGAGATGAGTGCAATTGTGCGGTAGTTTGCGCATTCTTTGGCATTGCCTTTCTTTGAAATTGGAATGAAAACTGACCTTTTCCAGTCTCGTGGCCACTGCTGAGTTTTACAAATTTGCTGGCATATTGAGTGCAGCACTTCCACAGCATCATCTTTCAGGATTTGAGACAGCTCAACTGGAATGCCATCACCTCCACTAGCTTTGTTCGTAGTGATGTTTTCAAGGTCCACTCTACTTCACATTCCAGGATGTCTGGCTCTAGGTCAGTGATCACACCATTGTGATTATCTTGGTCATGAAGATCTTTTTTTGTACAGTTCTTATGTGTATTCCTGCCACCTCTACTTAATATATTCTGCTTGTTAGGTCCATACCATTTCTGTCCTTTATAGAGCCCATGTTTGCATGAAATGTTCCCTTGGTATCTCTAATTTTCTTGAAGAGATCTCTAGTATTTTGCATTCTTTTCTTTTCCTCTATTTCTTTTCATTGATCACTGAGGAAGGCTTTCTTATCTCTTCTTGCTATTCTTTGGAACTCTGCATTCAGATGCTTATATCTTTCTTTTTCTCCTTCGCTTTTTGCTTCTCTTCTTTTCACAGATATTTGTAAGGCCTCCCTGGACAGTCATTTTGCTTTTTTGCATCTCTTTTCCATGGGGATGGTCTTGATCCCTGTCTCCTGTACAATGTCACAAACCTCCGTCCATAGTTCATCAAGCACTCTATCAGATCTAGTCCCTTAAATCGATTTCTTACTTCCACTGTATAATCATAAGGGATTTGATTTAGGTCATACTGAATGGTCTAGTGGTTTTCCCTACTTTCTTCAATTTCAGTCTGAATTTGGCAATAAGGAGTTCATGACCTGAGCCACAGTCAGCTCCTGGTCTTGTTTCTGTTGACTGTATAGAGCTTCTTCATCTTTGGCTGCAAA
>NW_011495082.1:19364608-19365126 GCF_000754665.1 Bison bison bison
CTAAAAGGTCTTGTAGGTCTTCATAGAACCGTTCAACTTCAGCTTCTTCAGCATTACTGGTTGGGGCATAGACTTAGATTACTGTGATATTGAATGGTTTGCCTTGGAAATGAACAGAGATCATTCTGTCGTTTTTGAGATTGCATCCAAGTACTGCATTTTGGACTCTTTTGTTGACCTTGATGGCTACTCCATTTCTTCTAAGGGATTCCTGCCCGCAGTAGTAGATACAATGGTCATCTGAATTAAATTCACCCATTCCAGTCCATTTTAGTTCGCAGAGTCCTAGAATGTCGACATTCACTCGTGCCATCTCCTGTTTGACCACTTCCAATTTGCCTTGATTCATGGACCTGACATTCCAGGTTCCTGTGAAATATTGCTCTTTACAGCATCGGACCTTGCTTCTATCACGAGTCACATCCACAGCTGGGTATTCTTTTTGCTTCGGCTCCATCCCTTCATTCTTTCTGGAGTAATTTCTCCACTGATCTCCAGTAGCATATTGGGCACCTACT
>NW_011495082.1:19365226-19365567 GCF_000754665.1 Bison bison bison
AGCCACAGTCAGCTCCTGGTCTTGTTTCTGTTGACTGTATAGAGCTTCTTCATCTTTGGCTGCAAAGAATATAAAACATCTGATTTCGGTGTTGACTATCTGGTGATATCCATGTGTAAAGTCTTCTCTTGTTTTGTTGGAAGAGGGTGTTTGCTATAACCAGTGCATTTTCTTGGCAAAACTCTATTAGTCTTTGCCCTGCTTCATTCCATATTCCAAGGTCAAATTTGCCTGTTACTCCAGGTGTTTCTTAACTTCCTACTTTTGCATTCCAGTCCCCTATAATGCAAAGGACATCTTTTTTGGGGTGTTAGTTCTAAAAGGTCTTGTAGGTCTTCATA
>NW_011495082.1:19365667-19371642 GCF_000754665.1 Bison bison bison
CCTGTTTGACCACTTCCAATTTGCCTTGATTCATGGACCTGACATTCCAGGTTCCTGTGAAATATTGCTCTTTACAGCATCGGACCTTGCTTCTATCACGAGTCACATCCACAGCTGGGTATTCTTTTTGCTTCGGCTCCATCCCTTCATTCTTTCTGGAGTAATTTCTCCACTGATCTCCAGTAGCATATTGGGCACCTACTAACCTGGGAAGTTCCTCTTTCAGTATCCTATCATTTTGCCTTTTCTTGGGGTTCTCAAGGCAAGAATAATGAAGTGGTTTGCCATTCCCTTCTTCAGTGGACCACATTCTGTCAGCCCTCTCCACCACAACCCGCCCATCTTGGGTGGCCCCGCGGGCATGGCTTAGTTTACTCACTAATTTTAGTTTACTCACAAGTACTTTACTCACTAATTAAAACTCTAAATTTTGTGAGTTCTATGAATAACATTTTCTTAAATATGTAAATTGAAATGAAAGAAATGTTTTCTTAATATAACTTTCTATGTATCATTAACCTATTTACTTAATACAAATTTACATTAAGTGCCTACTACTTAGTAGATACTGTGTTATATGTTATGAGATATACATTTTGATCTTTATTTTCAAGGAGCTTAGATTTTCATAGAATTCAGGAATGACATCCTGTTAGCTCAGATAGTAAAGAATCTGCCTGCAATGCAGGAGACCTGGGTTCCATCCCTGGCTCAGGAAGATCCCCTGGAGAAGGGTAATAGTTACCCACTCCAGTATTCTTGCCTAAAGAATTCCATGGACAGAAGAACCTGGCGGTCTACAGGGGTTCATGGGGTCACAAAGAGTCAGACACAACTAAGTAACTATCACTTTCACGGTTTTACTTTCATAAACATATCTATTACACAAGCAGAACGTGCTAAGTATTTTGAGAGCTTTACAAATTGCTGTTACAGCATTGGTGGTGGTATATGCCAATCACTTCCATCTGGCAGGATTAGAGACCCTTTAAGGAAAAGCAAGCATTGAAACTTGAAAGATGTGTATGCTTTGGGCAAGTGAAAAAAAGGCAAAGGAAGTCTACTCTTGGGCAGAGGAAAGGCTCCAAGTCAAGAAAGTTTAAATGTGGTTCAGGAGCAGACATTATTTATATTTGATTAAATCATAGAGGATAGAATTTCTGGGATATGGGTAAGTTGAGACATGATTAAAAAGAAGCTCTCTTGCACTTGGCCTTGCAAAATTGATTCAGAAAACAATTTTTTATCTCATTGTTTGGTTACCTGCATTTAATGGGAACATTTTCAGGAATAGTTTCAGTGATATCTTTACAATTGCAATGTCTTAGTCATGTACTTAGGGATAACATTCCAACTAAGGAATGTTAAATAAAACAGGATTCTTTGCAGAGTGAATATTTCTGATTAGATTAGTAACACCTAGCAGGTCATTTAAAATTTTCTTTTTATTTTCCCCCTTTATTTAGACTAGTTCTGATAAATTTTTTCTTTCTGTTGACTTCTGAAGTTTTGTTCACTTACCCACTCTTTTATTTACTAATTCCTTTTTCTGAAAACAAATATGCAAAACTTAAATACTAATTTATTCAGCGCAGTTTAATCATCACCTGAGGTGTTCCATATTGTTAATATGGCAGAACACCAGGCTCCTTCTAGGTTTGCAGAGTTGTAGAGACCAACATTTTCAACTTACCAACTCCTCTGCAATTCTTCTGATCCAACTGAATTTTATTCTATTTTTCCCTGAGAAGTATTGGAAAAGTTTCAGATCTCATTACCTCATCAACTGTGCTCCTAGCCCTATAAAATAATGAAAAGCAAAACAGCTTTCATAGGCCTTCATCATAATTGACTCTCCAGGGTATCTTTGCACTGTCCCATTAAAATGGAGGTGTCGCTATGATATTTTTCAGCAAGAATGTTCTAAATAATGGATTCATATGGCAGTAAACATGTAACTTTTGCTGTTAAATTGGCCAATGCATGGAATCTCAAAGCTGTTGAAACAAAACAAAATAAACTGTTCAAGCTATTCTTTCTGACAGAGTGTCATCTAAGATGCCAGCAAACCGGGTAACAGATATGCATTCACAGCATTATGTGGTATAATCTATCAATACATTTATTACTTTCAAGTTCCTTGCGTCACTTTTAATTTTGCAATATACTAAAGTCTTCAGAATTTAGGGCAAACTCCCAAATGTTGAGTTACTTATTCTTTAAGCTGAGGGTTAAAAACATATCTGCGATAAATCTTATTGAATGTTTTTATTTATGGAATCCTTTTTAAATCTTGCTGGACATATTAAACATTATTACAGTCTGCATTCAGATTTCTTCCTAAGGTCTTATTTATAATTTTAAACGAAAAAAAAAAAAAAGAAAAGTAAAATAGAAACCAGATGGTTTTGCTGGTCCTGCCTCCAAAGCAAAGTCACATCAAACTATTGAGACAAACAGAATTAAAGAAAATGTGCATGGTCTCCATCTTCCCAACCTACATGTTCTAGATATCCGAGTTTTGCCAGAGGTTTTGAACACTATAGCAGGCCCTGAGTAAGTGCTTTCAGGAAGAAAGCCAGTCAGATTCTCTCCCTCTCCTCCAATGGCCAAGGCACACACATGCAAGCCCTTTTGTGAATTCTTCACATATGCTTTCTAGTTTGCTTAGCGAGCAGGCACCAAGTCACTGGAGATTTTATGCCCATTGATTCTCACTAGGCAGATTCTAATTTGGCAACGGGTCTGGGGTCCTCCTGGTGAGAAAGCTGCTCCTGGCAGAAGCTCCCTCCCTGATGGAGGGAGGTGTTGCTGCCCATGGCTCTGTTCTCTTTAGATCAGGCTTGAGATCACATCTGTTCCTAGGGCTCCAAGCCCAAGGGATCTCTGAGTGAAGAAACGCCACAGAGAATGCTGCGTGTTCTGGTTAAATAGAATCTTCTCCCCCATGTCACAGTGAATGTCCCTCATTGCCTAATGACCCTGACTTTTTTTTTTTCTTTCCAAGCATGAAATTTTACCTGGGATGTGTAAAATGACAATATGTGTAGGAAACAGTGGTATAAATTGAACTGCAGCATTTCATGTCATATACAAAAATTCATAGGCATACTTTTCCTAATGTGAGTGCAAAACTGTCAACAAGATGATGTCCTTCAGCAGTAAAGACAACATCACCAACAAATTAAGTATAAAAAAATGGTTTTTCTGTCTATTAGAATAGTTGTTTCTTGTATGATGAATTATTTTAATCATAAAAATAATTCTGAGTAAACTGTGAAACTTGAAATGTATGGAATTATTTATGAGTATTGCCAATTCCTCCAGTACTAATGTACCCGATTGCTCTCTATTTATACCTGTACATGTTGAATACTCAACAGAAAAGTCTGCTGTCCTTTGAACAAAAATATTTAGAAAGTAAAATTTTTGTTATAAGTTATTACCCTAAAATTTTTAGGAATATTCTAAAGGAAAAAAAAAAAAAACACAAAAGAGGAAAGGCTCATTTCATTGCAAACTAAAGGATAGATAGTTCTCTCTAACAGCTCAGTACCACATAGTATTCCTAATCAAATCATTGCAAATATTTCCAATTCTCCATTCATAGCTGTGTGAGAGATAAGTAAATATTCCTTCCATTTCACTCCATTAAAGATATTTTGAATTTCCACAATCCCAGGTACTGAACTAAGCCTTTCCGTCGAGACCTCTTCATGAATTACTAACCACTTGAAATGTACTCTTTTCAAAGACAGAGACAATAGCATGTCATCTCTTTGTATGCTTCATTTAAATAGTTTTGTATGTGTGTGAAAGAAAGATAGAAATATTTCTGGGAGAAATGGCAGACAAAGAGTCGGCTGTGTAGTATGTGTGTGCTGCCTATGGCTATTTTACAAGGAAATCTACCAGCTCTCAATAATGTGAAAATCTTCTTGAGAGGCGCCGTGGCACAGCAAGTCACTGAACCAGAGAAATTCAATTTGCCTACTGTAAAGTATGTTTTGTCTGTCTCAGAAAGCTCTAATTCAATCCAAAATTACTTTCTAGAAGCAGTCACTCTGGCCAAGGAAGGGTGTCCAGGGTCTGGAGTAGGACAGAATACACTGGGCTAAAACTGTCAGAAAGCACCCAGTGCTGCTTCTGGCTGTTGGCGTGGGAACCGGATCCCACCTGGAGGTCACTGCTCTCCTCATGTTTCAGATCTATGTGTGTCTGTGATTGAATAACCTTTAGGTTACTTTTATCTTTGGTCTACATTAACTCTAATAGTGCCAAGGGCAAAATAGAAACAGAAATGAGAGATTAATAATATGTGGATGGGTAAGAAAATACATGTTTCCTTGAATTCTATATGAATCATAATTATTTGCAGTTAATTTTGAACATGCCTAACGAGTATTAAAATAGTACTCTAACAATATCTTTGTGGTTTTATCATTGGGCAAATAAACTAATAGTTCACATAAACTAACTCAAAACTTAATTTTCTCCTAAATTACACAGCAAATTTGTTGTCAAAACTTGGCAGATTTTGTCAAATATTACATCTTACCTCTGCTTGTCTAGAAATCATGATGCTAGCTCTCTTATGGTAATATTAACTTAATCAGTTTATAGAATAGGAATTATGGGATTTTCATATTTTTTAAGTAATTAATATTAAGTTAATACTGGCTCCAACCCTTGAAAAAGTAAGTTTAATGTGATTGTTGGATTCTATATTCAAATATATAAGTGATAAAGATTCTTGAAGTTCTCTAAAATCTATATTAGAATATAAAGATAGGAGCTTGGCAAATATATATATAGCAATTTGGTAAAGACTTTTTTTTCTAAACTAAGATTGCCATCACATTTCATTATCTGTAGCCAAATGTAATAAATAGTTAAATTATTATATTTAAATGTTGACTAATAAAATGCAAGAAGGTTATACTTTTAATGGTGGTTCATAAACTTCAGTGTGCAAAATTGTTCCCTGAATATCTTTTTTAAAAAAATGTAGATATGAGATCCACCCTCAAAGATTCTAGTTCACTGGGCTGGAAGCAGATTTTGGCAGCACTAGTACAACAAAACCATCCAGTGATGGTAATGCAGGTGATTATTTGAATATATTTGGTGGAAAAAAACATCCTGACATATAAACATCTAAAAACTATCTGGGAACTACTTTTAACACCAAAAATGTATTCATATATGTGATGATATTTTAGTTCTATTTATATTGTTTAGAACAATATAATGTGAAATATTTTATAATTTACTTTCAAGGAGTTGAAATATTTTATAATTTACTTTAAAGGAGGTGAGAAAAGTCAGCCACCACAACAACAAAGACTATAGGTTAAAAAGCCATCTCTCCATCCTTAAACAGAGGATTTATTTTTTCAATAGTAGTTAACCCTTTTGCTTTTTTAATAGGGAAACTTTGAATTTGTGGTGGTATAGGCAATTCTTATAATAGAGAGACCTGGTTGCACAATCTATTTCTCTACAGCTGAAATTTCAAACTAAATAGTAAATTTCAAACTCAATAGTAGTTAATCCTTTTGCCTTTTTAATAGGGAAACTTTGAATTTGTGGTGGTATAGGCAATTCTTATAATAGAGAGACCTGGTTGCACAATCTATTTCTCTACAGCTGAAATTTCAAACTAAATAGTAAATTTCAAACTCAATAGTAGTTAATCCTTTTGCCTTTTTAATAGGGAAACTTTGAATTTGTGGTGGTATAGGCAATTCTTATAATAGAGAGACCTGGTTGCACAATCTATTTCTCTACAGCTGAAATTTCAAACTAAATAGTAAATTTCAAACTCAATAGTAGTTAATCCTTTTGCCTTTTTAATAGGGAAACTTTGAATTTGTGGTGGTATAGGCAATTCTTATAATAGAGAGACCTGGTTGCACAATCTATTTCTCTACAGCTGAAATTTCAAACTAAATAATTATTTTTACTTCATAATT
>NW_011495082.1:19373073-19392821 GCF_000754665.1 Bison bison bison
CATTTATTTATATAAAAAGACCAATAGCAGTATGTTATGCATCAATAGGAGCAACAGCTTTTCCAAGTTCTGCAGTCATCTGAACAAAATTATAGAGACATCCAGCACACTCCATTAAAAAAAATAAATTCATTTTTTTAAAAAAAACTAAGAAAACAACAAAGTTCTGTTACTGTTGTGGTACCTGGCACCATTTTTTTAAATTACATTTATCAATCATCATCTGGAAAGAAAACATTCTAGAATAACGTCACTAAAAACAAATCTGATAAAGCATGGTCACTACTACATATCATAAAGCAGGTACAAGATATTTTACATTCACAGAGGTATGATACAGTACTGGCCTACATCTATAATACTAGAGAATATAATTTTAAAGGCATTATTTGAGACTTGATTCTACTTTTCCAGCAGAGGGCCCAAAGGATGGTTATGACACAGCTCTGGTACAGAAATGCACCTTATTAGATAGGATTTTCTTTCTTTATTGGCATAGTTCTAGGTACTCACTGCTCTTCATGAACATCAGCTAAAAACCGTTTAAAAAAATAAACAAAAACCAACCATTGGATTCATACAAAGATGACTGAGGAGAGGCAAGCAGGACTCAACCTAAGTAGTATTTGACCAACTCTGTCATGTCTGAATGGTTAAGAGCTTCACGGAAGAAAGGAGATGCCAAGTAGCACTTCAAAGCTTTGGGCAACAACCAAAACACAGCATCATTTCAAACAGAAGCAGTAGCCAAACACTGCCCACTTGGATATGTTCAAGGATGTTGACGTCAGTATTTCATCATCTGCTCACTCATCCAGGAAGAAGGGGAGATCAGTTACTGTACTTTGATTGTGTTCAACTCAATCACCATGTTACAAAAATAGCAAGCTGCTGTAATGAAAAATAAGGCTCCTCTATCCAGCACGTTATCTTCTGTTCTTCACCACCGAGCCCATAAATGCTCTAACCATATTCCAAGAACATGAGGGAGCACAGAAACCACATCTGATGTCTTAGCTGGGACCATCACTTTGTTCAGGCTGAGCTATTCCTCTGTGGTGTTATTTCCCTCATATTTCTGGTGTTTCATCTAACCATAAGGATTTTAGTTCTACATTATATGCACTCAGGAATGTGTGCACGTATTCATGTACAAATTCTGACTGAAGATGCATGGCCGTCAACAGAGTGCATGTTATACAGTAGGTGCAAGCTGGCAAAGCCTCATTTACGGGTGCAGCAGCTGCGTGTCAGTGTAAATCGCTCCTATGTCCCTTGCGCACCTCCAGGCTCTGGACAGGATAGTGTCAGAGACCACTTTGCCCCTTTGGCTGATGGCATTGTCTAACTGCATTCTCCCTCTTTCCCCTCTCCCTTCCCCTTCCCCCTGCAATAACCCACAGCCTTTAAGATTTTGTTTCTTCGGTTTTGATCACCCGAGGTTTGATTGGTCCAGTTCTAATAGGTTTGGTGGCTATGGTGGGTGCAGGGGGTGGCTTTTCTTCTACTTTTTCCTGACAGACACCAGGAGGGTCGGTCAGGGTTTCAACAGGTTTACTTGAGTCACTGTCCACTTTCTGGGCTTTGCCTTCTATCTGTTTGTTCTGTTGCTGTTCAGAGAAGAACCGTTGCATGGACTGAAGAACCTCTGCTCTCTGCTTTGCCGGAAAGGACTAGATGTTGGTGTGGTGCTTCTGCCACTGATTGGAGGAGTGCCTGGTTTTATATCAATGCCACTTCCAAAGGCTTTTAGTTCCATTTCAGACATTTTTCCTGTGGTTGCAATCATGCTATGCTGTGTTCCAGCAGGGATCAATCCCCTGAAAGGCTGGCTTACTTGTGCAGTACGACTCATGCTCTGGGCCTGTGCTTGTGGGGCAGTACGCTGTAATGGGGGCTGAAGAGTCTGAGGCAGAGCAATTAAAGGCTGCCCTGTAGATCCAAAATTAGGCAAAGAAAGCTGGGATGCTGGTAAAGGTACTGTAACCTGCTGGAGAGCACTTGGTGACTGGGCAGTGTTATAAAAATTTGTCTGACCAGGCTGTTGTACTTGTCCAGAATAAAGATATGAAGCCTGGGTAAGATTCGCTCTAGCCTGGAGAAGATGTGTATCGATCAGTTGAGAACCTCCTAGTCCTGATGCCTGACCCAGCTGATGTTCATACAAAATGGGAATAGGTTGAGTATTTGAAGTTTGTTGGAAGGCAAGACCTGACTGTGCTTTGGCAAGTTCCTGGTGTTGGACAGCTGGAAAGTTGTGGATGGCAGTACCAGAAAGAACCATAGATGGCTGGGACAGACTGCTTTGCATAAAGGCTGGCCGAACACTCAATCTGGCTTTTAAATATTACAATGGCTTTGTGAAATATCAGTGAAAATATATTTCATCTCTAGTGAACATAGAAAAGCAATGATTTAGCATTTTGGATTTCTTGGTAGCTCAAATGGTAAAGAATCTGCCTGCAATGCAAGAGATAGGTTCGATTCCAGGGTTGCAGAGATTCCCTGGAGGAAGACACGGCAACCTTCCCCAGGATTCTTGCCTGGAGAATACTAACACTCAAACCAGCTTTTAAAATATTTCACTGGTTTTGTGAAATATCAGTGAAAATATATTTCATTTGTAGTCAACATAGAAAAGCAATTATTTATTATTTAGAAGGAAATGGTCATTATAGCAACAATTTTAGATTGTCTACATTTTCTTAGTGCATTAATTCTCCAATTTTTAAAAATCACTTTGTCTGTCTCTTTTGTATATATTTTGCCCTTCTGAGGGGAAAATAAAAAGATGAAGAATAATAAGAAAGAGAGTAAGGAGAGGAGAAGGAAAATAAATAAAGTGTGGTAATGCCTCCTGGATCATCAAAAAAGCAAGAGAGTTCCAGAAAAAAAATTTATTTTTGCTTTACTGACTATGCCAAAGCTTTTGACTGTGTGGATCACAACAAACTGTCGAAAATTTTTCAAGAGATGGGAATATCAGACCACCTGACCTGCCTCCTGAGAAACCTGTGTGCAGGTCAAGAAGTAACAGTTAGAACTGGACATGGAACAACAGGCTGGTTCCAAATAGGTAAAGGAGTACATCAAGGCTGTATATTGTCACCCTGTTTATTTAACTTATATGCAGAGTACATCATGAGAAATGCTTGGCTGGATGAAGCACAAGCTGGAATCAAGATTGCTGGGAGAAATATCAATAACTTCAGATATGCAGATGACACCACTCTTATGGAAGAAAGAGACGAGAACTAAGGAGCTTCTTGATGAAAGTGAAAAATTTGGCTTAAAACTCAGCATTCAGAAAGCTAAGATCATGGCATCTGGTCCCATTACTTAAGGTCAAATAAATGGGGGAACAATGGAAACAGTAATAGACTTTAGTTTTTTAGGCTCCCAAATCACTACAGAGGTGACTGCAGCCATGAAATTAAAAGACACTTGCTCCTTCGAAGAAATGACAACCCACTCCAGTATTCTTGCCTGGGAAATCCCATGGACAGAGGAGTCTGACAGGCTACAGTCCATGGGGTCGCATGAGTTGGACACGACTTAGTGACTAAACCACCACCACCTTGGAAGAAAAGCTATGACCAACCTAGACAACATATTAAAAAGCAGAGACATTATCAACAAAAGTCCATCTAGTCAAAGCTATGGTTTCTCCAGTAGTCATGTAAGGAGGTGAGGGTTGGACCGTAAAGAAGGCTAAGTGCCAAGTAATTGATGCTTTAGAACTGTGGTATTGGAGAAGACTCTTGAGAGTTCCTTGGACTGCAAGGAGATCCAACCAGTCAATCCTAAAGCAAATCAGTCCTGTATATTCATTGGAAGAATTGATGCTGAAGCTGAAACTCCAGTATTTTGGCCACCTGATGTGAAGAACCGGCTCATTGGAAAAGACTCTGATGCTGGGAAAGATTGAAGGTGTGAGGAGAAGGGGACGACAGAGGACAAAATGACTGGATGGCATCACTGGCACAGTGGACATGAGTTTGAGGAGGCCCTGGTACTGGTGATGGATAGGGAAGTCTGGCCTGCTGCAGTCCTTGGGTCTCAAAGAGTCAGAAACAACTAAGCAACTGAACTGAACTGAATGGATAGAGTAAGTGGAGGGGGAAAAGGAGGAGAAATTCTTGCCATTTTTAATATGTTTCAAATAATCTCTTGCTTGAAATAATTATAACATTTTTTCTGATGCACCCCATGTATAAATCCAGCATTAGAAATAAGACTATTGACAAAATACAAAAATTATCCAATTGCAATGAAGTTTTAGTTTCTAGAGAAATAGTTTCTATACTTGATTTTAATAATAAATGGCCTAATTTGTATTTTTCAGTCCCTTTTCTAGCTCAAACTCCAGTTTAGGTGAGAAAATTAGCAATCAGTAATAACTTTCAAAAGCAGAACAACAAACACCTCAGGTAGTTTTAAGTATTCTTACATATTTCTTCTTTCTTATTAACATGACTATAATTAGTGATTGTCAACCTGAATCACAGTTTTATGTCTCTTCTGTTAGATGGTAAGTATTTGAAAGTAAGAGACTATATTTTATCCAGCAACCAGGCTAAAAATTTGCTTTTAATGTTATTGTATAAATGAATTTATAGTTTGATAGTCCTTTTTCATTTAATTATTGTTGAGTTACAGTATTATATTAGTTTCAAGTGTACAGCATAGTGGTTCAATATTTTTATAACTCTAATTAAAGTTCTTATAAAATAATAGCTATATCTCCCTGCACTGTACAATACATCTTTGTTGCTTATTTATTTTCTCCACAGTGGTTTGTAGCTCTTAATCCTACACCACTATCTTATTCCTCCCCACTTGCTTCTTCTCATTGGTATCCAATAGTTTGCTTTTGTATTTAAAGGCTATTTCAGTTGTATCATACCAGCGTTCCTGGTAGCTCAGATAGTAAAAAGCATCTGCCTACAATGCGGCATACCCGGGTTTGACCCCTACCATACCCATTTGATCCCTACGTTGGAAAGATCCGCTGGAGAAGGAAATGGCAACCCACTCCAGTATTCATGCCTGGAAAATCCCATGGACCGAGGAGCCTGGTAGGCTACAGTCCATGGGGTGGCAAAGAGTCGGACACGACTGAGTGACTTCACTTTCACTTTCAGTTGTATCAGAAACATTCATCGTTATTACTTTTTTAGATTCAAATGTAAGGAATAGACAGTATTTGTCTTTCTCTGTCTGACCTATGTTACTAAGCATAGCATTCTTTAGATCCAACCATATTGTTGCAAATGACGAATTTCATTCTTTTTTTATTACTGAGTATTATCCATGGGGTCACAAAGAGTTGGACACAACTGAAGCAACTTAGCAGCAGCAGCAGCAGCAGCAATATATGTGAACTGTGAACTTCCAGATGTTCAAGCTGGTTTTAGAAAAGGCAGAGGAACCAGAGATCAAATTGCCAACGTCTGCTGGATCATCGCAAAAGCAAGAGAGTTCTAGAAAAACTTCTATTTCTGCTTTATTGGCTATGCCAAAGCCTTTGAATGTGTGGATCACAATAAACTGTGGAAAATTCTGAAAGAGATGGGAATACCAGACCACCTGACCTGCCTCTTGAGAAACTTATATGCAGGTCAGGAAGCAACAGTTAGAACTGGACATGGAACAACAGACTAGTTACAAATAGGAAAAGGAGTATGTCAAGGTTGTATATTGTCACCCTGCTTGTTTAACTTCTATGCAGAGTACATCATGAGAAATGCTGGGCTGGAAGAAGCACAAGCTGGAATCAAGATTGCTAGGAGAAATAACAATTACCTCAGATATGCAGATGATATCACTCTTAAGGGAGAAAGTGAAGAGGAACTAAAAAGCCTCTTGATGAAAGTGAAACAAGAGAGTGAAAAAGTTGGCTTAAAGCTCAACATTCAGAAAACAAATATCATGGCATCTGTTCCCATCACTTCATGGCAAATAGATGGGGAAACAGTGGAAACAGTAGCTGACTTTATTCTTTTGGCTCCAAAATCACTTCAGATGGTGACTGCAGCCATGAAATTAAAAGGCGCTTATTTCTTGGAAGGAAAGTTATGACCAACCTAGATAGCATATTCAAAAGCAGAGAATTACTTTGCCAACAAAGGTCCATCTAGTCAAGGCTATGTTTTTTCCAATAGTCATGTATGGATGTGAGAGTTGGACTGTGAAGGAAGGTGGGTGCTGAAGAATTGATGCTTTTGAACTGTGGTGTTGGAGAAGACTCTTGAGAGTCCCTTGGACTGTAAGGAGTTTCAAGCAGTCCATCCTAAAGGAGATCAGTCCTGGGTGTTCATTGGAAGGACTGATGCTGAAGCTGAAACTTCAGTACTTTGGCCACCTCATGTGAAGAGTTGACTCATTGGAAAGGACCCTGATGCTGGAAGGGATTGGGAGCAGGAAAAGAAGGGGACGGCAGAGGATGAAATGGCTGGATGACATCACCTACTTGATGAACATGAGTTTGAGTAGATTCCGGGAGTTGGTGATGGACAGGGAGGCCTGGCGTTCTGCAATTCATGGGGTCACAAAGAGTTGGATACCACTGAGCATCTGAACTGAACTCAACTGAATATTCCATTATATATATTGTAGAATTATTAGTACAAAATTTATATCTATTATAATCACAATTATATTTATTGTATATTTATACATAATTATATAATAATTAACATATGGTATAATTGTATATAGAGTATTATGCATAGCATATATATATGCTATATTTTCTTTATCCATTCATGTATTAATAGAAACTTTGGTTGGCTCATCTTAGCTATTGTAAATAATGCTGCTATGAATGTTGGAGTGCATCTAACTTTTAAAATTATTGGGGTTTTTTTTAGATATATACTCAGGAACAGGAATACTACATCCTAATTTGTCAATAGACATCCTGAATATAAGCAGATTGATTCAATAATCAAAAGATACAGAATGGCTGGATGGATTAAAAAACAAGACCCAGTTTTTACCCTTGAGGAGAAGCATATCATCACTAAAAATAAACATAAGCTCAAAGGGAAGGGAGGAAAGATGGTTCTCCAAGCAAATGGCAGCCCAAAGAAAGTGGGTGTAATCAGATTCATATGGGACAAGATAGACCTTAAGTCAAAAAAAAAAAAATAAGGTAATAAGAGACAAAAATGAACATTATATAATGACAAAGGGGACAATTCATAAAAGAAGACACAATAGTTCTTTATTTAATATATATTCACCTAAATAGGAACATTAAAATATATAAAGCAAATACTACCAAACCTAAAAGGAGATTTAGCATTCCTACTTACAACAATGGACATATGATCTGGACAGAAAATGAACAATGAAACATCAGTTTTATTTGACACATTAGACAAGATGAACTTAACAGATGTATACA
This sequence comes from Bison bison bison, assembly GCF_000754665.1. Lineage (NCBI taxonomy): Eukaryota > Metazoa > Chordata > Mammalia > Artiodactyla > Bovidae > Bison > Bison bison. Next base: position 19,380,485 of record NW_011495082.1, read on the forward strand.
GAACATTCTATCCAAATGCATCAGTGTACACAGTTTTATCAAGTGTGCATTAAACATTCTCAAAGATAGACAATATTCTGGGAACACAAAATAAATGTCAATAAGTTTAAGAAAATTGATATCATAATACACATCTGTTCTGATCACAGCAGTATGAAAGCAGAAATAAACTGTAAGGGAGAAAGCAGGAAAAATCACCAACAGGTGGACACTAAGCAAAATGCTACTGAACAGCTATTGGGTCAGTGAAGAAATCAAAAGAGAAATTAAAAAACACCAGATGACAAACAAAAATGAAAGTGTAACATCCCAAAAGCTATGGGATACAGCCAAAGGAGTATAAGAAGGATGTTTACAGAAATACAGTCCTGCCTCAAACCCAAGAAAAATCTCAAATATCAATTTAATGTCACATCTAAATGAAATAGGAAAAGAGAAATAATTAGACTCCAAGTTGGTAAAGGAAGGATATAATAAAAATCAGAGTAGAAATCATTATAATGGAGACCAAAATGATAATAGAAAACAATCATTAAACTTAAGAGCTTTTTGATTAAAGACAAACAAAATTGGCAAACTTTAGCTAGAATAACTGAGAAAAAAAGGCAAGACATATAAGACATATAAATAAAATCAGAAACAAAACAGGAGAAATTACATCAGATACCACAGAAATACAAAGGTTCATAGGTGAGTATTATAAACAATTATATACCAACAAACATCCAACCTGGTGACTCAGACAGTACAGAATCTGCCTGCAGTTCAGGAGTTGGGTTCTATTCTTGGGTCAGGAAGATCTCCTGGAGAAGGGAATGGCAACCCACTCCAGTGTTCTTGCCTGGGAAATTCCATGAACAGAGGCACCTGGCAGGCTATAGTCCACGAGGTCTCAAAAGAGTCGGACACAACTGAGCGACTAACACACACACACACACACACACACACCAACAATTTGGATAACCTAAAAGAAACTGATAAATTCTTTAAATCATAAAACATCCCAAGACAAAATTACAAAGAAATAGAAATTCTGGATAGATCAATCACTAGCAAGGAGATTGAAATGGTAATGAAAAATTTACCCTCCTTCCCCCCAAAAAAATTTCAGTATCAGACAGTTTCATTGCTGAATTAAATTAAACATTCAAAGATGATTTAATATCTATCCTCCTTATACTCTTCGAAAAAACTGAAAGAGGTGGAAATGCATTATAATTCATTTTATGAGGCCAACATTATCATAACAAAGCAGATAGAGATACTTAAAAAAAGAAAATTCCTGGCTTATATCTCTGATAACTCTAAACATAAGAAATCAACAAAATATTAGCAAGCCAAATGCAACAGTAAAATAAAAGGATCATAAAACATAATCAAATGTGATTTATTCCAGGGATGAAAGTATAGTTCAATACACATCAATACATGCAAAACTTATGTGAGCGAAGTTGCTCAGTCGTGTCTGACTCTTTGTGACCCCATGGACTGCAGCCTACAAGACTCCTCCGTCCGTGGGGTATTCCAGCAAGAATACTAGAGTGGGTTGCCATTGATACACCATATTAACAAAATGAAGGATCAAAAAACCATATGATCATTTAAGTAGATGCAAAAAAAAGCATTTGAAAAGATTCAATACATATTTATTATAAAACACTCTCTATAAAATGGGCAGAGAAGAAATATATTTCAACATAATAAAGGTCATATAGGACAGACCTACAGCTAACATCATAGTCCAGGATGAAATACTGAAAGCTGCCCCTTTAAGATCAGGAAAAAACAAGATGCCCACTCTCTCCTCTTCTGCTCAACATAATATTGAAAGTTCTAGCCAGAGCAATTAGACAAGAAAAGGGAAAAAAGTCATTCAAATTGGAAAGGAAGAAGTCAAACTGTCACAATATGTGGACAGCATTTTTATTTATGAAAAGCTCTAAAGATACTAACAAACTATTAGAAATAGTAAAGTACTGCAATAAAGATAAAACATGCAAAATAACTACACAGGCATTTATTATTTTTCTATGCTAACAACAAACGAGCAGAAATAAATTTATGAACATGTTCCTATTTAAAACCATAATATAAAGAATAAAATAGGAATAAATTTAACCAAGAAGGTAAAAGACCTATAAACTGAAAATTATAAACTATCAATGAAAAAAACTGAAAAAAGACACAATGGGAAGATAGTTCTGCCCATGTATTGGAAGAGTTGTCAGTGGTGGTTTAGTTGCTAAGTAATGTCCACCTCTTGTGACCCCATGGACTACAGAGCACCGGGTTCCTCTGTCCATGGGATATTCCAGGCAAGAATACTGGAGTGGATTGCCATTTCCTTCTCCAATAAAAAATGTTTATAGTATGTAAGACAATTTACATATTCAATACAATACTATCAAAATTCTAATGACATTATTCACAGAAATAGAATTTAAAAATCCTAAAATTTATATGGAGCCACAATAACTCTGAACATCCAAAGCAATCCTACTTAAAAAAAGCAAACCATGGGAAGTAAGAATCACATTCTCTGGTTTCAAATTATACTACAAACCAATAGTAATCAAAACAGCATGGCACTGTCAGAAAAAAAAGATGGAACATAATTTAAAGCCCAGGAATAAACCCACACAAATATAAACAATTAATTTCAGAGAAAACAGCAAATAATACACAATGAAAAAAGGAAAGTCTTTAATAAATGGTGTTGGGAAACCTGAATAGCTATATGCGAATGAATGAATCTAGACCTCTATCATATACCATAAACATAAATTAACCAGAATGGATTAAAGAATTGAATGTAAGACCTAAAACAATAAAACTATTAGAAGAAAAAAAGGCAAGGGAAACAAAAGTAGAAGTACATAAATGGGATTACATCGAACTAAAATGCTTCTTCACAACAAAAAGAAAGCCATCAGCTAAATGAAAATGCAACCTAGTAAATGAGAGAAGATATTTGCAAATCATATACCCCCCGAGGGGATAATATCTAAAATATACAGATAATTCATCCCAACCAACAAAAAAAGAATCAAACAACCTGATTTTTAAAATGGGCAGAGGATCTGAATATATATATATATATATATTTTTTTTTTTTTTTTTTGAAAGAAGACTTGTAAATGGTCAACCTGGCACATGAAAAGATGTTTAACATTACTAATTATTCAGTTCAGTTCAGTGCAGTTCAGTCGCTCAGTCATGTCCAACTCTTTGCAACCCCATTAATTGAAGCACACCAGGGATCCCTGTACATCACCAACTCCCAGAGTTTACCCAAACTCAATGTTCATCGAGTTGGTGATGCCATCCAGCCATCTGATCCTCTGTCGTCCCCTTCTGCCCCCAGTTCCTCACAGCATCAGGGTCTTTTCCAATGAGTCAAGTCTTCACATGAGGTGGCCAAAGTATTGGAGTTTCAGCTTCAGCACCAGTCCTTCCAATTAAAAAACCGAGGACTGATCTCCTTTAGGATGGACTGGTTGGATCTCCTTGCAGTCCAAGGGACTCTCAAGAGTCTCCAACACCACAGCTCAAAAGCATCAATTCTTCAGTGCTCAGGTTTCTTTATAGTCCAAATCTCACATCCATACATGACCACTGGAAAAAATATAGCCTTGACTATACGAAACTTTCAGAGAAGGCAATGGCACCCCACTCCAGTACTCTTGCCTGGAAAATCTCATGGGCCGAGGAGCCTTGTGGACCGCAGCCCATGAGGTTGCGAAGAGTCGGACACGACTGAGCAACTTCACTTTCACATTTCACTTTCATGCACTGGAGAAGGAAATGACAACCCACTCCAGTGTTCGTGCCTGGAGAATCCCAGGGATGGCAGAGCCTGGTGGGCTGCTGTCTATGGGGTCGCACAGAGTCAGACACGACTGAATGACTTAGCTTAAGGACTGAACCCATGTCTTCAGCATTGGCATGCAGATTCTTTATCACTGAGCTACCTGGGATGCCCTCTTTTTACTATATAAATATCCCTTATTTTTTCAGTGTACTGAACATAGTTCTTTTACATACATGACAGAATGTGAAAGATATTGAAAAAATAGTAAATCTAAAGGCTCAAATAAAGGAAAACAATAGAATGGGAAAGATTAGAGGTGTTTTCAAGAAAATGGAGATACCTAGGGAATATTTCATACAAAGATAGGCACAATAAAGGACAGAAATGACAAGGACCTAACAGAAACAGGAGAGATTAAGAAGAGGTAGCAAAAATACACAGAACAATACAAAAAAGGTCTTTATGACCCAGATAACCATAATGGTATGGTCACTCACCTACAGTGTGAAGTCAAGTGGGCCTTACTACAAAGTTGGTGAAGGTGATGGAATTCCAGCTGAGCCAATCCGAATCCTAAAAGATGATGCTGTAAAAGTGCTGCACTCAATATGCCAGCAAATTTGGAAAACTTAGCAGTGGCCAAAGGACTGGAAAAAGTCAGTTTTCATTCCAATCCCAAAGAAGGGCAGTGCCAAAAGGATGTTCAAAGTACCAAATAGTTTCATTCATTTCACACAGTAGCAAAGAAATGGTCAAAATCTTTCAAGCTAGGTTTCAGTAGTAGATGAACTGAAAACTTCCAGATATACAAGCTGAGTTTAAAAAAGACAGAGGAAGCAGAGATCAAATTGCCAACATCCATTGGATCATAGCAAAAGCAAGGAAATTCCAGAAAAAAAAAATTTACTTCTTCTTCATTCTCTTCCCTGATGCCTTTCACTGTGTGGCTCACAACAAAATGTGGCAGATTCTTAAAGAGATGGTACTACCAGATGATCTTATCTGCTTCCTGAGAAAACTGCATGCAGGTCAAGAAGCTACAGTTAGAATAGGACATGGAATAACTGACTGTTTCAGAATTGAAAAAGGAGTACATCAAGGACACCTACTGTCACCCTGCTTATTTAACTTCTATGCAGAATATATCTGGCAAAATACCAGGCTGGATGAATCACAAGCTGGAATCAGGACTGTCAGAAGAAATATTCACAACCTCAGATATGCTGATGATACCACTCTAATAGCTGAAATTTAAAAGGAACTAAGGAGCCTTTTAATGAAGGTTAAAGAGGAGAGTGAAAAGTCTGGTTTAAAATTCAACATTCAAGAAACTAAGATCATAGCATCCAGTCTCATCACTCCGTGGCAAATAGATGGGGGAAAAGTGTAAAGAGTAACAGACTTTCTCTTGTTAGGCTCCAAAATCACTGTGGATGGTAACTGAAGCCGTGAAATTAAAAGATGCTTACTCCTTGGAAGAAAAAGTATGGCAAACCTAGACAGCATATTAAGAAGCAGAGACATTGCCTGTTGTAACCTCTTCTTTTTAATTTCTAATTTTGTCGATTTGATTCTTCTCTCTTTTTTTCTTGATGAGTCTGGCTAAAGGTTTGTCAATTTTGTTTATCTTCTCAAAGAATCAGCTTTGGTTTTATTAATATTTACTCTTACTTTTTTAACATTTATTTTTCATTTATTTCTGCTCTGATCTTTATGGTTTCTTTCCTTCTGCTAATTTTTTTTTTGTCCTTATTTTTCCGGTTGTTTTAGGTGTAAATTTAGGTTGTCTATTTGATGTTTTTCTTGTTTCTTGAGATAGGATTGTATTGCTGTAAGTGTCCCTCAAGAACTGCTTTTACTGCATCCCATAAGTTTTGGGTGGACTTCCCTCATGATACAGACAGTAAGGAATCTGCCTGCAATGCAGAATACCCAGATTCAGTTCCTGGGTTGGGAAGATCCCCTGGAGAAGGGAATGGTAGCCTGCTCCAGTATTCTTGTATGGAGAATTCCATAGACAGAAGAGCCTGGTGGCCTACAGTCCATTGGGTCACAAAGAGTCAGACATGACAGAGTGACTAACACAACTTGCACTAGTATAGACCTTGGGTCGGAATGTAAATTGATATAGTGTCTATGGAACATGGTACGGAGATTCCTTAAAATACTAGGAATAAAACCACAAATGACCCAGCAATCCCACTCCTAGGCATATGCCCTAAGGAAACCAAAACTGAAAAAGACACATGTACCTCAATGTTCATTTTGAACACGGAGGCAATCTAGATGTCCATTGACAGATGAATGGATAAAGAAGTAGTGGTACATACACACAATGGAATTCTACTCAGCCATAAAAAGGAATTAATTTGAGTCAGTTCTAATGAGGTGGATGAACTTAGAGCCTGGTATACAGAATAAAGTAAGTCAGAAAGAGAAAGAGAAATATCATATACTAACACATATATAAGGAATCTAGAAAGATCATATTGATGAATTTATTTGCAAGGCAGCATTGGAGAAACAGACATAGAGAGCAGACTTATGGACATGGGGGAATGGGGAGGAGAGGGTGAGATGTATGGAGAGAGTAACATGGAAACTTATATTACCATATGTAAAATAGATAGCCAATGGCAATTTGCTGTATGACTCTGGGGACTCAAACAAGGGCTCTATCAACCTAGAGGGGTGGGTTGGGGAGGGAGATGGGAGGGAGGTTCACAAGGGAGGGGATATATGCACACCTATGGCTGATTCATGCTGATGTTTCACAGAAAACAACAAAATTCTGTAAAGCAATTATCCTTCAATTAAAAAATAAAAAACAAAGGTAACGTAAACTGAAAAAAAAAAGAAAAGAAAAGAAGAAGAAGAAAAAGAAGCCGATCACTTTGCCTACAAAGGTCTGATGCTTCTTTCAAGAGAACATATTCAATGATTCTGGTAAACAAATTATCTTCAGTCTGTGAAATAGAGTGCTATATATGGATTCAATACTGACTTAGAATTTCAGAGTCTACTGTTTTGGAGAGACTAAGGGAAGTTTTTTCTCCGGTTAGATTCATGCTATTTTCTTTTATCTCTCATCACTCCTTTGCCTTTTTACATCCTGTGTGTGGAAAGAAAATCTCTGCCTATAGTGTCTTTTGGAACAAAATTATGACCTCAGAATCCAAATGTATATATTCCTGGTAACTCTTATTATGCCTTCAATAGAATCTGTGCTAGGTTCCTAAGAAGAAATCTGGCCACTCATTTGCATTAACCAAAATTAAAGTCTGAAAGGCAGATTTTCTTTTTGAATCATTTATTATAAGTAAACTAGTAATAGTAATATTATTATAGCTTTCAATTTCAGTAAGTTTCACTCTAGCACTCTCTTTGACTGCCTATCTTCCTAGCACTAATAATAATAACAATAATAATAATAACATCATCTCACCTTCAAACCAAAAGTGAAAATGCAATACTAATGATCTGAGGCCTCCATTTAAAGCTTTCATCCAAGTATGCTACTTTTTTTCAGTGGATAGCAGAAGCCTACTGAAATATAAAACTCCATAGCTGCCCTTTATTTTCTCAGAAAGCAAATCACTGCTAAACTTTGTCCATTTGAGTTTATAATCCAATTCCTGGCACAGTGCTTGGCACTTCTAAGATTAAGAAACATTGTAAATTATTAATGGAAGCATGAAATAAACTCCCAGTATGCTTATCTTCCACACAAGATTAATTTTTAAAAGTTGTCAATACTTCTTTTTAAAACATTATACAATGTAAAGTTCTCAAAGAATACTCATTTAAAAATATTCCTTTCACTATTGTTTTGACTGTTGGCTTAAACCTATTGCCTTTTCAAAGAACATATTCTAAATTTGGAACTCTCTTAACAAGTTGTGTGATTTGTCTGTTAGTAAAATGCCATTACTAACAAACAAATGGATGGCACCACCGATGCAACGGACATGAACTTGGGCAAACTTTGGGAGATGGTGACGGACAGGGAGGCCTGGCGTGTTGCAGTCCATTGGGTTGCAAAGAGTTGGACATGAGTGGGCAACTGAACAGCAATAAGGTACCATATATAACTCCTGTGTGGCTCCTTTAATTGTAAGTGTGAAAAGGAGCCAAGAAGAGGGATAGAAAAACCCATTAATACCATCTGTAACTACTATGACTGACCTTATCTCTCTACAGGTAAGACTCTAGAGGAAAGTTTTCTAGTTATCAGTCAGGTCACTAGAGCATGCATGCAATTTTTATCATTATATTGAAAGGCAATGACGTTTTAGGACAAGTATAATACACTCTTACTTTACAAGTATTCACTCAGTGGGAAAGGAGGTATTTGAAAGATTAAATAAGGACACTTTGTGTTCTCAGATATTGAGGTACTCAGTCTTCACTAAAGATGGAATTTCATTTGTTAGTATCACTGACTTCAACGTTGGTGGTTTGTTTCGTGGCGCTTTATACTGACTTGGATGAAAACAGAAGTCATCCTCTCTGAGAGGATCGCTCCACTGCCTCACACGTTCTCAGGAAGATTTCCGCTACCCTTGTCCTATGTAAGGACAAAGTGGTTTAATTACAGAGAGTGCTTTGTACTTATTAGAGCATGGTTTGCCATCCAACCACCTCATTCTCTGTCATCCCGTCCTCCTCCTGCCTTCAATCTTTCCCAGCACCAGGGTTTTTTCCAATGAGACAGTTCTTCTCATCAGGTAGCCAAAGTATTGGAGTTTCAGCTTCAGCACCAGTCCTTCCAATGCATATCCAACACTGATCTCCTTTAGGATGGACTGGTTGGATCTCCTTGCAGTCCAAGGGACTCTCAAGAGTCTTCTCCAACACCACAGTTCAAAAGCATCAGTTCTTAAGTGCTCAGTTTTCTTTATAGTCCAACACTCATATCCATACATGACCACTGAAAAAACCATAGCTTTGATGAGACAGACCATTGTTGGTAAAGCAATGTCTCTGCTTTTTTATATGCTCTGCTTTTTAATCTCTTTGTGGATATTAATTATAGTTTTTAAGATGTCTTTATTTCATCTGATCTTCTTTTTCCTAATGTTTCTCTTGCCTTAAGTCTTTATTCAAATTACTAGAGGTTCTTGGGGGCCTACTCTTTTTTTTAATTAATAAGATTTATTTTTTTAAATTTTATTTTATTTTTAAACTTTACAATATTGTATTAGTTTTGCCAGATATCAAAATGAATCTGCCACAGGTATACATGTGTTCCCCATCCTGAACCCTCCTCCCTCCCCGTACCATCCCTCTGGGTCGTCCCAGTGCACCAGCCCCAAGCATTCAGTATCCTGCATTGAACCTGGACTGGTGACTCGTTTCATACATGATATTATACATGTTTCAATGCCATTCTCCCAAATCTTCCCACCCTCTCCCTCTCCCACAGAGTCCATAAGACTGTTCTATACATCAGTGTCTCTTTTGCTGTCTCGTACACAGGGTTAATTTTTATAGCAGTTTTAGATTTACAGCAAAACTGAACAGAAAGTAGAGAGTTTCCATATATCCCATGTTGGCACACATGCACAACCTCTCCTACCGTTACTCTTCTGCACCACAGTCTACATTTGTTACATTGATGTGCATGTTCATTTTTTAAAGTAAAGTTGCAAAGTTCTAGATGCATTGTATGGGTAGTGTATATTGACTGGTAAGACTGGCATGAAATAATTCACTGCACAGCTGGGTTTTTCATTGAAAGTGAAAGCATTAGTCTCTCACTTGTATCTGACTTTATGACCCCATGGACTAGCCTACCAGGCTCCCCATCCATATAATTGTCTAGGCATGAACACAGGAGTGGGTAACCATTCCCTTCTCCAAGGGATCTTCCCAACCCAAGGATCGAACCCAGGTCTCCTGCATTGCATGCAGATTCTTTACCATCTGAGCCACCAGGGTTTTTCATTGGACACACTAAAATGTTATTTCTATATGTTCTTTCCTCTACTTCAGCTTCTCTTGAAAAGTGTCCTTCATGGGTACAAACAGAAGCAATTGTTTTGCAACTGTGCTGGGAAGGAGGACTGGCCTTGGAGGTTTTACCATTTGTTATATAGACAGAGCATACCTGAAGGCAATAAATCCAGTGTCAGCCTAACCTGGATGAACCCAGATGAAATGACTGGTTCGTATAGCTGAGATTTTTGTTCTGTTTGTTTTGCAGCATTTTCATTGCAATAACTGAAAAAAATAGCTGTATGCAGTAGGTAGAATGATGCAGCCCAAATATATCAGATCTTAATTCCTGAGATTTGTGAATGTTTCCTTATATTGAAAAAGGATCTTGTTGTTGTTCAGTCACTCAGTCATGTCCTACTCTTTGTGACCCCATGGATTGCAGCACACCAGGCTTCCCTGTCCTTCACCATCTCTACACAGATATGATTAGGTGAAGAATCTTGAAATGGGCAGATTACCCTAAAGAGGTGGGTCCTAAATACCATTACAAGTGTCCCTGTGAGATAGGGGCAGAGGAAGATTACACACAAAAGGGGAGATTACACACAAAAGGGAAGGGAAGGTTATTTAATGTAGTCTGAAGCAAGAAATGGAATATCTTCTAGAGCCTATGGAGACATTCGGGTCCTGCCAAGCCTTGATTTTAGCCTATTGATACTGATTTTGGATATCTGGCCTCTAGAGTTATAATAGAATAAATTTATCTTTTTTTTAAGCCATAAATTCTGTGATAATTTGTTAGAGCAAGCATAATTGAGTGAAATTTGATTAACTTTTCTTGGATTTCTGCATTATATTTGACTTGATTTTCCTTTCCTCTCATTTCCATTGTACTAGGAAATTACTTGTGATGCGCTAATGTAATATTCTATTTTGAATATACCCTGAGTTCTGAATAATTTTTAAACCTTTTTAGCTCCATCTTCCCATCCAAAGTTAACCTTTTTTTGAATATGTTCTTTCAGGTTCTTGGTGTGAGTTGATAGCTAATACTTTGATGAATGTATCATATTAATTATAGTTGTTGAGACCTCTGTATCTAAAGGTAGTATTTCGTTTATCACTGTAGCCTAAAAATCAGCCCCAACCTTAATGATTTAAAGCAATATTTTATTTGATTTTATTATCTCTTACAGTATCTGTGGGTCTGAAATTTGGAAGCATTTTTTTGGGAGACAATTTTCCATGTCCATTGCATTTCTGCACACGTATGAAAGAGGAATTGATGATTTTGTTACATACATTTTATTTATTTTTTCATTTTTTTTAAGTCAATTTTATTTTATTTTTAAACTTTACAAATTGTATTAGTTTTGCCAAATATCAAGATGAATCCGCCACAGGTATACATGTGTTCCCCATCCTGAACCCTCCTCCCTCCTCCCTCCCCATACCATCCCTCTGGGTCGTCCCAGTGCACTAGCCCCAAGCATCCAGTATCGTGCATCGAACCTGGACTGGCAACTCGTTTCATACATGATATTATACATGTTTCAATGCCATTCTCCCAAATCTTCCCACCCTCTCCCTCTGCAACAGAGTCCATAAGACTGTTCTATACATCAGTGTCTCTTTTGCTGTCTCATACACAGGGTTATTGTTAGCATCTTTCTAAATTCCATATATATGTGTAAGTATACTGTATTGGTGTTTTTCTCTCTGGCTTACTTCACTCTGTATAATAGGCTCCAGTTTCATCCACCTCATTAGAACTGATTCAAATGTATTCTTTTTAATGGCTGAGTAATACTCCATTGTGTATATGTACCACAGCTTTCTTATCCATTCATCTGCTGATGGACATCTAGGTTGCTTCCATGTCCTGGCTATTGTAAACAGTGCTGCGATGAACATTGGGATACACGTGTCTCTTTCCCTTCTGGTTTCCTCAGTGTGTATGCCCAGCAGTGGGATTGCTGGATCATAAAGCAGTTCTACTTCCAGTTTTTTAAGGAATCTCCACACTGCTCTCCATAGTGGCTGTACTAGTTTGCATTCCCACCAACAGTGTAAGAGGGTTCCCTTTTCTCCACACCCTCTCCATTTGAGGATGTTTATATAGCAATGAATTTTGGAAGACAGATGCAGTGTGTCTTCACAGTTCATAACAGGACTCATTGATCTGGTTCTCGTTCATGTAGCTCAGATATTTGCAGTCAAACTCTTTTATGCATCAGAGGGAGCTGGAGATCTCTACCTTCACTATTATTCTAGGTTATCTCCATGGGGATCTCAACACATGGTAGTTGAAGCTTTCAACACATCACAGTATCAGGGTAGTCATACTGCATGCAGAAGACGCAAGAATGAAGAGTCCAGTGAGCAAGGCAGAAGATGCTTCATTTATGGCTGCATATACAAAGTCATATGGAGAAGGCGATGGCACCCCACTCCAGTACTCTTGCCTGGAAAATCCCATGGATGGAGGGGCCTGGTGGGCTGCAGTCCATGGGGTCGCTAGGAGTCGGACACAACTGAGCAACTTCACTTTCACTTTTCACTTTCATGCATTGGAGAAGGAAATGG
>NW_011495082.1:19392921-19483850 GCF_000754665.1 Bison bison bison
AGGTCCATGGGGTCGCTAGGAGTCGGACACAACTGAGCAACTTCACTTTCACTTTTCACTTTCATGCATTGGAGAAGGAAATGGCAACCCACTCCAGTGTTCTTGCCTGGAGAATCCCAGGGACGGGGGAGCCTGGTGGGCTGCCGTCTATGGGGTCACACAGAGTCGGAGACGACTGAAGCGACTTAGCAGCAGCAGCAGCATACAAAGTCATGTGGTATCATTTCAGAAGCATTCTGTTAGTTACAAGCAAATCAAATGTCCACTTAAATTCAGACAATCTTCTCTTTATGACGAGCAGCAATATTTGTGAAAAGCATCTGATACTAGAGCTATTGTAATGCCCATCTTTGGAAAATATAATCTACTGCAGTGGGACCAGCAAGGATAGAACCAAAAACTTCACATGTGTGTGTGTGTGTGTATATAGTATATATATCATATACATGTATGTATAAATATAAAATATTAAATATTTATAATTAAATATATAAAATAAATACATACACACACACATACTTGGTTTCCTTTTCTCTGGGAACTCTGCCTGATACAAATGTCTGAAAAACATTGACTCAAACAAAATAAAGGGACGGTTTGGACCCTTATTATCTCCAAGCCAAACGTTTGATATGTTAGTTTAATCTACAAGACATTACTTTTCCAACAAAGGTCCGTCTAGTCAAGGCTATGTTTTTTCCAGTGGTCATGTATGGATGTGAGTTGGACTGTGAAGAGCGCTGAGCACTGAAGAATTGATGCTTTCGAACTGTGGCGTTGGAGAAGACTCTTGAGAGTACCTTGGACTGCAAGGAGATCCAACCAGTCCATTCTGAAGATCAGCCCTGGGATTTCTTTGGAAGGAATGATGCTAAAGCTGAAACTCCAGTACTTTGGCCACCTCATGCGAAGAGTTGACTCATTGGAAAAGACCCTGATGCTGGGAGGGACTGGGGGCAGGAGGAGAAGGGGACGACAGAGGATGAGATGGCTGGATGGCATCACTGACTCGATGGACTTGAGTTTGGGTGGACTCCGAGTGTTGGTGATGGACAGGGTGGCCTGGAGTGCTGCAATTCACAGGATCGCAGAGTCAGACACGACTGAGTGACTAAATTGAACTGAATACTGCAACCAGACAACTGGAATGTGTTCATTATATCCGCATGTACACGTGAGGAAACAGAGGTTGGGTAAAGGTAAACAAAATGCCTAACCACTTAGGAGATGAGAGCCGGGGCTGCAACGGGATGGTATGCCTTTCCCCTCTACAGCATGTTGCTATCATCAGTCATGCGACAGCTGACCTTAGTATTTATCTTAAAACATCAACAAATTATTTGTTTCATATTTAAGAATATTATAAATTATTGATAAATCAAAATTTGATGCTTTTTTAAGTGAAGAATGGTGACTCATTCCCTATTGTTCTAGATTCTTTAACTAGCTACCTCTTTTTATAAGGAATTATTTATACCTATAAAATATAAATGTTTAGCATAAAAGTATCTTAATGATATATCTATGAGTAGAAATTTATTATGAAATGGAAAGTCAGGATACTTTCACTAAAAACACTGATGTTGTATTTTTTCATAATCATATTAACATAAAATCTAACTTTCAGTTTCTGGTTATAAAAAAAATATATATATATATATATATGGATTACTGAAATTTTATAAAATATAGAATACAATAAAGAAAAAGCAAACTAACTACAATTCAATTTTTCAGATATAATCATATTTATTACTTCAGCATGTAACTTCCAAGAATATTCAATGCATACAATGTATACCTGTGGTGGATTCATTTTGATACTTGGCAAAACTAATACAATTATGTAAAGTTTAAAAATAAAATCAATCAATGCAAAAAAAAAAAAAGAAAAATTGTACCATATTTAGCATTTGCACTTGTTTTTCATTTACTGCATAATAAGCAGAAATTCCATGTCTCTTCATATGATTTTTGATAGCTATTGTGCATTTTAGTTTCCTGGTGGATTCCCTGGTGGCTCTGTCAATAAAGAATCTGCCTGCAATGCAGGAGACCTGGGTTCAATCCCTAGGTTGGGAAGATCCCCTGGAGAAGGGCGTGGCTACCCACTCCAGTATTCTTGCCTGGAGAATCCCCATGGACAGAGGAGCCTGGCAGGCTACAGTCCATGGGGTCTCATGTGACTGAGTGACTAAGCAGACATATTGTGCATTTTACATATGCAACAAGTCAAAATTTATTTATTCATACTCCTACTTTAGACAAAGTGAAAAGCGGAAACACCATATTATAAATGGCAATATCTGTCATCTTCACACATACATCTTTGCTCATTTTCGATAATTTCTTTAGGAAAGTATCCTGAAATTAGAATTTCTGACTAAACAATATGACATTTAAGCTTATATAATAATGATTAAACTCCAGTTGCTTTATTTAGTCTACTTACTTGCCTTCCAACATAACTGGCCTTTTAAAAACACTCACCAACCTTTTTTAGAATATCATGTGGTTAAATTATTACGATTACTGTAAAAAATTCTTAACTCTGAACTCACGTGAAATGAAATACTAACACTTTTGAGAAATTTATCATATAAAGAACAAGTACTGAATCTATATTTTAGTGCATGCCCTAAGTAATACCGATTTAATATATAATAAATTTGCTTGCATTGTTTTATAATATTTGTGAAACAGGAACTATCATTAACCTGAAAGTGGTATCCTTGTACAAGGTCATGTAACTATTAGGCAGTGAACAGCTTCTGCTTCAAGAAATGGAATAACAGAATACTTTTAACCTTCTTTGTGAAAAAAAAAAAAAAACAGACAAAATATAAGAAGCAATGCGCCTGAAGACACTATATATCAAATTAAGACAGTGTTCTCTGAAAGATGAAAGACAAATCAAGTGAGTACTAAAATTACATTGATTATGGCCTTTAAATAATATACCAAATGTGATACAGGGAGGGAAACCCAGGTAGAGTCCAGAATTGCAAAGAAGAGACAGAGGTTTGAATCCAGGGAGACAAAAAGGACTACTTCTTGAAGGACAGAGAAGCTGAGAAAAGAGAGTTGCATGTGATCATATCCCAGGAGTTGGCAAAAGGTGTCCAAGTAGAGTCTTGATCTGTATGTGTGAAGAAACGAAGGCTGAGAAAAGACCATCGAATGAGTCAGAGGGAATTATAGCTGATGTTATTTTCCAGCAAGAGTATAAAATTCATAATTCAAGGAATATTACCCAGAAGCATTTTGTAACAGTAAGGAAAATAATTGCTGCTTTGATGCTACTAAACAAAACATCAAAATCCATATAAATCACCATTTCCAAGCAACTTAACTATGTCCCTTCAAACATTTTTACAAGAATACAGAGATATTCAGAGCTCAGCAAAGAAAAATTCATATCTCCCAGTTAATAAAATATTACCAGCCATATGAAGAAGCAGTAAATATGACCCACATGAGGAGAAAAATCAATTCTGGTAGATCCAGAATATTGGAAAAGATGTTACAATTAGAAAACAGGTACATAAGCCCTGTTATTACTGTATTAAACATATTTACACAGTTAAGTATCAATAAGGAAGGTATAAAAAGTTCCAAACTTAACTTAAAAAATAAGTTGTTTTTACTTTTTAAGAAATAAAAAGTAAAATGTCTGAAATGAAAAATACATTGATATAAATAGTAGCAAATTAGATAGAAGGAACTTGAACACATCTTAGGATAAAGTACCCAATATGAAACACAGAGGGGAAAGTAATTTAAAAAAATAAACAGTATCAGTGAACACTCTAATATAACTGGGGTTCCTCAAAAGGAAGAGAAAGGTGAGAAAGAAAAATATGTGAAGAATAAATGTTGAAATTTTCCAAATTTGCTAAAAAAAACCCCACAAACCTATAAACCTATAGATTCAAGGTCAATAAACCACTGTAAACATAAAAAACACTAAACCAAAGCATATCATAATTAAATTGCTCAAAATAAGAAATAAGAACACAATCTTAAACATATGTAGAGAGAGGGCAAGTTGTATATGTAGTAACAATGGTAATGATCACAGTAGATTTTTCCATCACAAATAAAGAAGAAAAGGAGTATAGAGCAACGTCTTCAAACTACTGAAAATAAAAAACAGCAAAAAAAAAAAAAAACACAAAAACTATCAACTTAGAATTCTATACCAAGGTTAATTTTTTTTTAAATGAGCAAGCTTAACAATAATAAACAGAAGAAAACTCCAGGCTCATATCACTTAGGAACTTAGTCACAAGAATTTTCAATAAAATATTAGGAAGTTCCAAGAATGCAGAAAAATTATTATTTTTTTAAAAAGGACAAATAGAACTTACTCCAGGTATGCAAAGGTGGTCCAACATTTGGCAATTAATCTACAGTATCAATAATGTCTGCAACAGCAATAGACTAAAAGAGAAAATAATTAATTGACAAACTGAAATGATCACATGATGCAAAGAAAAAAAAGCATTTTACAAAATCTGATACTATTCAGGATATAAACTCACAACATACTAAGAATAGAGAACCTCTTCTATCTGATAAAAAACATCTCCAAAAAAATCTCTACAGCTAACATAATACTTAATGATGAAAGGATTGATGTTTTATCTGAGTTTGGAAACAAGGCAAAGATGTCCTCTTTTATCAGCCTTTCCAACACGATAATGGAATTTCTCACCTGAACTATGAGGCAAAATGAAAAAATAAGAGTCCTCTAGACAAGAAATGAAGATGACGTACTTTACATTTGCCAATATAGAAAATCCCGAGAAATACAGATTTTTTAATAAGAATTAATAAGTGAATTTATTAAGGTCTAGGATACAAGATTATCATAGGGAAATAAATTATATTACTACATACTATCAATAACCATGTGGACACTGATGTTAAAAATACAATATTGTTTAAAATGCAATAGTGTTAAAATAGAATACTCTTTAAAATTTTCTCAAAATAAATGACCTTGTAACTACTAGATCTGCCTGAAAGCATTAATTACAATAGATCTGAAGTGTAAGAAACTTAAAGGAAGCCCTTCAAGTAGAAGAAAAATAATATGGGATAGAAATATTAGTATATGCAAAGCCATGAAGGACATGAGAATAGAAACCACACTGTAAATATCTGACTTTTAAAAGTTTGACTTATTTATTTTTAATAGGAGAATAATTGGTTTACAAAATTGTGTTGGTTTCTGCCGTATATCAACATGAATCAGCCATACGGATACATATGTCCCCTGCCTCTTAAACCCTCTCTCCTACCTCCCGCCCCACCTCATCCCCGTAGGTTGTCACAGAGTGACAGCAATTTCCCACTGCCTATCTATTTTACATCCAGTAGTATCTGTTTCTATGCTACTCTCTCAATTCGTCCCACCTTCTCCTTCCCCCACTACATCAACAAGTCTGTTCTCCATGTCTACACCTGCACTGCTGTCCTGCAAATACATTCATCAATACTATCTTTCTAGAGTCCATATATATGCATTAATGTATGATCTGTGTTTTTCTCTAATTTATTTCATTCTGACTCTAGGTTTTCATCCACATCATTAGAACTGACTCAGATGTGTTCCTTTTTATGGTTGAGTAATATTCCATTGTATATATGTACCACATTTTTTTAAACATTCATCTGTTGATAGACATCTAGGTTGCCGCAATGAAAACGGAGGATACATGTGTTTTTTCCAATTATTCTTTTCTCATGGTATATGCCTGGTAGTGGGATTGTTGAGCCATAAGGTAGTTCTATTTTTAGTTTTTTAAGTAACATCCATACTGTTCTCCATAGTGACTGTATCAATTTACATTCCCATGAACAGTTCAGGAAGGATACCTTTTCTCCACACCCACCCCACCGTTTACTGTTTGTAGAGTTTTTGTTGATGGCCACTCTGACCATTGTATTGATTTGTATTTCTCTCATAATGAGTGATGTTGAGCATCTTTTCATGTGTTTATTAGCTGTCTGTATGTCTCCTTTGGATAAATGTCCCTTTAGGTCTTCTGTCCACTTTTTGATTGGGTTGCCTTTTTTTTTTTTTTCCTGGTATTGAGCTGCATGAACCAGTTACATATCTGACTTAAAAAAAAATAACATATATCTCTTTAAAAGGCAATTGATTACTGAAACAAAAGTAACACTATTTTGAGAGTTTACAAATTGTGTATGTATTTGAGAGAATATTTGAAAATCAGTTAAGTTGAGAAATGGGAGTATATTTTAAGATTTCCATACTTAACATGAATTGGTATAATATCAATTGAGGGTAAACAGTGATGTTAAGGATGTATAAATTAAGTCCAAATAACCACTAAAATAAATACAGTTAGTCAGCTCATAAAAAATGCTCAATACATAAGGAAGCAGGACAAGAGAGAAAAAGGAGGATAATACAAAAGGGACAAGTGAAAAAAAAATCATAAGCAAGACAGTACATTCAAAACAACCCATATTAATAATCACATTAAAAATAAATGGTCAAAACAATCTAATTAAAAACCAGAGTGCGTCAAAGTAAACAGAAAAGCAAGATATCTAAATCCACTTGAAAATAGAAATATAAATAAATTTATAAAGTAAAAGGATAGTAAAAGATAGTAAAGTAAAAGAATAGAAGATGATATACTGTTGACTCTTGAATGACTCTTGAATGGATTTGAACTCCAAGGATCTCTAATATGTATGTGAGAATTTTCTCAGTTAACATGTACTAAAATACTAGGCTGTCCACAGCTGTTTCAATTTACTGATGAGGGACTGCAGATAAGGAGGGGCCCGCTGTAGACTTACATGAGGATTTTCAGTTGCATGGAGGGTTGGCCTCCCTAATCTCCATGTTGTTCAAGGATCAACTGCAAATAATAGTCAAAGTAAAGCTGGAGATACACATTTAAACATGTACACATAATGGGAAGCAGACATTATACAAATATGTTTTGGTGTAAAAATTTTACAAGGGATACACAAGATCATGTCACATGACAAAGGGATCAATTTATCGATAGAATGTACAATCCTAAAAATTTTGCACTTAATAACAGATTTCAGAATAAATAAAACAAAAAGTAAGAAGTAATAGACAAATCTGTAAGTATTTGTGGATAATTAGTGATTGATATCGGAGAAGGCAATGGCACCCCACTCCAGTACTTTTGCTTGGAAAATCCCATGGACGGAGGAGCCTGGTAGGCTGCAGTCCACGGGGTCTCTAGAGTCGGACACGACTGAGAAACTTCACTTTCACTTTTCACTTTCATGCATTGGAGAAGGAAATGGCAACCCACTCCAGTGTTCTTGCCTGGAGAATCCCAGGGATGGGGGAGCCTGGTGGGCTGCCGTCTATGGGGTCACACAGAGTTGGACACGACTGAAGCGACTTAGCAGCAGCAGCAGCAGTGATTGATATAAAAAAAATAACTGGAAAGTCAGGAAGGACACAGAAGACTGGAGCAATGGTATCAATCAACATTCAGTTCAGTTCAGTTCAGTCGCATTGCAGCATGCCAGGCCTCCCTGTCCATCACCATCTCCCAGAGTTCAGTCAAACTCACATCCATCGAGTCAGTGATGCCATCCAGCCATCTCATCCTCTGTCGTCCCCTTCTCCTCCTGCCGATGATCCCTCTCAGCATCAGAGTCTTTTCCAATGAGTCAACTCTTCGCATGAGGTGGCCAAAGTATTGGAGTTTCAGCCTTAACATCATTCCTTCCAAAGAAATCCAAGGGCTAATCTCCTTCAGAATGGACTGGTTGGATCTCCTTGCAGTCCAAGGGACTCTCAAGAGTCTTCTCCAACACCACAGTTCAAAAGCATCAATTCTTTGGTGCTCAGCTTTCTTCACAGTCCAACTCTCACATCCATTCATGACCACTGGAAAAACTATAGCCTTGACTAGATGGACCTTTGTTGGCAAAGTAATGTCTCTGCTTTTGAATATGCTATCTAGGTTGGTCATAACTTTTCTTCCGAGGAGTAAGCGTCTTTTAATTTCATGGCTGCAGTCACCATCTGAAGTGATTTTGGAGCCCTCAAAAATAAAGTCTGCCACTGTTTCCCCATCTATTTCCCATGAAGTGATGGGACCAGATGCCATGATCTTCATTTTCTGAATGTTGAGCTTTAAGTCAATTTTTTCATTCTCCTCTTTCACTTTCATCAAGAGCCTTTTTAGTTCCTCTTCACACTACCTAATTTATAAATCACTCCACACAACAGCAGAATACACATTCTTTCAAATAAAAATTGAATATTTATAAAAGCAGACCACTTTTCAAAGCACATCAAACGTGTGGGGTGTCAGTAAAGCGGTACTTAGGAGAAATACTATGTCAGTAGATATATGTATTAAAAATAAACTCAGTTTCTCCATAAAGAAACTAGAAAAGTGGTAAGAAAATTAAGTTGAAAAAAATTGAAGAAAGAAATATGAAAGGTCAAGAGTCACAATTAATGGATGGAAAAGAGAGACATGACAGAGGGAAACCAACTAAGCCAAAGGTGAAACTGTGAGACAATCAACAAAGGGATAAAACTTGAGCCAACGAGTTGGGCAGAAATTGGCGGTGGGAGGAACTGGCCCTTGGCCTGTTTTCATGTGGCCTATGTGCTACGAATTTTCTAAAAAGGGCTGCAAAGACCAAAATAATAATAATAATTTATTTTGTTTTTAAGGCTAAAAACATCCCATTGTATATGTGTATCACTATTTGTCCATTTATCTATTGATAGAATTTTGGGTGTTTTTTTCCTTCTCTTGGCTACAAGAAAATACCGCAATGGGTATCTGTGTGCTTTCTTCAGCAAAATGTCATTTCAGTGGGGGTTGTTATATATATATATATAACCCTTAATATGTTCATCTAGGTTCCTTATTCTCACTTTCTGAAGAGTTTTTAATCATAAATGGGTGTAATATTTTGTCAAAAGTTTTTTCTGCATCTATTTAGGTAATGCTCAAAATCCTTCAAGCTAGGTTAGCAATACATGTACCAAGAACTTCCAGATGTACAACTGTTGCTTCTTGACCTGCATACAGGTTTCTCAGGAGGCAGGTTAGGTGGTTTGGCATTCTCATCTCAGATATTTCAACAGTTTCTTGCTATCCACATAGTCAGAGGTTTTGGCATAATCCTAAAGCAGAAGTAGATGTTTTTCTGTAACTCTCTTCCTTTTTCTATGATCCAACAGATATCGACAATTTGACCTCTGCTTCCTCTGTCTTTGCTAAATTCAGCTGAACATTTGGAAGTTCTCTGTTCACATACTGTTTCAGGCTCAGTTGGAGAGTTTTAAGCATTACATTGCTAATGTGTGAGATGAGTGCAATTGTACAGTAGTTTGATCATTCTTTGTTATTGCCTTTCTTTGGGATCGGAATGAAAACTGACCTTTTCCAGTCCTGTGGCCACTGCTGAGTTTTCCAAATTTGCTGGCACATTGAGTGCAGCACTTTAACAGTACCTTTTTTTTTTTAGGATTTGAATTGGCTCACCTGGAATTCCACCAAATCCAATGTTTGTAGTGTTACTTCCTAAGGCCCTCTTGACTCCAAATGCTTTCCCTCTACTATCTGGAGTAAGATATGACTGTCCACTCTTGAAGGAGGAAAATGGTCAGCCACTCCAGTGTTCTGGCCTGGAGTATTCCATGGACAGAGGATCAATGCAGGTTATAATACATGGTGTTGCACAGTCTGACATCCCTGAGCAAAGTAGGCACACCACCATTCTTATTACTTCTGTTTACCATAGCCTAGAAGTTTGACAAAGACCAAAAGTAGTTCAAGGACAATAAAAATAGATAACATATATGTATATATTGGAAGGAAAAAGTGAAATGGTTTCTACACACAGATGATACAATCATCTATGTAGAAAATCTGATAGTCTATAAAAGCTTCTAATATTGATTTGTGACTTTAACATGGTTTAGGGTACAAAAATTTGTTTTTATATTCCAGCAAAAAGAAATTAGACACAATTAAATATCAATTAATTTTAATAATAAAACAGCTGTGAAATACTTAGATATGACAGACCATCTACAAAACCTCTTCACAGAAGCAATATTCCTAAGCAATTAAAGACCTAAATAAACAGAAAGCTATATCTGAATTATGAGTCTGAAGATTCAATATCTTTAAATTTGCCAAATATAAATCTAATTCAATGCAAATCTAATCAAAACCACAGTTTTTTTTTTTTTTTTTCTTTTTAAGAAAATTTGAATTCAAGTATGGCAAAGCCTTTGACTGTGTGGATCACAACAAATTGTGGAAAATTCTGAAAGAGATGAGACTACCAGACCACCTGACCTGCCTTTTGAGAAAACTCTATGCAGATCAGGAAGCAATAGTTAGAACTGGACATGGAACGACAGACTGGTTCCAAAATGGGAAAGGAGTACATAGAGTCTGTATATTGTCACCCTGCTTATTTAACGTATATGCAGAATACATCATGAGAAACACTGGGCTAGATGAAGCACCAGCTGGAATCAAGATTGCTGGGAGAAATATCAATAACCTCAGATATGCAGATGACACCACCCTTATGGCAGAAAGTGAAGAAGAACTAAAGAACATCTTGATGAAAATGAAAGAGGACAGTGAAAAAGCTGGGTTAAAGCTCAACTTTCAGGAAACTAAAATCATGGCATCCACTTTCATCACTTCATGGGAAATAGATGGGGAAACAGTGGAAACAGTGTCAGACTTTATTTTTGGGGGCTCCAAAATCACTGCAGATGGTGATTGCAGCCATGAAATTAAAAGATGCTTACTCCTTGGAAGAAAAGTTATGACCAACCTAGATAGCATATTCAAAAGCAGAGATATTACTTTGCCAACAAAGGTATGTCTAGTCAAGGCTATAGTTTTGCAGTAGTCATGCATGGATGTGAGAGTTGGACTATAAAGAAAGCTGAGTGCCAAAGAATTGATGCTTTCGAACTGTGGTTATTGGGGAAGACTCTTGAGAGTCTCTTGGACTGCAAGGAGATCACACCACCAGTCCCTCCTAAAGGAAATCAGTCCTAAATATTCATTGGAAGGACTAATGTTGAAGCTGAAACTTCAATACTTGGGCCACCTGATGTGAAGAACTGACTCATTGGGAAAGACCCTGGTGATGGGAAAGATTGAAGGCAGGAGGAGAAGGGGACAACAGAGGATGGGATGGTTTGGTGGCATCACCAACTCAATGAACATGAGTTTGGGTAAACTCTGGGAGTTGATGACAGACAGGGAGGCCTGGCATGCTGCAGTCCATGGGTCACAAAGAGTTGGACACAACTGAGTGGCTGAACTGAACTGAACTGATAAATTCATTAGAAATGCAAAAGACCTAACAAAGTTGAGATAGCTAGAGGGAAGCTGCTATGTAACACAGGAAACCCAGCCTGGTGCTCTGTGGTGACCTTGAGGAGTGGGATGGGAAGGGAGAGGGAGGCTTATGAGGGTGTATAGATAGCTAAATAGATAGGTAGATGAATGTCGTTCATTTGTGCCCGAACTTTGTGACTGCATGGACTGTAGGTCATTGAATTCTCCAGGCCAGAATACTGGCTTGGGTAGTCTTTTCCTTCTCCAGGGGAATTTTCCCAACCTAGGGATCCAACCAAGGTCTACTGCATTGTAGATGGATTCTTTACCAGCTGAGCCAACAGGAAGCCCTTGAATTATAAATATATAATTATAAATTATATTAAATTATAAATTATAAATATAAAATCACTGCAGATGGTGACTGCAGCCATGAAATTAAAAGACGCTTACTCCTTGGAAGAAAAGTTATGACCAACCTAGATAGCATATTGAAAAGCAGAACATTACTTTGCCAACAAAGGTCCATCTAGTCAAGGCTATGGTTTTTCCAGTGGTCATGTATGGATGTGAGAGTTGGACTGTGAAGAAAGCTGAATGCCGAAGAATTGATGCTTTTGAACTGTGGTGTTGGAGAAGACCCTTGAGAGTCCCTTGGACTGCAAGGAGATCCAACCAGTTCATTCTGAAGGAGATCAGCCCTGGGTGTTCTTTGAAAGGTATGATGCTAAAGCTGAAACCCCAATACTTTGGCACCTCATGTGAAGTGTTGACTGATTGGAAAAGACTCTGATGCTGGGAGGGATTGGGGGCAGGGGGAAAAGGGGACAACAGAGGATAAGATGGCTGGATGGCATCACTGACTCGATGGACATGTGTCTGAATGAACTCTGGGAGTTGGTGATGGACAGGGAGGCCTGGCGTGCTGCAATTCATGGGGTCTCAAAAGAGTTGGACACAACTGAGTGACTGAACTGAACTGAATATATATATATATATATATGTGTGTGTGTGTGTGTGTATATAAAATTGTGATATAAAAAATTTAGAAAATTTCTTTGACAATGTTAAATGAATAAATAGCCATGGCAGAAGCTGTGGGAAAAAAAAAAAAAAAAACATTTGTGAAGCATACATTTGATAACGGGTTTTCATCTATAATAAAGTTGAAACCATATAAGAACTTTCTCAACCTTTTAAGAAATAACAAAAGATTGAAACAGACCATAGAAGATATACAGTAAAAACATACACATGATAAGATGTTCTACTTCATTAGCCCCTAGATAAATATACATTAATATCTCATTAAAATATGTTAGAATGACTACAATGAAACAGGCTACCATGCACCTGTTGACAAAGATGTGGAGAAACTGCAACTCTTGGACTTTTCTGATGATAATGTCAAATATTACAACCACTTCATGAAACATTTTAGCAGCTTCTAAAACAAGTTAAGCATATACTTAGCTTGTATCCTACCCACTTTAAATCCTATATATTGAATAACTTTTTTTAAAAAATGTATATTGGTTTTGGATAAAAATGGTGAAGAAGGAAGACATGGATTTCACCACTACATGTGGAACAGTTTTCACTGGAATTTAGCTGGAGACTGGCAGAAAAACTCCTGTACAACCAAGGCTGTAAGAAAGGTCCACATGGAATCAGGTAGGTAGGAAGAGAAGTGATCAGGTCAGGATCTATTCTGATGGGAGGGAATTCAATGGGAAAGGGGAAATGCATGGGAGGAGATATGCCCTAAGGAGGAGGTGGTTTGAGCCACATATTGGGCCCCCCAGTTCTGGAGACTGATACACAGAAGACAAGCTCCCGTGGCTGGTTGGAGGGATAATGGGACTGAGAGAAGGGCCATAAGAAACCTGAACTCTGCTCAAGAGGAGGATACAGTGCCAGCTTGCTTTGAAACAGGAAGAAGATGGCAGACTGAAGACTGTTGTGCTGGTTGCCTGATCTCTCGAGACTGTCTGTTGTGCACCTCAGCTGGAGCCAAACATGACATGACAATACATTTAGAAAACCCCCAAATTTCCACCAAAAAGCTACTAAAAGTAACAATGAATCCACTAAAGTTCAAGATACAAGACTAAGATACATCAAGCTGTTGCTTTTCTCTACATTAACAATGAAATATAAGAAAGAGAAAGCAAAAAAAAAAAAAAAATCTCGTTTAAAATTGCATAAAAGAGAATAAAATTCCAAAGAAAAAGTTAACCAAAAAAGTGAGAGACTTATCCTCTGAAAATTCTAAGACACTGATGAGAGGAACTGGATATGGTACAAAGAAATGGAAAGATATCCTTTGTTCTTGGAAGAATGAATACTGTTAAAGTGTCCATACAACCCAAAGCAACCTACAGATTTAATGTAATCCCTATCAAATCTGTATGCAAGTCAGGAAGCAACAATTAGAACTGGACATGGAACAACAGACTGGTTCCAAATAGGAAAAGGAGTATGTCAAGGCTGTATACTGTCACCCTGTTTATTTAACTTATATGCAGAGTACATCATGAGAAACGCTGAACTGGAAGAAACACAAGCTGGAATCAAGATTGCCAGGAGAAATATCAATAACCTCAGATATGCAGATGACACCACCCTTATGGCAGAAAGTGAAGAGGAACTCAAAAGCCTCTTGATGAAAGTGAAAGTGGAGAGTGAAAAAGTTGGCTTAAAGCTCAACATTCAGAAAACGAAGATCTTGGCATCCGGTCCCACCACTTCAAGGGAAATAGATGGGGAAACAGGGGAAACAGTGTCAGACTTTATTTTTCTGGGCTCCAAAATCACTACAGATGGTGACTGCAGCCATGAAATTAAAAGATGCTTACTCCTTGGAAGGAAAGTTATGACCAACCTAGATAACATATTCAAGAGCAGAGACATTACTTTGCCAACAAAGGTCCATCTAGTCAAGGCTATGGTTTTTCCAGTGGTCATGAATGGATGTGAGAGTTGGACTGTGAAGAAGGCTGAATGCCGAGGAATTGATGTTTATGAACTGTGGTTTTGGAGAAGACCCTTGAGAGTCCCTTGGACTGCAAGAAGATCCAACCAGTCCATTCTGAAGGAGATCAGCCCTGGGATTTCTTTGGAAGGAATGATGCTGAAGCTGAAACTCCAGTACTTTGGCCACCTCATGCAAAGAGTTGACTGATTGGAAAAAACCCTGATGCTGGGAGGGATTGGGGGCAAGAGGAGAAGGGGACGACAGAGGATGAGATGGCTGGATGGCATCACTGACTCGATGGACGTGAGTCTGAGTGAACTCTGGGAGTTGGTGATGGACGGGGAGGCCTGGCATGCTGCAATTCATGGGGTCACAAAGTATCAGACATGACTGAGCGACTGATCTGATCTGATCTGATCTATCAAAATACCCAAAATATTTTTCATAGAACTTAAACAAAATATCCTAAAATTTACATAGAAGCACAAAGACTTGTGCTTTTTTGAAAGCACAATTTTGAAATTTTGCTGAATGAAAATTTTGAAAAAGCAAAGAATTTGCTTTTTGAAAAAGCAATTTTGAAAAAGAAGAACTAAACTGAAGAATCATGTTCTCTCATTTCAGACTACAAATCTGCAGTAATTAAAACAGCATGACATTGGCTCAGAAACAAACGCATAGATCAATGGAATAGAATAGAAATCCCAGAAATAAACCCATTTGCCTATGGCCAACTGACCTATAATACAGAAGGAAGAATATACAATGGAGAAAAGATTGTCTCTTTAGTAAGTGGTGCTGAGAAAACTAGACAGCTATATGTTTATAAAAGTGAGATTAGAACATTTTCTCATACCATATATAAAAATAAGGTCAAAAGGAATTTAAACCTCAGTATAAGGCCTGAAACTCTAAATTATCTAGAAAAGAACATAGACAGAATACTCTTTTACATAAATCATAGCAATATTTATGTGTATCTGTTTCCTAAGGCAAGAGAAATACAAGCACAAATAAACAAATGGGACCTAATTAAATTTAAAAGCTGTACCACAGCCAAGGAAAACTGTCAACAAACCAAAAAAATAACCTATTGAATGGAAGAAAATATTTGCAAATTGCATAACTGATAAGGGCTAAAATATCCAAAATACATAAAGAGCTCATACAACTCAGTATCAAAGGAAAAAATAACCTGATTTAAAAAGGGACCACATGCAGTAGATATTTTTGAAGAGAATCGCAGCACTGTTTATAATAGCCAGGACATGGAAGTAACCTAGATGCCCACCAGCAGATGAATGGATAAGAAAACTCTGGAACATATACACAATGGAGTATTACTCAGCCATTAAAAAGAATACATTTGAATCAGTTCTAATGAGGTGGATGAAACTGGAACCTATTATACAGAGTGAAGTAAGCCAGAAAGAAAAACACCAATGCAGTATACTAACGCATATATATGGAATTTAGAAAGATGGTAACAATAACCCTGTGTACGAGACAGCAAAAGAGACACTGATGTATAGAAGTCTTATGGACTCTGTTGGAGAGGCAGAGGGTGGGAAGATTTGGGAGAATGGCATTGAAACATGTATAATATAATGTATGAAACGAGTTGCCAGTCCAGGTTCAATGCACGATACTGGATGCTTGGGGCTAGTGCACTGGGACGACCCAGAGGGATGGTATGGGGAGGGAGAAGGGAGGAGGGTTCAGGATGGGGAACACATGTATACCTGTGGTGGATTCATTTCGATATTTGGCAAAACTAATACAATATTGTAAAGTTTAAAAATAAAATTAAAAAAAATAAAAAATAAATATCATTAAAATAAAATACAGATATCCAATAGACACATTAGAAAATGCTCAGCATCACTAATCAACGGGGAAATACAATTCAAAACCAAAATGGGCTATCACCTCATACTTATCAGAATAGCTATCATCAAAATGTCTAGACATAAGAAATGTCAGCGAGGATATGGAGAAAGGGGACTAGCACACACTGTTAGTGTCAATGGAAATTGGTGCAGCCTCTATAGAAAACAGGATGAGTGTCCCTCAAAAATCTAAAAATAAAACTGTGATATGATCCAGCAATTCCACTCCTGGATATATATCCAGACAACCTCAAAAACACCAACTTAAAAAAAGTGCATGCACCCCAGTGTTCACCACAGCATTATTTATAATAGCCATGATAGAGAAGCAACTCAAGCGTCCATCAATAGATGAATGGATAAAGATGCGGTGTATATATGCAATGGAATATGTTCAGCTATAAAAAGGGAAATTCTGTCATCTTCAACGATGTGGATGGACCTACAGAATCTGTTTAGTGAAATAAGTCAGACAGAGGAACACAGATACTGCATGTTATCACTTATAAGTGGAATCTAAAAAATAACAGAGATGAATGTATGTAACAAAACAGACTCAGGGATATAGAGAACAAACTTTTGGATACCCTGCTGAGAGGGCGTGGGAGGACAAGAGTAAGGTTACGGGATTAAGAAAAGCAAACTAGTATGGATAAAATAGATAGGCAACGAGATGTATTTGGCAACAGCACAGGGATATATATATATATATATATATATAGCTATTATTTTATAATATCTTTAGATGGAATATAATCTATAAAAATTGCATCATCATGCTATATACCTGAAACTAATGTAACACTGTATATAAACTATGTTTCTTTTTTTTAATGTATGTTGTTGAAAAGTCTTGTCCAGGAATATTCATATTAGCTTCATTTATAAAACTGTTAAAACTTGAAACAACTCAATGTTTGTTAACAGGGGAAAAAACCTATTTCTGCCACACTCATGCAATGGAATCCTATTTAAGAATAAAGATAAAATCAGTACATACAACATGAATAATTCTTGAAATAATTATGTTTAGAAGCTAGTGTTGCACCACAAAATATATAAAACAGACAGATAAAGAAAACAAACTAGTGGATACTCTGTTGTAGATATGTACATATATTTTGAATATCTTTTACAAATTTGTACACTTTCATTTTTATAAAATTTCAGAAAATATAAACTAATCTATCCCATAGTAACACAGCAGTGTATTCTTGGGAAAAGGAGATAAAGGCAGAGTAGAAGGTAGCATGGAATACAAACCAAGAAAAAGAAACTGTGGGCTGTAATGAGTATGTTCACTCTCTTGCTTGTGGTAGATTCACAGGTGGCTATGCACATCACCGTGAGAAGGTGCTCACTTTAAAGATGCACAGTCACCTTATTTCAATCACACACAGATACAGACATAAAATTAGGGCTAAAGAAATGCCCCTTTCCAAAGGATAAGCAAGATTAAAGAAAATATCTCGCAGTTTTGCATTCTAACTCTAGATCTTAACCTGGTAACCACTGAACTATGTCACTACATTTCCCTACGGTCGTGGGCAAAGCAATAATGAGCACTTTTTGCTACCCTTTAAGCCTTGGGTTCCTAGCAGATCACTCTTGAAAGATAGAAACCTCAGACCTAAAGTGAACACTTGCTTCTTGCAGCCTTTTTCATTTATCACTGTCCACTCACGCCCGGCAGTGCCGGGGATGGGTGTAGCATTATGTTGACGGCTACAAGTGCTTTCTTCTCAAAATACATCCTCATGGTTCTGTGACTAGAACAAAAATGAAAAGGCAATTGCTGTGACACTTACTTTTCTCTCTCAGGATATCCACACACGAAAAACCAGGCTCTGTCCATCCTGGAGATTGTCTAGACTTACTTGTACAGCAGTTCACTTGAAAGGTTAAAAATACATATATATAGAAGTTTCACGTTTGTCATTGTTTCTACTGTTTCCAAGATCACACGAAGTCTATCAGGCAGCTTGCAAGCTTATTAGATTTATTTAAGTAAGAAGTCTTTGGCATTATCTGTCCTTTGTACCTCTAATGAGGAGATTTTAGCAGATGGGCTCTAATTTATAACAAGAACCTACACCCTGGATAATGAAACATAGCTGAATAAGAACTTACATAAACAAGGGCTCTCGTAAAATGCCAAAACAAATAATTTTGGCAAGTTTTAAAAATACAAGGGGCTTCTTCAAATATCATCAGGAATAAGTCATTTGGCATTTCAGTTTCATACATCAATGCTGTTGCTGTCACTATGAAAAATTGGACTTTTTGTTTACTTAAAATTTGAAATGCCATAATTTGGTTCTTGAAAAATGAGGTGGGAAAAATTAATGTCCTCCTGTTTGTGAAAAATGGGGATTTTATTAGAGCAAAGTAGGGCGGAGGAGCGTGTGCTCACCAACACTGGTAACAGTGTTTACACAGGGAGAAGTATAACAACGGGCAGGGCACGGCGGGCACGGGAGCCACAGCACTTCGGGAGCGGATGGCACAGGAGCCAGGAATACAGCCTGAACCCAGGACTGAACCAGCTCTTGGTTCTTACACACATGTAGTGAATAAATGCATCGTGAAATCAGACTCGTATTTCACAGCAGCATGAGACTCCCCAGTTAGAATGCATCTGTTAATAATAAAAATCTCCCTTCTGGAATGAGTTTAATAGGTCTTGTTCATGCCTTAAATAGGTGATCACAGCAATAAATCAGCATTATGACTTTAGTAGGTAGTAACATATGAAATAGAATATATTTTTTCTGGCATATAATTTCATCAAAATTAAGCTAAAATATTCACCCAAAGCGGTAGATTGATAAAATAATAATTATAAGCATACAGTCCTAAGAAATTTTATACTTTATGCATTCTGAAAGTAGTAAATTTAACATACATATTATCTTTGTTGTCATATGAAAAAATATTGAATATTTTTATGCCACTTCAGAAGCCAACTCTTACAAATAAAATTTGTCAAAATAAAGTTTACACACTTACTATGTTTTACAGCATGTATTCATATAGTCCCTCAGTGAATTCATTTGTTATAAACATATGAGAACATTTGGTAGATTTTAAAGATAAATGTTTACAGTTTGGGCTTTAGATGGGTCATTTTAATATTAGATTTGTATGTCAATTCAGTTAAATTTTTCCATTGCCCCCCATCTATTATACACACACAAACAAAGACACGCATACTTATGCATGAATATCAAAATCATCAAGACAATTCACCTGATAAAAATGCATATGAATACAGGTAGTTTACCCATAAATATGTCTGTATAAAACACAAATTATATAGGCAAAATAATTTCAAGAGCTGTTAGCAAGTTATATGCCTGACTTGTCTTATACAAAGTACCCATACTTTATATAATATATTGTAAAAACTCAGTTGTTAATCAGTATTCATCAAATTAATGAGAATAAATTAGTGGGTGAACTGGGCATTATTAAAGATAATGTTGACAGACTGGTGTTCTAGGCGCATAACCCTCATTGATTCTTCTAGGTAAGTGTATATAAAGCATCCTCTTTTCAGAGACGAATATATAATTTATACTCTGGTCACAGGTAATATACACAAAATTTCATGCATCCTTGTTGATTCTAGGTTTCTGTAATCTTTACTGAATTGAGGGATTATATTTACGTTCTGATGTTACTGTTTTTTTAAAAACAACTTTATTATCTATGGGATTTTATAGCATTTTCCACTAATCAGTTGGGAATTACAGTAACAGTTTATTTGCTGAGTAATTGCTACTCTTTCTGATATGTACTTCTTGCTCATGATATATTATCTTACTATATGTTTATTATGTTATTTTTCATATTTTGATTTATGATTGCTTTATTTTTGAAAGAGAATATCTGATGAAGCAAAACACATGTAGTTTTATAAAACAGTCCCAAGGCCAATATTTAAAATAGTTAAAATATACCACTAAACTGTTTTCTCATTTGCTAAAATGAAATCACATAAACTTTTAAGAAAAAGTAGGTCATATCACAGCTTTAATGTTTTGTGTCTGTCAAATATACATGCTATTATGCTTGGAATATTAACATATTCCATTTGCTTAAATAAACTAGGTAATTGGCATACTGCTCTAATTACTATAGTTTTATTATATGTCTTACTGTATGGTGACATAAATCTTCCAACTTTTTTCTTAAAAATTCTCTTGACTATTTTGGAGTGTTTGCATGGCTATATAAAGTTACTAATCTAATAAACAGTTACTGCAAAAAGGAAAAAAATAAAAAGAGATTACAGATCTTCCTGAACTTTCAATGGGTTAGGTCTCCAAACTCATGGTAAATTGAAAATATTATAAATCAAACTGAACTTAATACACTTAAACTGCTGATAGCATTCTTAGTTTGTCCTACTTTAAATGTGCTTAGAACACTATTGTTAAACTGCTGCTGCTGCTAAGTCGCTTCAGTCGTGTCCGACTCTGTGAGACCCCATAGACGGCAGCCCACCTGGGAATCCCCCGTCCCTGGGATTCTCCAGGCAAGAACACCGGAGTGGGTTGCCATTTCCTCCTCCAATGCATGAAAGTGAAAAGTGAAAGTGAAGTCGCTCAGTAGTGTCCGACTCTTAGCGAACCCTTGGGCTACACTTGGGGAAATCATCTAACACAAAGCCAATTTTATAATAGTGTTGAATATCTCCCATAATTTATTGAACTCTGTACTGAAACTGAAAGACAGAATGGTTTTATGGGAAGAGGTTTGTTTGAAGGGCATGGGGTTTTTACCCTCATGATGGTGTGAGTGTCTCGGAGCTGTGACTGCTGGCCCTGTCCAGCATCACAGGACTGTATCACACCTAATATTGTTAGCCAGGGAAAAGACCAAAATTTGAAGTTCAGTTCCTACTAAATGTGTATCACATTCTTATCATGGTAAAGCAATAATAATAATATATATATATATATATAAAATAAGCTGAATCATCTTAAGTCAGGAACCATCTGTATGTTGAAATTATATATTACAAATATGTATTAGTGTAAAGAGAACTGTCATCTTTATAATGTGGATTCTGACATTTCATGAATGCACCTCATTTCATGAATATCCCTCCACTTATTTGTGTCTTCTTCCATTTCCCTGAGTGATACTTTTATAGTTTTCTTGTGGAGATCTTACAAATCTTGTGTTAGACTTATTCCAAGATATTTGATATTTGCTAATTCAGTTTTAAATGATATTATCTACAAAGCAAACAGTAAACAAAGAACAGCTGGACTAGATATACTAAGGTCAGACAAAGTAGACTTTAAGACTAAAAACATTATTAAAATGAGAGACTCATGACAGTGTCACAAGGCTAAGATCAGTGTGTCAAACAGTAACCTTAAGATTGCCAAAAATTAGCATATGGAAAAATAAATAAATGAGAAAGAGAGGAGAGAGACAAAGAGAAACTATTTAACCTCAGCAGTTATCCAAAGAGCTAAAACTGGTTTGAAACTTTCTTTTCCTTTTTACTTTCTTCTCCCCCCCCCGCCTCCTTCCACCTTTCCTACCTCTCCCCTCCCACTTCTTTCTTTCTCTGAACTTTTCAACCACTGTAGATTTTTGGCTTTTGAATTTCTCTTATTTTCTTGTCTAGTCAGCAATTCATTTTAAATTTGTGTTTTTAATATTTTTATTCAACATTTCAGATAGTTGTAAAGAGTTTTCTCAGTGTATTTAATTGTTTATGATAATTGATGCTTTTGAACTGTGGTGTTGGAGAAGACCCTTAAGAGTCCCTTGGACTGCAAGGAGATCCAACCAGTCCATTCTGAAGGAGATCAGCCCTGGGATTTCTTTGGAAGAAATGATGCCAAAGCTGAAACTCCAGTACTCTGACCACCTCATGCAAAGAGTTGACTTATTGGAAAAAACTCTGATGCTGGTTGGATTGGGGACAGGAGGAGAAGGGGACAACAGAGGATGAGATGGCTGGATGGCATCACTGACTCGATGGACATGAGTCTGAGTGAACTCTGGGAGTTGGTGATGGACAGGGAAGGCTCGCGTGCTGCGAATCATGGGGTCGCAAAGAGTCAGACATGACTGAGAGACTGAACTGAACTGAATAACCAAAGACAAAAGTGCATCTTTCTTTTTCACTTCTGTAAGATAGGATCTAAGTTAGAGGAGTCAAAGTCATATGTTTACATGATAACTATAAGGGAAGCTAGGGAAGTCAGTTTCTGGATTTTCCTCACGAATTTTCTGCTTACAAGGTGAAAAATTTCTGAGCAATAGAAACAATAAACAAATACTGATCCCTCTGAGCGAGATGTTTCAGATGGATGGCACATTGGGATGTTATCAGAAAAATACAGTTTAATATCAACATAAAATTGTCATTAGTTCAGCTTTTAATGTATTCATATTATGGTATGCTGTTATAAAAAAGCATTACCTTGCTTTTAAGAAGTTTGTCTCTTGGCCCAAACCCATCTTTCAAGCTAAGCTGTGGTCAATTTCAGGTTTTCCTGGCATGTCTCACAAGTGAAAGCTGCCCTCAGCTCACCAGACTTGGTGTGCAGCCAGTGTCCACAACTTTCAAGAGGCAGCTACAGTCGAGAGCTCAGCAATCCTAGGCTAGCCACGCTCAGGAGCAAGTATCAATTCCTCCCCCAGGCACCACCTACTGGAGATCTGTTGTTGTTGTTTTTTTTTTTTTGTCTGTAACTCTGCAACGACCTCTGTATTAGGGGGTGTTGACTGAGGTCTCTTTCCCTCATCTGTAATCTACACTGCAGGTCATCTGGTCATTGCCATGTGCCCTTGTGACTCAGACTGTAAAGAATCTTCCTGAAATACGGGAGACCTGGGTTCAATCCCTGGGTCAGGAAGTTCCCCTGGAGAAGGGCATGGCAACCCACTGCAGTATTCTTGCCTGGAGACTCCCCATGAACAGAGATATCCTGGTGGGCTATAGTCCATGGGGTCACAAAGAGTCAGACATAACTGAGCGACTAAGCACACACATACACCACACACACACACACCACACACGCACACACACACTTCTGTGTGAGAAAATGAAATGCTGGGAAGCTTTCAGATTTCTCCTTTGCCTCTTGCCTGCTGTGTCACAGCAAGTAAATAAAGCTTTGATTGTCACTTTCAGTTGGACTCATTATGCTAAACTGACCACCTGTATACCAGATAGCTTCAAAGTTTTGTTAACATATACTTTTATTAAGTATATGCATTTTATTAAGTATATTAAAAGTATATTACATATATATTTATTGTATATTTCTTACAGATTTCTTAATGATAATATGCCTTAAGAGTGGCTAATTTAGGTTTACATGCAATCAGTACTGTAAGACAAACTCTTCCACAGAATAAATGCTATCCAAATGTTGTTAAATATTTTATTAAAAAAAAAAAAAACTAAAGAATGCTGTACTCAAATCCCACTGGCCTTCAAAGTCAAATCCCCTGGGATTTTAAAGTCTTTTTGCAGATGCACAGGTTGGGAAATATGTTGTGGGCCCTAGAAATATTGCAACAGTGTGAAAACACCTTTGGTATAATTGTTCCCCAGTCTGTGAGTTGTCTGCTCTGTGGCTTTATGGTGGGGCTAATCGTGACCTCCCAAACTCCTTATTGCCAAGTTAGTACAGTCACTAGCCCATCTTCTCATGAAATATTCCCTGGGTATCTTTAATTTTCTTGAAGAGATCTCTAGTCTCTCCCATTCTATTGTTTTCCTCTATTTCTTTGCATTGATCACTGCATGCAAAGATGAGCTCAATAAAGCACAGAAATGGTAGGGACCTAACAGAAGCAGAAATATTAAGAAGAGATTGCAAGAATACACAGAAGAACTATATAAAACAGATCTTCATGACCCAGATAACCACGATGGTGTGATTTCTCATTATCTCTGGAGTGCAGAGACAAGTGGGCCTTAGGAAGCATCACTATGAACAAAGCTAGTGGAGGTGATGGAATTCCAGTTAAGCTATTTCAAATCCTAAAAGATGTTGCTGTGAGAGTGCTGCACTCAATATGCCACCAAATTTGGAAAACTCAACAGTGGCCACAGGACTGGAAAAGGTCAGTTTTCATTCCAATCCCTAAGAAAGGCAATGCCAAAGAATATTTAAACTACAGCACAATTGCAATCATCTCACATACTAGAAAAGTAATTCTCAAAATTATGCAAGCCAGGCTTCAACACTATGTGAACCGTGAGATTCCAGATGTTCAAGCTGTATTTAGGAAAGGCAGAGGAACCAGACATCAAATTACCAACATTCAGTGAAGCATCAGGAATGCAAGAGAGTTCCAGAAAAACATCTACTTCTGCTTTACTCACTACACCAAACGAAGTATTAGAGTATGTGGATCACAACAAACTGGAAAACTGTGGAAAATTCTTAAAAAGATGGGAATATCAGAGTACCTATCTTCCTCTTGAGAAACCTGTTTTCAGGTCTAGAAGAAATGTTAGAACAAGACATGGAACAAAGGAATGGTTCAAAATTGGGAAAGGAGCAGATAAAGTCTGTATGTCACCCTGCTTATTTAACTTACATTCAGAATACATGATGTGAAATGTCACACTGGATGAAGCACAAGCTGGAATCAAGAGTGCTGGGAGAAATATCAATAACCTCAGATATGCAGATGACACCACCCTATGGCAGAAAGTGAAGAGGAATTAAAGATCCTCTTGATGAAAGCTATGGTTTTTCCAGTAGTCATGTATGGATGTGAGAGTTGGACTATAAAGAAAGCTGAGCACTGAAGAATTGATGCTTTTGGACTGTGGTGTTGGAGAAGACTCTTGAGAGTCCCTTGGACTGCAAGGAAGTCCAACCAGTCCATCATAAAGGAGATTAGTCCTGGGAGTTCATTGGAAGGATTGATGTTGAAGCTGGAACTCCAATACTTTGGCCACGTCATGCAAAGAGCTGACTCATTGGAAAAGACTCTGATGCTGGAAGGGATTGGGGGCAGGAAAAGAAGGGGACAACAGAGGATGAGATTGTTGGATGGCATCACCAACTCGATGCACATGAGCTTGGGTGAACTCCAGGAGTTGGTGATGGACAGGGAGGCCTGGCGTGCTGTGGTGCATGGCGTCGCAAAGGGTCGCACATGACTGAGCGACTGAACTGAACTGATGAAGGTGAAAGAAGTGTAAAAAGTGACCTAAAACTCACCAATTAAGATACATAGATCATCGCATCAGATCCCATCATTTCATGGCAAATAGGTGGGAAAATAATGGTAGCAGTGACAGACATTTTTTTGGGCTCCAAAATCACTGCAGATGGTGACTACAGCCATGAAATTAAAAGACACTTGCTCATTGGAAGAAAAGCTATGACCAACCCAGACAGTACATTAAAAAGCAGACACATTACTTTGCCAACAAAGGTTCATATAGTCAAAGCTATGATTTTTCCAGTAGTCATGTATGGAGATGAGAGGTGGACCATAAAAGGCTTAGCAACAAAAAATCGATGCTTTTGAACTGTGGTGGTGGAGAAGACTCTTGAGAGTCCCTTGGACTGCAAGGAAATCCAACCAGTCCATCCTGAGGAAGTCAGTCCTGGGTGTTCATTGGAAGGACTGATGCTGAAGCTGAGCTTCAATACGTTGGCCACCTGATGTGAAGAACTGACTTACTGGAAAATACCCTGATGCTGGGAAACATTGAAGGCAGGAGAAGGGGACGACAGAGGATAAGATGGTTGGATAGCATCACTGACTCATTAGACATGGGTTTGGGTGGACTCTGGGAGTAAGTGAAGGACAGGGAGGCCTGGCGTGCTGCAGTCCATGGGGTCACAAAGAGATATTCACGAC
The DNA here is from genome assembly GCF_000754665.1 of Bison bison bison. NCBI lineage: Eukaryota > Metazoa > Chordata > Mammalia > Artiodactyla > Bovidae > Bison > Bison bison. The sequence continues at coordinate 19,419,027 of NW_011495082.1, forward strand.
TGAGAGACTGAATAACAACAATGAATTTGGATACATAATATATTATTTTCTGCCATTCTTACCATCTAGAATGATGCAGAAAGAATGAGTTTGATCATCAGATCAGATCAGATCAGATCAGTCGCTCAGTCGTGTCTGACTCTTTGTGACCCCATGAATCGCAGCACGCCAGGCCTCCCTGTCCATCACCAACTCCTGGAGTTCACTCAGACTCACGTCCATCGAGTCAGTGATGCCATCCAGCCATCTCATCCTCTGTCGTCCCCTTCTCCTCCTGCCCCCAATCCCTCCCAGCATCAGAGTCTTTTCCAGTGAGTAAACTCTTCGCATGAGGTGGCCAAAGTACTGGAGTTTCAGCTTTAGCACATAGGCATGGATAAAATGAATATAATCAAAATATAAGATACAAATCAGATTTTTTAAAGTTGATAATATAGTACTGCATTACTTTTGAGACTCTTAAAAAAGGTCATTGAGCAATCACTGAGGGAAAAACATGAATAATTATTAATTTTTCCCCACTGTTGAAGAAGTGGAATGGACACAACATCAATTATACAGAGCTTTCTTTGTTTGCATCATTTACTAATCTAGTATTGTATCCTTCAGAACTCAGTAAAATCTTTAATTAACCAAAGATACTCTTTAGCAATATGGGAGTTGTAAAATACTTTATGATAACACTAGTGAAAACATATATTTAAGAAGGGTATAATGCTTTGAAGACAAACTCAAAATGCCAGATTTCTAGCAAGGATTAAATATTATTGACTATAATACTGATTTGATAAGATTCATTTCCCAACTAACGAAAATGTAATCCGAGTTAGAACTGATAATTAAGAACAAATACCCAACATTATACTTTTTGTGTGAGCAATCATGGAGCTAGTGTGTGTCCAAGCTCTTTGGTGTCCAAAATGAAGAGAGTTAAATCATTTACATGAAGAATATCTTTGCTTTTCTTATACTGTTATGACACATGAAATGTGCCGAATATCATCACTGGCATAGTTTGTTTTATCGTGCTTTACTGTATCGATCTTAGTAAATGTTTTCTTTTACAAATTGAAGGGGATTTTTGTTTGTGTTTTTTTTTTTAATTTTTATTGGAGTACAGTTGATTTACAATATTGTGTTACTTTCTGCTAAACAGCATAGTGAATCAGCTATACATGTACATATATCTTCACTTTCTTAAATTCTTTTCCCATATATGTCAATACATCCCATATACACCACAGAGAATTGAGTAGGGTTCCCTGTGTTATAGCTGTTGTACTATTAGTTATCTATTGCATATATAGAACTGTGTATATGTCAGTTCCCATCTCCCAGCATCCCTCCCTCCCTTTCTCCCGCATAACCATAACATTGTTTTCTACATATGTTATTCTATTTTTGTTTTGTAAACAAGTTCAATGAATTGAAGGTCTGTGGCAACTCAGCATCAAACAAGTGTATTAGAATCATTTCTCCAACAACTCACTTCATATTTCTGTCACATTTTAGTAATTATTGCACTATTTCAAACTTTGAAATCATTATTATATCTGTCACGGTGACCTGTGACCAATGATCTTTGATGCTACTATTGTGGTTGTTTCTGCTTGTTTTGCACTTTTAAGTTAACATATGCACAATTGTGATTTGGGTATGTACATTTAAGGTGTACGCATTAGCATCACTTAACTCACTTGAATTTAAGCAAACTCAGGGAGACAGTGGAGGACAGGGAGCCTGGCGTGCCACAGTCCAGGAGGTCACAGAGTTGGACACAACTTAGTGACTGAACAGCAACAACAGGATTTTGATTTAGACATAATGCTATTACATACTTAATAGACCACAGTACAGTGTAAACATAACTTTTATATTTACTGGAGCAAAAAATTTGTGCCACCCACTTTATCGTAGTGGTCTGGGTCTGAACCTGCCATATCTTCAAGGTGTGCCTAAAACAGATTTTGAGCGAAGTGACATACATATTTAAATGTCCTTTCTGTGAAACCACAAAGTCCTTCTCTGGAATAATTACCAGGTGGTATTCTTTTGTTCCAGGAAGCAGCATTTCCAGAGGGCTTATGTCACTGATTTGCTCATTAACGTATTTTGTATTGCAAATTTCATGTAGGCTGTGAGTCCAGGTATGTTTTTTCCACTTAAGCACTGTAAGTTAAGAAAAAATGAGTTAGAATTCAGATAACTGAGCATATTTTGAATGCGTTCAATTTTAGACTTTCAACAGTCTCAGAAATATATTTGCCTATATATTTTATAAAAAGAAAGAAGCCTATAGCTTTTAAATACCATTCTCAAATTTGACAGTTTGTCAAAAATTTGTATTATTAATGCCAGTGAGGTAGGCTTATGCTATAAAAAAAATAAATAACTTTCTCAATTTTCAAATAATGTCCAAACTAAAGTATCTCTTTTGCTCCAGTTCTAAATAGCTATACTGCCATGTTAAATAGTATGATTCATTTGAGCTGTATCAGTGATTCTGGTTTGTTCTTTTAGCATGCTGGTAACTTAGCATTTGGGAACCTGCTAATACAGCAGCATGTATCTAATTGAATTTGTTGTTGCTTTGTTTGTGTTTTGAAGCAACGTCACTTTGAAACCCTCAGTTTGAAATAAAACATTAACCAAATTGGAGAGGAGAAGAATCAAAAAAATAATAGAGTTTCCTTTAATCATTGTTCTCTTTGAGGAGCTTAGTTTGATATCTTTAGTTCTATAATATAAACACACGGCCATTTTGTTGTTAATTACCTTTGGGGAGCATTAATCCGCTTCATATAATGTTTAGTCAACAAGATACTTCAAGATAGGTTTGAAAAGTACATTACAATGTGTATCAGTTGAAGGGCAACTTAAAAGCAATTAATTAAATTAAAAGCAATGTACTAAAGACAATTTAGTCAGTTTTAATGAATTATTATATTTTATTGATATTAAATGTTTTTCAGATTATGTGAATGATTTAGAATTTGGAAGATTCTTACAGAGGAAATAGACAGCTGGTGTTCAAGTAATCTAAAATAATATTTGAAATTTATTGTATGCCTTCCTTGGGACTAGGAATTCTATAGACTTTCAGAAGAGTCTGCTGAGAGCACACCACCCCTTGCATTTGGTCCCAACAAGTAGCAGCTTAGTACCACAGCCGCTTATTGACTTACTTCCTCCTTGCTTCATGTTGCTCTAATTTCTGCTTCCCTGGTATTGTAGTTTCTCACAAAGTAACAGAAACTAGCATTATGTCTTGGCTCTAATTTCTAGAAGAGCCAAAGAATTTGTTTTCAAAGTCTCTTTTCTATTCTAACATTCTCTTTTTAGGAACAATATTTCTAGAGTAGAAAATTGTAAGTTCAAAGGCTTTCAATGATGTTGCATCTTCTAAGCAACATCAATGCTTCATAACCAATGTAATTGGTATCTCAGAATCAATTATTGTTGAAAATCCAGACTTCAATTACAAAGCTTCTTTCTATTTAGAATTCTGAGGGTATTTACTTTGGCATACCTTAATGCCGTTGTTGTTTAGCTGCTAAGTTTCTTCCAGCCCATCTGTGACCCCATGGACTGTAGCCCTTCAGCTTCCTCTGACCATGGATTCTCCAGATAAGAATACAGAGTGGGTTGCCATTTCCTCCCCTAGAGGATCTTCCCGACCCAGGTATCGAACCGATGTCTCCTGCATTGGCAGGTGGGGATTCTTTACCACTGGGCCACCAGGGAAGCCCTACAATCGTACATTTGGAACAAAAATTTGTTTTGGTCTATCTCATTAAGCAGAAGAATTACATATTTTTAAGCAATGATTACATGAAGTCTTCAACAGAAAGGAAAATTACTTAAAAATGACAGAAATAAGTTTAAAGAGGCTCTTCAGGATTAAATTAATAAGCACACTCAGCTTTATAATGCATATCAAAATTTAATCTTTAAAACGACTGATATTTGGGCAAATACACTTTGAAAAATAGTGTTAGCCATCATTGGTAAATTTTATAATAAATCACTTGCATATAAAATATTCAGCATATGTTGGGTAGTGCAAAAATGGCAACTCTTCAAAGTAAAAACTGCCAAATATTTCAGGGTTATTTCCTTTAATTAATACCAAAATTGGAACTTGATGTTTGTGTTTGTCTAAAAACCTGCAGAAATAAGTGCGAATTAATTGCCTTTCAAAGATGTATTCTATTGTCTCTGTAGGTTTCTGGAATTTAAATGCAAATCTCTGAGGTTAAACAACTACTTTTCCGATTATGGAGTTTTACCATGTCATGTGAGCACACATTTAAAAAAAATAATCAATATAAAACTCTTTCTTTGTTGTCAAATAAGAAACTAAATTAATTTTGCCTTTGAATTATGTGGAATTGAATTATACAATAAGACGTTGGCAATGTTCCTTCTTTTAATTAATGTTTTGTCAGATCATCAATCTTCCTTTCTCCCTGTGTGTTAATACTCAATTTGTTTAGTATTTACTTAAGCCCACATCTCTTTCCTAAAGAGGAATTCTTATCTGGTTAGTTAAGATGTCTCTGAGCAGCATAACAAAAGCCGTGGGGATAATTTCCACCATATTTAGCAACAAAATGAAGTGCTCAGCTCTCCATACTGAAATCCAGAGTGCTTTTTAAAAAAATTAGGTTAGAAGCATACACACAAGTTTTGTGGGTGAATATAACCTGTAGAATAATAGAGCCAGGTTTTTTTTGAAAAATAATAATCTTAACATGACAAGAGTGTGCTTAATAGTATCTTTACATCTCTGAGGCAATATTATTTTTCCTTCAGAAATACAGACTGAGATGACTATTTTCTCAATTTGATCACAAAATTGAAAAAAAAAATGTGTTTTATCCTCTGGTCATTGGCTTTCCCCATTTCAGAGGCTTTATGCTGAAGATATTAGAAGGTGCAATTACCTCATGGATCAGTGACTACTAAGCTGATATGCCATTGATTTTCTAAATCATGAGGTGAGGCAGAGCAGAGCTGAAGTGGATCAAAATGTCTCAGCCCTGTTAGAAGGTCTTTTTCCCCATGTCTTTGCTGGCTCTACACAGGGAAGAATCAATCAGGTAGAAAAGTTTTTAGGCATATTTAGTCTACAGCAAGCAGAGAAAAAAATATTTTAAGTGTGAATTATGATATAAAATTATAATTGTTTCTATTGAATTGCCTAAGTCATTAGAAAATGATATAGACAAACACTTAGGCATGAACTTGGCTAAAAGTAAGAATGAATGAACTCAGCAGAAAATACATTCTTAGTCTCTTAATTAAAAATTGAGAACTCAATGATTAAACATGATAAATACCAAACTGACTTAGTATTTGGATAGTCATGTAGTTTATGTTAATCCTTACAGCAGCCAACTTTAAGTGCTAACACACACACACACACGCAAAGAACAACAAAATTCAGAAAATTCATAAGGGGAATAAATATAAACATATTTAAAGAGACCAAGATAAAGGTAGGAATTATGACCAATATTGTGGAACAAATCACCTAAATGGGCTCAATCTTGAGCTCAGCAAACTCTTCAAGTTTAATCTCTGAAACAAACTGAAGTAGTTTTCAGATATCTGCTATTCTAACTTATAGAGTTTACTGGTAAATCAATCAGAATTTTAAATCTGTCACACATACACAAATGTTTTCGGAATTGTCTAGCCATGATAAGCTTAATGAATGACTATCACTGACAGATTTTAATTTCTGTAAACTAATATTATTTGCAGAGTATCACAAAGATAGTTAAAACCAAAATCAGTTTATCTGAAGAAGAAAGAAAAAATAAGTAAGAAATGAAGGAGAAGGGGAGGGAAGGAGAAGGGAAGGAAGAAGGGATAAAAGAAAAACTCAAAAATGAAAAAGTCCATATTTTTCTCTTAAAATAGTATACCTCTCTTAACAAAGATTGCAGCTATTGAACAAATCCTTCATAATGTCAGTACTAAAACTAACCATTTCAGTACTTTTGATAGAGGGAATAGCATTCAGTTAAGTCCATCATTCTCTGAGAGGAGAGCAGGGTACTGTGTTCTGCTCAGTCATGTCCACCTGAGTGAGACCCCATGGACTGAAGCCACCAGGCTCCTCTGTCCATGGGGATTCTCCAGGCAAAAATACTGGAGTGGATTGCCATGCCCTCCTCCAGGGGATCTTCCTAACTTAGGAATTGAATCTGCATGTCTTGCATCTCCTACGTTGGTGGTCAGATTCTTTACCACTGAGTAGCTTGGAATGGGCTCTCCTGGTAGCTCAGACAGTAAAGAAACTGCCTACAATGTAGGAGGCCCAGGTTTGATCCCGGGGTTGGGAAGAGAGACCACATGGCTATGTCATGTGATGTTTGCAAGTTACTCAATCCTTTCATGTATCTTTTCCTCAAAAAGATAAGGACTCTATTATTAATTTTCTAAAGAATTTCCATGAGTGTGAGTTACAGAGCTCTCAGAAGAGAGTCTGGTATGGAATAGACACTGTAAGAATACTAGAAGATACAGACTTTATTTTCTTGCACTCAAAAATCACTGTGCATGGTGTCTGCAGGCACAAAATTAAAAGACGCTTGCTCCTCGGAAGAACAGCTATGACAAACCTAGATAGCTATTAAAAAGGAGAGACATTACTTTGCAGACAAAGGCACGTACAGTCAAAGTTTTGTTCATTTTTCTTCCCAATGGTCATGCAAGGATGTGAGAGTTGGACGATAAAGAAGGTTGAGCACCAAAGAATTGATGCTTTTGAACTGTGGTGTTGGAGAAGACTCTTGAGAGTCCCTTGGACAGCAAGGAAGCCAAACCAGTAAATCCTAAAGGAAATTAACCCTGAAATTCATTGAAAGGACTGATTCTGAAGCTGAAGTTCCAATATTTTGGCCCCCTGATGCAAAGAGTTGACTCACTGGAAAAGATCCTGATGCTGGGAAAGACTGAAGGCAGGAGGAGAAGGGGACGACATAGGGTAAGATGGCTGGATGGCCTCATAAACTCAATGGACATGAATTTGGGTGAACTCCATGAGATAGTGAGGGATGGGGGAGCCTGGCATGCTGCAGTCCACGGGGTCACAAAGAGCTGGACACAACACTGACTGAACAACTACAAAAATAATATTATTATTTTAAATGAGCACCGAGAATACAAAACACAAACTCTGTAAACTACATGTTGCCTGTTTGAAAACATTCTTTTTTCCTCAGATTCTGAGCACAAGGAAATCTTTCTTGCTACCAGCCTATGCTTGTCTTCAGTCTCATATGCACTCTTTCTGACTTTCACAGACATCCCCTAAACTTACATGAAATCCCCCTCTTGTTTTTGGCTAATTCTGAATTTGCCTTCCCTGTCACAAACACTTTACCTTCAGAGGGCCTCAGTGTACCTTGTGGCATGCGTGATGTCTGTGCAGTTTTGTCGACCACCCCCTCTGGCATTCTCCGCTTGACTGTGATGACCTTTGCTAACAGAGTTTACTGCTTGCTGAATATGCCAGGAAAGTCAGTATCTCTAACTGCCCGAGCTTTCTGATAGACTGGTGTTGCTTAGACCTGCTTTAGAGCGTATGTCTGGATTCCACACTTTAAACGGAGGAAATCCCCTAATTGACTTCCTCCACCTATCTTGAATGTTTTCCAAAATAAGTACCACAGTATACTTACTTAAAACAATTATTAACTGAATCAGAAGGGATAAGTTGAGATTACACTTTTTATTCTTTCTCTGAAATCTTAAGATATTTAGAAGGTTTTAGGAGGATTTCAATATGAAATTATAAGAATAACAGTTCAAGTAGCATATATATATATTTTCAGATAATGGATACACACATATATTTTCTGGAAAAAAATGGCTGTCTAATAATTTATTCAAAGACTTTAAATAACCAATATACTAGGTTAATATTATCTCTTATGTTATTATTTTTCCAGTTTATAAAATAATGACTTCTGTATTTCTCCACACATGATTGAAAATGAGACTTAATTGACAAATTGAATTTCTTAATATTTTCATTTCATTCATGTTGATGTATGGCAAAACCAATACAATATTGTAAAGTAAAAAAATTAAACCAATAAAAAAAAAAAAGAAAACATTTCAGTTTTTGAAACTCTCAAAAACTATTTTTTGTGAGTCAGGGTTAAATTATTAGTAAATTATCCTCTACTGTTTTAACAGCTTTAAGAGATTTAATTGCTAATGGTGCTGATAGAATATTGGAGTACAAAATAATAAAGCAAAATATTATAAGAGGAAATAAAGTTTTATTTCTCCATATAATTGGCCACTAATTACTGCAATCTCAGTTTAATTATGCCTGAGAGTCTATGTCTTCCTCTTACTATATCCACTTTCTTGTCTATGAGACAACTGAAATTTCAGCCAAATATAAATTTGGCTGAAAACTAGATTTTTAATGTAGTTAAAGGAAAAAGATAAAAATATGTGTTATAAAGACACTGTTAGAATGGGTAATTTTCACCAATCTATGTTTTGCCTAGGAAGTGCCAGCAACTATTCTTTTTTGAAGCTGATTTAAAATTGATCTTTATAAGCAAAATGAGTAAAAAATCAATAAACTTTTCAGCTTCTATCTGAATATTAGTATATAATAAAATATATGCCTCCACTGCCTTTTTAATTTAATATCGCTATTTCTTCCATTTTCATTTATTCTGTAAAAATGTAATATATTATTCACACACTTTCTAAGATAGCTTTTATAATGTAATGCTAATTCACTGGAGCCATTCAATATGGCATAGTAGTGCAATTATAATAATGGTGATAATTTGTACATCTATACGCCATTGTGCTTGAGAGTCTAAAGATGTACTCATTTGTCCTGATGTCGTAGCTAAGACAGCGTGTGCAGAGGAGTCATGCAGAGACATACTTGAGACACATGTCCCTTTCTCTGCTGGAAAAATCTATAGGAAAAAGATTGCCCTTAAAATATATAACACATAGGAATACAATTAGCTTTACATGAAAGTCTAGCCCTAAAAGTAGAATGCATTATTTGAAAGCCCCCTCCTGCAAAAAAAGAATGATAAAACTTTTACTTTTCTACACATTTAATGAGTGCTTTGTTATTGTTTTGAATCATAATTCCAAAAGTAAATTAACTAACCTAATAGAGTGGTTTAAAGGTGAATTTTTTTTTTCCATTGGAGTAAAGAATTAGAATTCTGAAACTGTGTTAAATATATAATATATTTGAGCAACTAAGCAAATATATCTTTGATTATGAGTCAACTTTTTCATTGTAAGAGAAAGAAGTGAAGAAGGAGGAAGGCTAGAATGAATGCTGCAATGTCTCATTTAATGGAAGTTTCACTGTGAAATTATGATATTAAACTATAGATGGATGGATAGATTCAGAAATAAATATAAATATGTGTGTACACATGGGCTACAGTATGCATGCTGCTGCTGCTTGATCCCTCATTGTGGATAGCTCTTTGAGACCCCCTGGACAGTAGCCCATCAGGTTTCTCTGTCCATGGGATTCCCCAAGCAAGCATACTGGAGTGGGCTGCCATTTCCTTCTCCAGGGGATCTTGCCAACCCAGGCATTGAAGCTAGGTCTCCTGCTAGGCAGGTGGATTCTTGACTGAGCCACCAGGGAAGCCCCTCAGTATGCATACAATTATTATATTGAATTGTATAAATGCTAATTTATTAGTTTGTATAATAACTGTACTATGGTACTGTTTTACCACTCTAACATAAAGGTGAATAAGGTGAAATGCATATGGAACTCCATGGTTTCTATGCAATTTTTCCTTAAGTATGAAATTAAGATATAAAAAGAGATAAATTAGTGCATATTTATTCAACACTAATAAGTCTTATTTCAATATTCTCTTCTTAAAATCAAAGTTGCTTATAATAAGTAAAAGATCAGTCTGAGATGTAGGATTAATTTTCATTTAGGCAAGAGCTTAATTTTGGGGACACACAGTTTAACTCTATAATAAAAGGCAAACTGAAAAGAACATGGGAGGAGAGATTCAAAACAGGAGGGCTTTTGTTTGTTTGTTTTAACTATCTTACAACTGAAGGAAAGGAACTATAAACATATCAAGTGCGTGCTTGTGCTTAGCTGCCTCTGACTCTTTGTGACCCCAGGGACTGTGGTCCGCCAGGCTCCTCCGTCCATGGGGATTCTCCATATAAGAATACTGGAGCGGGTTGTCTGTCATGCCCTCTTCCAGGGGATCTTCCCAACCCAGGGATCGAACCCAGGTCTCCCACACTGCAAGTGGATTCTTCACTGACTGAGCCACCAGGGAAGCCCAAGAACACTGGAGTGGGGTAGCCTATTCCTTCTCCAGGGCTACTTCCAGTCCCAGGAGTCAGACCAGGGTCTCCTGTAAAGAATCAGACCAGGCTTATTCTTTACAAGCTGAGCTCCCAGGGAAGCCCAAATATATCATACATAAGCATATATTATTTTTAGAGTTAGAAATTTAAGCAGGGTATAATAAATAATATCATTTTCATTGATATAACAGTTTGAAAACTTGCTATCTCTCTTGAATACATAATTTCATACTTAAATGAATTTAATAAATCATTATTTATATTTATCATTAACTTGTCAGGAAAGTTATTAAAATTTTTATAGTAAATCTCAAGCAGCCTTGATAACCTCTTCGAAAACAAAGTAATACTACCTAACATTTGTATTTCATTCCTCATATAAGTTCTTTCTAAACACTCAATTATTTATACATACAACCCTAAAGATCAAAAATTAAAAAAAAAAAAACTAAGGCAGAACTTTAAAAATACCTGTGCAGAATCATAGAAGACATGGTGTTCTAGTTCTAAGAAAGAATCAAATTTCCCTTTGCTTTTAGCTTCTTCTACTTTCTCCCTACTGTGTTATTTTTCAATGGAGGGTTATGTGATGACATATATTTAATCACTGTATTCTCATTATTTTGAAATATTAATAATTAATAACAATTATTACCACAAAGCAGCCAATTCTTTAGTGACAGGTCTAATGCAATATGTCAATGAAAGATGAAATTACAACCAAATTATTTTCTTCAGGTATACATTTTCAGATATGAAGGCATGGAGATTTCATTATGGAAAATGAATGTGAAATATTTTATCTCTTAACTATAACATTCAATTACTATAGTTCTCTACTAAAAGCCTTTTATTCATAATGAAAGAAAAAGAGGGTCAATATAATATTCAAATAAGATTAACAGATAGATGATTTTAAAGTACTTTGAAAATGTAAATAAAAGTGTTAGTTTCTCAGTCCTATCTGACTCTTCCCAACCCCATGGGCTGTAGCCTGCCAGGGCTCTGGCCATGGAATTCTCCAGGCAAGAATACTGGAATAGGTAGGCATTCCCTTCCCCAGGGGATCTTCCCAACCCAGGGATTGAACCCAGGTTTCCCACATTGCAGACAGATTCTTTACCATCTGAGCCACTGGGGAAGCCCATTGGAAATATAAATTGTTCTTCAAATATAAAATATTAGAAAAAACATTATAATTTTCTCCAACTAGAATTTTATAACAAAAAATACTAATACTTAGGAAGACTAGCAGAAAATTGGATTAAAATTTACTGAGCATGTCCTTGCCCACCAGAGCAAGACCTAGTTTTCCCCAGAGCCAGTCCCTGCCATCAGGAGGCTTCCACAAACCTCTTATCCTCATCCATCACAGGGCAAGCAGATGAAAACCACATTCACAGAGAACTAACCAAACTGATCACAGGGACCACAGCCTCATGCAACGTAGTTCCACCCAAGATGGATGAGTCATGGTGGAGAGTTCTGACAAAACATGGTCCACAGGAGAAGGGAATGGCAAACCACTTTGGTATTCTTTCCTTGAGAACCCCATGAACAGTATGAAAAGGCAAAAATATAGGATACTGAAAGGTGAACTCCCCGGGTTGGTAGATGCCCAAAATGCTACTTGAGAAGAGTGGAGAAATAACTCCAGAAGAAATGAAGAGGCTGAGCTAAAGTGAAAACAATGGCCAGTTGTGCATGTGTCTGGTAGTTAAAGTCCAATTCTGTAAAGAAAAATATTGCATAGAAACCTGGAATGTTAGTTCCATGAATCCAAGGTAAATTGGAAGTGGTCAAACAGGAGATGGCAAGAGTGAACGTCGACATTTTAGGAATCAGCGAACTAAACGGACGGGAATGGGCAGATTTAATTCAGATGATGATTGTCTCTTCTACTCCAAGCAAGGATCCCTTGGAAGAAACAGAGTAATCCTGAGTCAACAAAAGAGTCCTAACTGCAGTACTTGAGTGCAATCTCCAAAATACAGAATGATTTCTGTTCGTTTCCAAGGCAAACCATTCAATAGCTCAGTAATCCAAGTAATGCTGAAGAAGCTGAAGTTGAATGGTTCTATGAAGACCTATGAGACCTTCCAGAACTAACTCACACACACACACACACACACATACACAAAAAGATGTTCTTTTCATTATAGGGGACTGGAATGCAAAAGCAGGAAGTCAAGAGACACCTGAAGTAACAGGCAAGTGTGAACTTGGAGTACAGCATGAGGCAGGGAAAAGTTAACAGAGCTTTGACAAGAGAACACACTAGTTATAGCAAACACCCTCTTCTAACAACACAAGAGACAACTCTACACATGGACATCACCAGATGATCAACATCAAAATCAAATTGATTGTATTCTATGCAGCTGAAGATGGAGAAGCTCTATAAAATCAGCAAAAACAAGACTGGGAGCTGACTGTGGATCAGACCATGAACTCACTGCAAAATTCAGACTTACACTGAAGAAAGTAAGTAAAACCACTAGACCATTCAGGTATGATCTAAATCAAACCCCTTATGATCATACAGTGGAAGTGACAAATAGACTCAAGGGATTAGTTCTGATAGACAGAGTGCCTGAAAAACTACAGACAGAGGTTCTAACATTGTATAGGAGGTGGTCATCAAAACAATTTCCAACAAAGAGAAATGCAAAAAGGCAAAATGGTTGTCTGAAGAGGCAATACAAATAGCTGAGAAAAGAAGAAAAGCAAAAGACAAGGGAGAAAAGGAAAAATATACCTTTCTGGATGCAGAGTTCCAAAGAATAGCAAGGAGAGATAAGAAAGCCTTCCTAAGTGAACAACACAAAGAAATAGAGGAAAACTATAGAACGGGAAAGACTAGAGATTTCTTCAAGAAAATTAGAGATACTAAAGAAATATTTCATGCAAAGATGGGCTCAATAAAGAACAGAAATAGTATGGACCTAACAGAAGAGAACATATTAAGAAGAGGTGGCAAAAATACACAGACTATATTAATGCCCCAGGTAACCACAATGGTGTGATCACTCACCTAGAGCCAGACATCCTAGAGTGCAAAGTCAAGTGGGTCTTAGGAAGCATTACGACAAACAAAGCTAGTGTAGGTGATGGAATTCCAGTTGAGCTATTTTAAATCTTAAAAGATGATGCTGTGAAAATGCTGCAATCAGCATGCCAGCAAATTTGCAAAACTCAGCAATGGCCACAGGACTGGAAAAGTTCAGTTTTTATTCTGATTCCAAAGAAGGGCAATGCCAAAGAGTGTTCAATTTACTGCATAATTGCACTCATTTCATGCTACCAAGGTAATGCTCAAAATCCTTCACGATAGGCTTCAACAGTATGTGAGCCTAGAACTTTCAGATGTACAAAATGGATTTAGAAAAGTCAGAGGAATTAGACATCAAATTGCCAACATCCGTTGGATCATAGAAAAATCAAGGAAATTGAAGAAAAACATCTACTTCTGATTCACTGACTATGCTAAAGCCTTTGACTGTGTGGGTCACAAGAAAATGTGGAAAATTCTTACAGAGAAGGGAGTACCAGACCACCTTACTTGTCTCCTGAGAAACCTGTATGCAGGTCAAGAAGCAACAGTTAGAACTGGACATGGAACAACAGACTGGTTCCAAACTGGGAAAGGAATAATTCAAGTCTATAAACTGTCACCCTGCTTATTTAACTTTTATGCAGAGTATATCATGAGAAATGCTGGACTGGATGGAGTACAGGCTAGAATCAAGATTGCTGGGAGAAATATCAATAAGCTCATATACACAGATGACACCACTCTTGTGGCAGAAAGTGAAGAGGTACTAAAGAGCTTTTTGATGAAGGTTTAAGAGGACAGTGAAAAAGCTGGCTTAAAACTCAGTATTCAAAAAGCTAAGATCATGTCATCTGGCCCCATCTAGTACTGAAAAGCAACAAAGGAAGAAATTGTTTCAATATCAAGAGGTCTTACATTAAAAATATTAAATTAGGCCTAAGGTAAGCAAAATCATAATTTGCACACATAATTGTTCTGAGTTAACATTAAATTTACATGAAGTATCATGATGTTCAAGGAATTATGAAAATCATTTGGCCAAATTTGGGAAATTTGTGCCTATTTCAAGTGCAATAAAACATGTCATTTGCAGGACAATGCCCTGAGGTGGCATAATGTGACACTTACTTCAGGAAAATTCACTCAGTATCCCTTCAGCCCTATGTTTCATATGCCATCTACTGCCAAAGTTGCAATGGTGTTACCACTGTTTCCCAATAAGCTTTGCAGTTAGGAAAAGTCATGCAGTGTAGACCATTACAAAGGTGGAAACAGGTATCTTTGTCTCCTTTTCCCTCCCTCTTACCTGGAAAATGAATATAATGTCTGGATCCGTCAGCATCTATCTTGTGAATGTGAGGACATAGACCTTATGTAAAGGGAATACAATGGATAAAGGAAGAATTTGAGTCCTTAAAGCCATAGGTAACCTGTCACAAACCCTATTCTATGATATTATTGATATATGAGAGAAAAAACCTTCTTGGTTATTTATGTCAGTAGAATATGTTTCTCCATTCCTTGTACCTGTCTGTAATTCTCCCTGACACATGGCCTTAGGGGAGAGAAAGCCCATGTCTCATTAATCTTTGCTTAAGAATCCCTGGCACAGAGAAGACGTGCAGACATTGCTAAGTGATGTCAATGTAGGGTGTTGGCAATGGAGGCAACAGGGCTTTTCCAGAGGGAACAGATTACTTGGCAGTTGCTGCTACTGCTGCTAAGTCACTTCAGTTGTGTCCAACTCTGTGTGACCCCATAGACGGCAGCCACCAGGCTCCCCCGTCCATGGGATTCTCCAGGCAAGAGTACTGGAGTGGGGTGCCACTGCCTTCTCCGACTTGGCAGCTGATCCAGTTATAATTCAAGAAGAGGAATAAACCAGGGACTCATTCATTCCTTCCCCCACTCAACATTTATATGGCACTATATTGGTACCATGCTATAGCAAGGATCAGCAATCTAAGGCCAATAACCTTCTTTTAGTGAGTAAAATTTTATTGGCCATAACCTTGCTTGTTTATTCACTTGTTGCCTATGGCAGCTATGATGCCACAACAGCGTAAATGAGTAGCTGTGATAGAGATCCCAGGCCACAAATGATAAAATGCTGTGTACTGTTTATCTTTGTAAAAACCAATACAATATTGTAAAGTAAAAAAATAAAATAATAGAAAAGAGGAAGAAAAAACAACAACAACATGGTTTTCCAACCACTATGCTCGAGGACAAGAGTGAACAAAAATGAAGAAGAAATGATTCTATCCTTCTGGGAGCTTAAGTATAGAGCAGTAGGTAGAAACACCAATGGGCAATTTCTATAAAGAGCAATGCTAAGATAGAAAGATGTACTAGTGAGGGGAGAGCATGTGCAAAAAATACTGTCTGAAGCTGAGGTTTAGTAAAGGATGCCTGCAAGAGAAGTCTCCTGTACTACAGAGAGAATAGCAATACTGAAAAACAGGTGGAAAATGACTTTCCTGGGGAGACAGAAAATGAGGGGAGAGGAAAAAAAAAACAGGACAAAATGAACAGGAAACCATACGCATTTTGTATTTTAACATGGAATTTGTGAAGTGTGAAATGAGAGGGGGTGAAGATGGAGAGAAAAGCAAAGGCTGTACCCTCAAGAGCCTTATAGAATTATATCTAGAAACTTGTAATTTATCCTGAAAGTAATTTGAACTAGTCAAAATTTTGACTTATTATTATTTTTTTTGGAGAAAGGCAAAGGAGTGGCAGAGGCAGGATAGCTTATAGCTGAATTTTGTCTCTAATTTATCTTCTTGTTCATCTTCTTATTCCTTTTCATATCCCAAGCATCCAACACTATACTGCATACATTAGGGATATAATACTTTTTGTTTAATTGCATTGATAAACAAAGTTAATGTTAGTCTCTCAGTTGTGTCTGACTCTTTGCGATGCCCTGGACTATATAGCCCATCAGGCTCTTCTGGCCATGGAATTCTCCACACAAGAATCCTGGAGTTGGTAGCCATCCCCTTCTCCATGAGATCTTCCTGAACCAGGGATCGAATCTGGGTCTCCTGCATTGCAGGCAGATTCTTTACTGTCTGAGCAAAACAAGAAGCAGTAAAAGTAGTTTGAAGAAGCTTGGTTAGGAGAAGGTAATGTGAGTTAAAGGGATAGCATGAAATTATGAGTGTCAGAAATAATTCCTAAGCATCATTTTTTCTAACAGTGGTTATCTGATTATTCACAGATGGTACTTTTCCACTGGAATCTGAAAATGCAATAATTGTTGTGATGCTCAGGTTGTTTGCTATTTATTACTCTCAAAATCTTTAATACTAAATATTGATGAGGGATGATAAGTTTTTGTGTTTGTTTTTTTTTTTTTTTTTTCCAAATCACACATTTAGATTTGCTACTCTAAATCGAATCATCCTTCTTCCTAATTAGTGGAGCACTTTGGACTGTAAGGTTTGCTGACCCTGTAACCCCATGGACTGCAGCCCGCCAGGCTTCTCTGTCCATGGAATTTTCCTGGCAAGAATACTGGAGTGTGTTACCATTATCTACAGGGGATCTTCCTGACTCAGGGATGGAACCCATGTCTCCTGCATTGTAGGCAGATTCTTTACCACTGCACCACCCATCGGGATATCAATTTTAAAATATTTATTACTCTCAATATCTTTAATACTAAATATTGATGAAGGATGATAAGTAACTTTTTTGCCCCCCAAATCACACATTTAGATTTGCTACTCTAAATCGAATCATCCTTCTTACTAATTAGTGGAGCACTTTGGACTGTAAGGAAAAAATCAGCTAAAATAGTATCATATCCATGGGGACTTTACATTTGACAAAATAGATATAATAAAAAGTGAACAACAAAAAAGCAATTTTCCCAATATCATTTATTGAGGGGATTGTATTTTCCCCATTGTGTGTTCTTGGCATGTTTGTTGAAGAAAAATGAGGTCCTGTCTCATTGTGGCCTTCATCAACATCTCCCTGATGATTCGTGATATTGAGCATCTTCTCATGTGTCCATTGGCTATCTTTACATCTTCTTTGTAAAATGATTTATTTAGGTCCTCTCCTCATTTTTTAAAATCAGATTATTTGTTTTCTTGATATTGAGTTGTGTGAGTTCTTTGTATATTTTGGATATTAACTCTTTATCAGATGTATCACTTTAATATCTTCTCCCCCAAATGAAATATGATTCCTCCATGAGAAAGCAGGAAGTTCTGCCATTTGTGACAACATAGATGAAACAGGAGGACAGTATTCTAAATGAAACAAGCCAGAGCAAGAAAAACCAATGCCATATAATCTCAGTTATATTTTGAAGCTGATTTCATAAAAGCAAATGGTAGAACAGTAGTTACCAGGGAATGAGGGCATGGGGAATGTGGATATGTCGCTCAAATGGTGCAAATTTGCAATTATGGAGGATGAATGAATCTAGAGACCTAAAACACAGGCATGATGACTATGCTTAAAAATACTGTATTGAACTCTGAAAATATGCTCAGAAGTATGTGTTTTGAGTGCATTTGTCACAAACACACACAAAAAGATAACTATGTGAGGAGATGATATGTTAATTATCTTGACTATGGTAATCATTTGAATAATTCATATATATATACATTTATGTCAAATCAACATGTATAATTTATATATGCAATTTTTATTTAAAAAGAGAAATGGAAAACAAAGAACTCTTAGCACTGAAATGAACACCTAATACTTGAAAATTGTAAATGCATTTCCTCAGAGCCCTGATTCTACCCACTGAAAAAGCAGAATGGACAAATGATATGCCTGAAGACTTGTTATAAGCTAGCAAAACTGCTTCAGATACTGAAGTTTTTCTACACCAAAGATTTTCAAATTCATGCAGACTTTAAAGGAATCAAGTACTGGAGTGACGAAAGAGGAGGTTCTAAGAAGAAAGAATGTTTTGTATTCTCAGACAGCTTAGTATTACCTGTAATATGTAGGAGGAAAAAAGTTAAAGAATGAAAGAGTGTGAAAGCAAATATTAAAAATGCAAATAAATTTGTCAAGGCCTCAGAAAAATGACACAATACAATTACTATTCAACATGCAAACCAGAAGAAAGATTACTTATTTGTATTCCCAAATATCATTTCCCTAGGCAGAAAGGGACATTGACAACTTGTTTAGTCTTCTGCCTCTTCATAAGTTTTTAGATCAAAATGGAGTATTCATTTTGGTTACCTGGATTGATACGTTAATACAATAGCCAAAGAAACAGAAAATCACACTAGGCTGGACAAAGAATTGGGAATGTTTGTACACAGCATTTTTCAATACTCTTAGTTAAAATAATTGTGTAAAATTGCCCAAATACAAGGATTAGTCATTGGTAGAGCATGAAAGTGATAGAGATTACAGGTCAAAAAAAGCACAATATATCCAGAGTGTGAAATTTCTAAATAAGGATCCCTTTAAGACTCTGATGAATTGTTACACTTGATACAAATTCCTGGAGCTTGGAGATTAGAAAAAACACTTTCCCAAATGTTATTTTGCATTCTACTCTTATAATAGAATTCAGTGGAGTTAATAAATACCACAGTATTAAAGACACGAAATCTAGGTAATGGAAGCTTTATACCGGTATTGGTGACTATTGAGTGAAAGTATAATTATTCTTATGATCTGGTAAGATACTTTTCCAAATTCATTTTCTTTTGCCAGACTTTATGATTAAATGTTCTAAGAAGTTTTCTAAGTCCCACTGTTGCCAAAGATGCTTTCTTTAAAACAACAACAATAATAACAATATAATTTGAATCAATTTAATATTCTGACTACATATGAGAAAATAAAATTATGAAGTGCCATAGCATTTTTAGAACTCTATAGTCTTTTGAAATGACTGGATTTTCTCATCACCATTATTGTTATTTCCTACTTTTATAGTTTTTCCTATTGCATTTCTTATGTAGCTGTTCCTACACTCATCTTAAAAGTATTAAAATCTGAAACTAAATGAAGAGGAAAAAATGGGAGGGGAAATGCAGGCAGGGAAATAGGGGAGGGCAACCAAGACAAAATGCATCCCTAGTTGTGATTTTCTCCAACCTCAGTTTATATTCCTAACTCTAGACCCTTGAGCTTCTTTCAATGCTTCCTATATGTCACAGTCATCCTACTTTTTCTTAAGCTTCTCTATAGTAAAGGGTGCCTTTTAATAAGAATTTTGCATAAGTAAGTAAGTGTTAGTGGCTCAGTCTTACCGGACCCTTTGCAACCCCATGGACCTCAGCCCACCAGGCTCCTCTGTCCATGAGATTTCCCAGGTAAGGATACTGCCATTTCCCTCTCCAGGGGATCTTCTTAACCCACGGATCAAACTCAGGTCTCCTGCACTGCAGGCAGATTCTTTACCGACTGAGCTACAAAGGGAAGACTTTTGCATAGACTGTCCAAATAAATGGAAAAAAATAAATCAAAAATATTCCCTTTAACATTATGTATAATAGCTGCAAGGAAGCAAAGAAAGAAGGGAGAGAGGGAAGGAGAAAGGAAGGAAGAATAGAAGGAAAGAACTGAATAAGAGGATCTGGCAACACACTATAACTCTTCCTTCATTTATATAGTTCCTCTTTCTTCTCAAATTTTACCTACTTAGTTTTCCCATCCCTCATTATGATGACTTCATTGACCACTAAAGCCTGTCATCTTTTTCTATCCTCTGCTATTTATCAACATTAATATTAGATACCATTAATATTCTTTCCAATTGCTTTAAACCAGAAAAGAGATGGAAGCCTTTATTTCAGTTTCCCTCTAATGCTAGAAAATGTGTGAACACACAGTGATCACTTAAGTACCACATTAAATTTCTATTTCATTCCACTCTTTTTTTTTTTTTTCCTTGAGAAGTGAATCATAGAGATCCCATTACTTCCAATGATTTAATTACCAGTACTCAACAATCGACTAGCTTAGGGTTATAATTATTAGCAAAACTGTCATACTGCATTTTCTTCAATCTTCATGCTCCCTCTTGTGAAAGTAATTTGCTCTTACAACCAGGTACAAGCAATAATTCAATATGCGGATCCTTAATGGATCATCATTTCAGTTATATAACACCTTAGTCAAATTTGTCCTTTGGAATATTAAAAAATAAGTAAACTTTATGTTTATAAATCTTAGTGAGGTCTTTATTTTTAGACCACTTGCCATTGATAGGCTTGTTAGGTTATTTTGTGAAAACTTTAAAGACTACTACATTGTTTGAATATTACTGCGGTAAGTCTTAAACATTCAAAGATAAATCATCCAGTCTAACTGCTTCATATATACCTCTGTCTTCACGATAGACTCACAGATGTATCTGAAATTATTTAGTTCATCTATATGCAAATATACATGGACAATCTTTCTAGTGTATTACAACAAGAAAGCAATTGAAATGATACAAAGTGATTTTACTCATTCAAAGCTTTGATTTAAAGAAATAGGTGTTGATTTTTTATGTAAAAATATTAACACTTTTTGAATCTGAGTAAAATGATTTATAAGCATGAAGTTTATATAAAATGCATAATGTGTCACTCACTAAATACATTATGTTTAGTCAAGATCCATTGCATAAACTATAAATTAAAATATGCATTATATCTTTAATAATTTTGTCCTTGCTCTGACACTGAAAATCTCACAAAATATTATCAATACAGAAAGAGTAGGCAGCTTGTGGTTATAAATATTATATTCTAGTACTGCTGCATTTGGTTCTTTTTAAAGTGAGACTAAGGTAGGAATGAGTGATACTAAGTTATTTCAATAATTTTAGGTGGTCAGTCTTGTAGGATTGACAGTAAGTTATTCATGTTCAGTTCAGTCGTTCAGTCCTGTCCGACTCTTTGTGACCCCATGGACTGCAATGCAGCAGGTTTCCCTGTCCAACACCAATTCCCGTACCTTACTCAAACTCACGTCCATCAAGTTGGTGATGCCATCCAACCATCTCATCCTCTGTCGTCCCCTTCTCCTCCCGCCTTTAATCTTTCCCAGCATCAGGGTCTTTTCCAACGAGTCAGTTCATTGCATCAGGTGGCCAAAGTATTGGAGTTTCAGCTTCAGCATCAGTCCTCCAATGAATCTTCAGTTATTCATGTTACAACATCTATTAATATATAGTTGCTGCTAAAAAGATGCTGTCCATTCACAGAGTGTGTTTTCCAGTCCTATCTCATTCCTATGTCCTTTGATGTAGATAAAACTATGCAACTAGTTCCCTGGAAAAAGAATGGGATTGGAAGTGATGAGTAGCACTGAAGCCCACCTTCAGGAACACTAAATAGCTCTTCCAGTGTCACTAAAGCTACCACCTTGTAGGAAGTCCTAATAAATGGTGTACAGTGCAAGGATTCTGGATCCCTGACTTAATATACAGAGAAAAACTTCATGCTGAGCAAAGAAAACCATATTTAATTACTGTGAGAGTGAGACATAAACCTCTACTGTGTAAATCAACTGAAATGCTGAACTTTGTTTTGTGCAGCAGGAACATATTTTTAAAAATCACATACATATTTCTACCACTGCAATATCCATAAAGTTCAATAAAGCACAAAATTAATTTAGAATGTTATGAATAGTTATTGAACAAACTCTTGCATGGGGTACTGATAAACTGAGAAAACAAGTATGACCCTCTCAAATTAATAACTAAATAGTGAAAATTTAGAGGCATCCACATAATCACCAAGAATTATAATTCATATTATCTCAATATTACATAAAATTACTCTGGAAATATAGACAATTTAGTAATAGAAAAATGGAATTATAGCATTCAGTCATTACAAGAATACAGACATATCATTCTGTCTTGATGATACGAATTAATAACAATAAAAAAAGAAATGACTAATTACAACCATCATAGGATATATTGAATGCTCTGTATATTGAACAGAAATAGCAAATATTAAAAAGAAAAGAGATTTAATAGACAAAAACAATAAATAAATAACAAAGTAAAAATAATTGTTTTATGGAATATTAATAACATGTAGATAGGCTATATAAATATAATCATAAAATTATCCTTAATTTTTTGAAAAATATGCCAAAAGTCACAAGCTCAATTTGGAGATACAAGATTTGAAATGAATGAAACTGTTTGTTATATACATAGGATGATATATATTTTTTTGCAGTATTGTATTTAATTTATGATTGAATTCATTAATCTAATTTATGACTTAATGATATTCCTTATATGACTATAAAATTCCTTATGTAAATTATATTATAATATATTTTGCATTGCATTTTCTTGTATCTATTGGTAAGTAAGATTTTCTTATAGAATTGTTTTCTATGACAGAAAACTGTTAGGCTTTAGTATTAGTATTAAATATCCTTCATAAAATAAAAAGTGTACCTCATTATATATTGTTTAAAATAACAATAAAATGTCACTTAAAGTTTTAAATGATTCACTAGTTCATGTGTGTTCAGATGGTATTAGAGATCATTTGTTTCCTTTATTTTTTTTCCTTAATTAATTGCTTATTGATAAGTGAGAATTGGGTAAAATATTTTATTTACATTTTAAATATATTTCACAATCTCTTTGACTTGCATGAGTTTAATATTCTCGTATAATGTACTAAACTGTATACTTATGATCATTTTCCTTTATAATGATGATTTATTTTGATAATAGGTCATTTAAGGCATGAGTTCAAGACTGTGATGACTGTTATATACTTCTTGATTATTTTAATTATTCAGTTCCCCCAATTCTATTTCATCTGCTCTTAATATTACCAAAACCATATACTGCTACATTTGATTTTACATTAAATATTTACATTTTTATGTATAAGTTGTTCTGACTTATATAATCATTTTATTTTCATTAGTAATTTTTTATTAATATAGATATTGTTTTGGAAGTCCTAGCCATGGCAATCAGAGAAGAAAAAAATAATAGGGAATCCATATTGGGAAAGAAGTAACATTGCTACTGTTTGCAGATGACATGATACTATGCATAAAACATCCTAAACCTGCTACTAGAAAACTACTAGAGCTAATCAATGGTAAAGTCACAGGATATAAAATACTTTAAGTACACAGAAATCTGTTGCAATTATACACACTAACAATGAAAGGTCAGAAAAAGAAATTAAGGAAACAATCCCATTTACCATCACATCCAAAAGAACAAAATGCATATAAATAAATACACTTAAGGAGGCATAAGATCTGAACTCTGAAAACTCTAAGAAATTGATGAAGGAAATCAAAATTGACACAGATAGATGGAAAGAAATATCATGTTCTTTGACTGAAAGAATTAGTATTGTCAAAATGACTGTACTACTCAAGGCAGTCTATGATTTGATGCAATACAGAACTAGAACCAAAATCTTAAAATTTGTAATGAGACACAAAATATCCCGAATAGCCAATGTAATCTTGAGAAAGAAAAATGGAGCTGGAGGAATCAAGCTGACTCCAGACTACATTACAAAGCTATAGTCATACAAAAAGTATGGTATTGACACAAGACTTATAAATCATGAAAGAGGCTAGAAAGCCCAGACATAAGCCCATATGCATATGGTCAATTAAACTACAACAAAGGAGGAAAGACTATACAATGGAGAAAAAACTGTCTCTTCAACAAATAGTGCTGGGAAAACTGGACAGTTTTATAAAAACAAAATGAAATTAGAACATTCTTAAAACCATATAAAAAAATGAACTGAAGATGAATTAAAGACCTAAATTCAAGATCAAGTACTTAAAATTCTTAAATGAGAATGTAGCCAAACACTCTTCAACATAAATCTCAGATAGAAATGGGATTAAATACAAATGGAATAAAATTTCTAATGGAAATAAAAGTAAAAATTAATAGTTGTGACCTAATTAAACTGAAAATCTTTTGCAAAGCAATCATAAACAAAATGAAAATCATAAACAAAAGGAAAAGATACTGTACAGAATGGGAGAAAATATTTGCAAATGAGGCAAATGGCAAGGGATAATTCTCCAAAATTTACAAACAGCTCACACAGCTCAATTAAAAAGAAAGAAAGAAAGGAAACAACCCAATCAAAAATGGACAAAAGACCTAAATAGACATTTCTCTAAAGAAGACACACAGATGCCCAAGAGGCAGATTAAAATGTACTTAACATCACTAGTTACTAAAGAAATGCAAATTAAAATTACAATGAGATATCTCTTCACATCTGTCAGAAGGAACATCATCAAAAAGTCTACAAACAAAACTGCTGGAGAGAGTATGGAGAAAGGTAACAATCCTTCCATTTGGTATGGTCCTAACAGAAGCAAAAGATATTAAGAAGAGGAGGCAAGAATGTACAAAGAACTATACCAAAAAGATCTTCAAGACCCAGATAATCACAATGGAGTGATCACTCACCTAGAGCCAGACATCCTGGAATGTGAAGTCAAGTGGGCCTTAGGAAGCATTATTATGAACAAAGCTCGTGGAGGTGATGGAATTCCAGTTATGCTATTTCAAATCCTAAAAGATGATGCTGTGAAAGTGCTGCACTCAATATTCCAGCAAATTTGGAAAACTCAGCAGTGGCCACGGGACTGGAAAAGGTCAGTTTTCATTCCAATCCCAAAGAAAGGCAATGCAAAAGAATGCTCAGACTACCGCACAATTGCACTCATCTCACGCTAGCAAAGTGATGCTCAAAATTCTCCAAGTCAGGCTTCAACAGTACCTAAACTGTGAACTTCCAGATGTTCAAGCTGGTTTTACAAAAGGCAGAGGAACCAGAGATCAAATTGCCAACATCCACTGGATCATTGAAAAGGCAAAAGTTCCAAAAAAATATCTATTTCTGCTTTATTGACTATGCCAAAGATTTTGACTGTGCGGATTGAAACAAACTGGAAAATTCTTAAAGAGATGGGAATACGAGACCACCTGACCTGCCTCTTGAAAAATCTGTATGTAGGTCAGGAAGCAACAGTTAGAACTGGAAATGGAACAACAGACTGGTTCTAAATCTAGAAAGGAATATGTGAAGGTTGTATATTGTCACTCTGCTTATTTAACTTGTATGCAGAGTACATAATGAGAAATGCTCGGCTGGATGAAGCTCAAGCTGGAATCAAGATTGCTGGGAGAAATATCAATAACCTCAGATATGTGGATTACACCACCCTTATAGCAGAAAGCGAAGATGAACTAAAAACCCTCTTGATGGAAGTGAAAGAAGAGAGTGAAAAAGTTGACTTAAAACTGAACATTCAGAAAACTAAGACCATGGCATCTGATTCCATCACTTCATGGCAAAAAGATGGGGAAACAATGGTAAAAGTGACAGACTTTATTTTGGGGGGCTCCAAAATCACTGCACATGGTGACTGCAGCCATGAAATTAAAAGATGCTTGCTCCTTGGAAGAAAAGTTGTGACCAAACTAGACAGCTTATTATAAAGCAGATACATTACTTTGCCAACAAAGGTCCATCTAGTTAAAGCTATGGTTTATCCAGTAGTCATGTATGGATATGAGAGCTGGACCATAAAGAAAGCTGAGCACCAAAGAATTGATGCTTTTGAACTGTGGTGTTGGAGAAGACTCTTGAGAGTCCCTTGGACTGGAAGGAGATCCACCAGTCCATCCTAAAGGAGATCAGTCCTGATTGTTCATTGGAAGGACTGATGTTGAAGCAGAAACTCCAATACTTTGGCCACCTGATGCAAAGAGGTGATTCATTTGAAAAGACCTTGATGCTGGGAAAGATTGAGGGCAGGAGGAGAAGGGGATGACAGATGATGAGATGGTTGCATGGCATCACCAACTCAATAGACATGAGTTTGAGTAAACTCCAGGAGTTGCTGTTGGACAGTGAGGCCTGGCATTCTGCAGTCCTGCTGCTGCTGCCAAGTCGCTTCAGTCATGTCCGACTCTGTGCTACCCCATAGATGGCAGCCCAGAAGGCTCCCCTATCCATGGGATTTTCCAGGCAAGTGTACTCGAGTGGGGTGCCATTGCCTTCTCCAGTTCTGCAGTCCATGAGGTTGCAAATAGTTGGACACAACTGAGCGACTGAACTGAACACTCCTACATTGTTGGTGGGGATATAAATTGGTACAGTTACTCTAGAGAATTGTATAATAGTTTCTTGACAACTAAAAATAGAGATATCATTTGATCCAGAAATCTCATACCTAGGCATATATCTGGAGAAAAATATGATTTGAGAGTGTACATGCACCGCAATGTTCACTGAAGAACTTTTTACAACACCCAAGATATGGAATTAACCTTAATATCCATCAACAGCTGAATGGGTTCAGAATATGTGGCACGTATATACAATGGATTATTACTCAATCATTATTCGATGCAGGATACTGGATGCTTGGGACTGGTGCACTGGGACGACCCAGAGGGATGGTATGGGGAGGGAGGAGGGAGGAGGGTTCAGGATGGGGAACACATGTATACCTGTGGTGGGTTCATTTTGATATTTGGCAAAACTAATACAATTATGTAAAGTTAAAAAATAAAATAAAAATTAAAAAAATAAAAGAACAAAATTATGCCATTTACAGTCAATCTGGAAATTGTCATACTAAGTGAAATAACT
This sequence comes from Bison bison bison, assembly GCF_000754665.1. NCBI lineage: Eukaryota > Metazoa > Chordata > Mammalia > Artiodactyla > Bovidae > Bison > Bison bison. Next base: position 19,446,078 of record NW_011495082.1, read on the forward strand.
CGGACAGAGAAAGACAAATATCATAGGATATTGTTTGCATGTGGAATCTAAAAAGTATGATACAAATAAACTTATTTATTAAACAGAAATGAACTCAAAACCTTAGAGACTGCCTTTAAGTTATCAAGGGGGAAGGATGTGGGGACAAAATAGAGAGTTTGAGATTGATGCAGTATTTTAAAATATTTATATTTTAATATTTACGTGTTAATATTTGTAAAATATTTTAATATTTAACATTTAAATATCAGTATTTTAAATACTGTTGTAGCAAATGAAGCAACTGACAAACAACTAATCTCAAAAATATACAAGCAACTCCTACAGCTCAATTCCAGAAAAATAAATGACCCAATCAAAAAATGGGCCAAAGAACTAAATAGACATTTCTCCAAAGAAGACATACAGATGGCTAACAAACACATGAAAAGATGCTCAACATCACTCATTATCAGAGAAATGCAAATCAAAACCACTATGAGGTACCATTTCACGCCAGTCAGAATGGCTGCGATCCAAAAGTCTACAAGCAATAAATGCTGGAGAGGGTGTGGAGAAAAGGGAACCCTCTTACACTGTTGGTGGGAATGCAAACTAGTACAGCCACTATGGAGAACAGTGTGGAGATTCCTTAAAAAACTGGAAACAGAACTGCCTTATGATCCAGCAATCCCACTGCTGGGCATACACACTGAGGATACCAGAAGGGAAAGAGACACGGGTACCCCAATGTTCATCACAGCACTGTTTATAATAGCCAGGACATGGAAGCAACCTAGATGTCCATCAGCAGATGAATGGATAAGAAAGCTGTGGTACATATACACAATGGAGTATTACTCAGCCATTAGAAAGAATACATTTGAATCAGTTCTAATGAGGTGGATGAAACTGGAGCCTATTATACAGAATGAAGTAAGCCAGAAAGAAAAACACCAATACAGTATACTAACGCATATATATATGGAATTTAGAAAGATGGTAACAATAACCCTGTATATGAGACAGCAAACGAGACACTGATGTATAGAACAGTCTTATGGACTCTGTGGGAGAGGGAGAGGGTGGGATGATTTGGGAGAATGGCATTGAAACGTGTATAATATCATATATGAAATGAGTTGCCAGTCCAGGTTCGATGCACGATACTGGATGCTTGGGGCTGGTGCACTGGGACGACCCAGAGGAATTGTATGGGGAGGGAGGAGGGAGGAGGGTTCAGGATGGGGAACGCATGTATACCTGTGGCGGATTCATTTTGATACATGGCAAAACCAATAAAATATTGTAAAGTTAAAAAATAAAATAAAAAGTAAAAAATAAATAAATACTGTTGTATTTAAAATAGGTATCTGACTAGGATCTGCCACATAGAACAGGGAATTCTGTTCCTGTTCAATAATCTAAATGGGAAAAGAATTTGAAAGAGAATAGGTATGTGTGTATGCATGTATATGTATTACTATATCTGAATTACTCTGCTGCACACCTGAAACTAACACAGCATTGTAAATCAATTATGTTCCAATATAAAATTTAAAAAAGCATAAAACATACAGCTAACCATTGCAAACTGTACAATTCAGTGGCATACAGCATATTCACAGCATTATCTATTTTAAAACTTTTCATCACCTCAGAAAAACACCCTGTACCTATTAAGTAATCACTTCTCATTTCTCTTTCCACCCATCCGTCGGTAATATCTAACCTGCTTTCAGTCTTTATGGTGTGTCTATTCTGAATATACTACATAAAAGAATAATGCAACATGTGACATTTATGTCTGATTCTTTCACTTAACCGACTGCTTTTGTGTTTCCCTCTTGTAGAATGTATCAATACTTTGACTTCTGTAATGGCTGCATGATACTCCATTGTCTGAACACACAGATGTATACCACAATGCATCTTCCAGCCATGGACTGATGAATACTGTTTGCACTTTTTGGTTATCATCCGTAAAGCTTTTGTAAAGATTTCAGTACAAGTTTCAGTGTATTTATAGACACATATTTTCACTTCCCTTGGGTATGTATCTTGGAATGGAATTGCTGTCTTATGCTATTTCTATGCTTAACTGTTTGAGATGCCTCCAAGTGGATGCTCCATTTTTACTATCCCCATAGCAAAGTATTATGATTGCTCTACACCCATGCTAATACTTGTTATTTTAATTTTTTCATTAAAGTTATCCCAGAGGGTGTAAAGTGATACATAATGATAAAGTCATTATGATTTTAATTTGCATTTCCATAGTGTCCAATTAGCCATCAAGTAGGGATTGAGAGTTTGACTGTGAATTAATCGTATGCATAAAAGACCAATCCAAATCTGTTTGACTATGTAGCATCTTAAAAAGAAAAAAATTAAACATCTCAAATTAAAAGATCTATTGTCATTTTGTCATTTTTGCTATATGGATAGTGGGACTTAATAATTGTGTCTTTATTTTGTCATTGGAAGATTGATTTAAAAATGAGCCCTATTGATGAGAAATAAATATGTTTACACCCCAAGAAAATGTAAACATATTTATTCTTGACAAAACAATACACTGAGAAACAATTGAAACAATGACAGACTTTATTTTCTTGGGCTCCAAAATTACTGCAGATGGTGACTGCAGCCATGAAAATAAAAGATGCTCCTTGGAAGAAAAGCTGTGACAAGCCTCAGTTCAGTTCAGTTGCTCAGTCGTGTATGATTCTTTGCGACTCCATGGACTGCACCCTGCCAGGCTTCCCTGTTCATCACCACTCCTGAAGCTTGCTCAAACTCATGTCCATTGAGTTGGTGATGCCATCCAACCATCTCATCCTTTGTCATTCCCTTCTCCTCCTGCCTTCAATCTTTCCCAGCATCAGGGTCTTTCCAAGGAGTCAGTTCTTCACATCAGATGGTCAAAGTATTGGAGTTTCAGCCTCAACATTAATCCTTCCAATGAATATTCAGGACTCATTTCCTTTAGGATGGACTGGTTGGCTCTCCTTGCAATCCAAGGGACTCTCAAGAGTCTTCTCCAACACGACAGCTCAAAAGCATCAGCTTTCTCTGGTGCTTCTTTGGTGCTCAGCTTTCTTTACAGTTCAACTCTCAACTCCATACATGACTACTGGAAAAACCATAGTTTTGACTAGACAGACCTTTGCTGGCAAAGCAACGTCTCTGCTTTTTAATATGCTGTCTAAGTTGTTCATAACTTTTCTTCCAAGGAGCAAGTATCTTTTAATTTCACGGATGCAGTCACCATCTGCAGTGATTTTGGAGCCCAAAAACTAAAGTCTCTCAACCATTTCCATTGTTTCCCCATCTATTTGCCATGAAGTGATGGGACCAGATGTCATGGTCTTAATTTTTTGTATGTTGAATTTTAAATGAACTTTTCACTCTCCACTTTCACTTTCATCACGAGGCTTTTTAGTTCTTCTTTGCTTTCTGCCATAAGGGTAGTGTCATCTGTGTACCTGAGATTATTGATATTTCTCCAGCAAAATGTTATTACAGCTTATGCTTCATCTAGTCCAGCATTTCACATGCTATACTCTGCATATAAGTTAAATAAACAGGGTGACAATATACAACCTTGATGCACTCCTTTCCCTGACAAACATATACAGCACATTAAAAAGCAGAGACATTACTTTTCTGACCAAGGTCCATATCATCAAAGCTATGGTTTTTCCAGTAGTCACGTATAGATGTGAGAGCTGGATAATAAAAAAGGCTGAGCACGGAAGAGTTGATGCTTTATAACTGTGATGCTGGAGAAGACTCAAGGATCCCTAGGACAATGAGGAGGGCAGTCCAGTCCATCCTAAAGGAAATCTGAATATTCATTGGAAGGACTGGTGCTGAAGCTTCAATACTTTGGCCACCTGATGTGAATAAGCAACTCACTGGAGAAGACCCTGTTCCTGGGACAGTTTGAAGGCAGGAGGAGAAGGGGATGACAGAGGATGAGATGGTTGGATGGTATCACTGACTCAATGCCCGTGAGTTTGAAGCAAACTTTAGGAAATCGTGAAGGACTGGGAACCCTGGCATGCTGTGGGGTCACAAAGAGTTTGACACAACTGAGTGACCGAACAATAACACAACATCCAAAGGACCCGCAGTAAATGTTGAATAGACCTAGTTCTCCACTGCACACCCATTGCATGAGGCTGTCAAAGCCCAGCCAGCAGTTTTAAGTGAGTCCCCAGTATCTATTGTGTGTGGACGTGGGTACATAAGAAAGGGGGAGAAGAGACTGAGCTGGGGAGCATGTGCCTTCTGCCATTTTCTGTAGTTGTAAGAGTTGGAGCAAGTTACTCTTTCGGTGGCTTCTAATGCTTCATGTCCTTGAAAGTAGAGTGATTAGGAGGGCCTCAAGTAGTGCCTGGACCTTCCCAGGTATCTCAGCAGTAAAGAACATGTCTGCCAATGCAGGAGCCACAGGAAATGCAGGTCCCATTCCTGGATCAGGGAAGACCTCCTGGAGGTTGAAATGGAAATTCACAGCAGTATTCTTGCTGGGATAATCTCATTGGTAGAGAAGCCTGGTGGGCTACAGTCCATGAGGTTGCAAAGAGTTTGACACAACTGTGCATCTGAGCACACTCACACCATATCCAGTGATGTTAAAGACTTGTTCAAGCTCTTTACCATATCTACTTCCATATCTTCTTTGAAGAAATATCTGTCCAAGTCCTTTATACATTTTTTAATAGAAGTGTCTTTTTTTTTTTTTTTGACTATTTGTAAGAGCTCTTTGGGCTTTCCTGGTGGCTCAGCTGATAGAGAATCCACCTGCAATGTGGGAGACACTGGTTTGATCCCTGGGTTGGGAAGATCCCCTGGAGAAGAGAAAGGCTACCCACTCCAGTATTCTGGCCTGGAGAATTCCATGAACTGTAATAAATGTATACCTCAAAAAAAAACAAAAATTATCCCTTGTTTCTTCTAATAGTTTGTTAAAATTTTAACCTATATTTTGTTGTGATTTATTTTGAGGTGTGTGTGTGTGTGTGTGTGTGTGTGTGTGTTCATGTATGGAATGAGACTAAGGTCCATATTCTTTCCTTTTCAATTGATTATTCACTTATTCCAGCACTACTGGCAATGCATTCTAGGATTCTTGCCTGGGAAACCTCATGGACAGAGAAACCTGGTGAAATACAGTCTAAGGGGTCACAAAGAGCTGGGCACAATTTACTGACTAAACAACAAGAAAATATTCTTTTGGATGCTATTATAAATGAATTTTTTAATATTTATTTCCTTTTCAGCTTTTCATTGACAGTGTATAGGCAACTTTGCTGAATGTGATTATTAGTTCTAATAGTTCAGGTATATGCCTGGGTGTTTGTTGGTAGGTGAAGGGGAAGGTGTTCTAAAAGTTTTTATATATATAGAATTATGTCATCTTGAGAATAAAAATGCCTTTATTTTTCTCTTTCCTCTGTGGACCTCCTTTCTCTTAGTTGATTATTTGGTCTTGCTAAAACTTCCAGTACAATGTGTAATAGGTGAAAATGGCCATCCTTTTCTTGTTCATAATGTTAGGGGGAAGAATGGGCTTTGTGAACCTTGGGTAAATCATTATTGTTTAGGATGCATCACCCTTTTAATATATTGTTGAATTTTATTTTTAATTATTTTCTTGACGACTTGGATACTTACATTAATAAGAAGTATGATTTCAGTTTTATTACTTTGTGTATCAGAGAAATTCTAGCATCATAGAATGTGTTAGGAATGTTTCCTCTTCTTTTATTTTTTGGAAAGAGTTTGAGCAGGAATGGGGTTAAGTCTTCCTTATAGATCTTTATTCATTGAGTAGTGAATTCTACTCACTGGAGCCTCTTGGTCTTGGACTTTTCTTTTTAGATTTTTAATTACTTAATCTCTTTACTTAACATAGTGTGCTAAGATTTTTTTTTAAATTTGAGTCCAATTTGGTACTTTGCATGTTTCTAAGTACTTTTGCTATCATCTAGATGATCTATTTTTATAAAAAATTCTGTAGGGTCATAGTAATGTTTCTGCATTCATTTCTGTATTTAGTTTTTTATATATTCTCCTTTTTCTAGTTTTACTAGCAGCTTATCAATTTTATTTAAAAATCATTTGGTTTCATGTTTTATTTTTGTTTCTTTTATATTTTTCCTTTTGCCTACTCTGATTTTTATTATCTCCTCCCTTCAACTTGTTTGGGGTTTACTTTGCTATTATTTTTCTAGCTTCTTAAGATAAAAAAAAATTAGTTTACTGATTTAGAATGTTTATTTTATAATGCAGGCATTTATAGCTATACATTTCTGTCTGAATACTGTTTTTGTTGCATCCCATAAATTTTGTTGTATTGTGATTTTATTTTCATGCATATAAAAATATTTTCTAACTTTTCCAGTGATTTCTTCTTTGACCCATTGTTTTTAAAATGGTGTTTCTTAATTATCCCATATTTCCCAGTTTTCCTTCTGCTATTAATTTCTACTTTCATTCCATTGTGGTCATAAAACATACTTTGTAAGATTTCAATCTTTTAAGATACATTGAGAATTGTTTTATTGTCTACCATATGGTCTATCCTGTAAAATGTTGCATGTGCACTTGAGATGAAGATGTATTTTTCAATTGCTATGTGAGTGTTCTGTGCATCTATTATGTATAGTTGGTTTATAGTGTTGATCAAGCCCCCAATTTCCTTTTGATGTTCTGTGTAAATGTTCTATTCATTATCGGAAGTCTGATATTGAAATCTACAACTGTTGTGTTGAATGGTCTATTTCTCTCTTCAGTTCTGCCACTGATTGCTTCAGTGTCCATAATAAGGTTTTATTGGAACACAGCCATCCTCATTTACCATACTGTCTGTGCCTGCTTTTGTACTGGAACAACTGACTTGAGAAATTGAGACAGGGATTTTATGAGCCTCAGAGTTTAAAATAGTCCCTATCTGGATCTTTACTGAGCGTTTTTACTGAAAGAGAATGGCAGAACAAATAGAAAGACAAGATCAACAAAGGATTTTCCACACAATTTCTCCTTTTGACTAATACATTTTGAGTTGATCATGAAAAAGTCCAGATATTTAACATAAGAAAGTGGTATCTATGTTTAGGGGAGATCATTTCAAATGGAAGAATGTAAAGTCACGTTTCCTGGTCATACTATCAATGATAAAATTATGGTTAAAAAAAAAAGAAAGACAAGAACTATTAGGAATGAGTAGAATTGATCCCATGATTGCATAAATGACTTAAAATGGTAAATTTGAGTTTGTGAGTAATTTATGTCAACCAATTAAATTAGTTTTAAAAATTTCTAAAAGGTATCATTTTTTAATCCCAAAACTCTTTCATGACAATGTGCATTAATACACTAAAACCACAAGAGAACTTCTTTAAAAGATAAAGGATATTTTCTATAATGTATCCAAGCATCATATTAATAGTAAAACAGATAGTATTCCTTTAAAAAAGTTAACAAAATATGCATTCACATTTGGTAGAACTATTGTATTCAGTATGTGTAAGAATTATGGGTAGTAAAATAAAGCTGGATAAACAAAAGATATTTAAAGGCTGAAAGAAAGAAATTTTCATTTTTCAGTCATCAGATAACTAAACAAACAAACAAAATAGAATTTGATTCCTGCACAGAGTTCAATAGCATTACATATAATAGAAACATAAAGCAGCAAACATAAATTTTAAAATATCATCTAAACTAGCAATATAAATTAAGATACCTATGCATGTGTATGCATATATGGATAATATTTATGAAGAAAAAGCTTAAGTTCAACACCCAGAAAATGGGTAAAGAAAGAACCTACCTCCACATAGGTCTTCACCTGAAGCTCATTCGGTTAAGAATCTGCCTGCAATGCAGGAGACTTGGGTTTGATTCCTGAGTTGGGAAGTTCCCCTGGAGAAGGAAATGACAACCCACTCCAGTATTCTGCCCATCTATCTTCCACATCCATGGGGTTGCAAGAGTCAGACACAACTAAACGATGATGATGACGACCTCAACATACCATATATGACAAACCCACAGTAAATATTATTCTCGATGGTGAAAAATGGAAAGCATTTGCTCTAAGATCAGGAATAAGACAAGGGTCTCCACTCTAACCAGTTATATTCAATACAGTGTTTTGTTTGGTTTTGTTTTTTAAGTCCTAGCCATGGCAATCATAGAAGAAAAAGAAATGCAGGGAATTTACATTGAAAAAGAAGAAGTAAAACTCACTGTTTGCAGATGATATTCCTAAGTCGCTTCAGTTATGTCCAACTCTTTGCGACACTATGGACTGTAGCCCACCAGATTTCTCTGGCCATGTGATTCTCCAGGCAAGTGTACTGGAGTGGGTTGCCATTTTCTATTCCAGGGGATCTTCCCAACTCAGGGATCAAAACCACATCTCTTATGTCTCCTGCTTTGGCAGCAGGGTTCTTTACCACTAGCATCACCTGGGGAGCCTCAATACTACACATAGAAAACCCTAAAGATGCCACCAGAAAATTACTTGAGTTAATCAGTTAATATAGTAAAGTTGCAGGATACATAATTAATAAAGAAATCCCTTGCATTCCTATCAGTTCACTTCAGTCACTCAGTCGTGTCCGACTCTTTGAGACCCCATGAATTGCAGCACACCAGGCCTCCCTGTTCATCACCAACACCTGGAGTTCACTCAAAATCATGTGCATTCAGTCGGTGATGCCATCAAGCCATCTCATCCTCTGTCGTCCCTTTCTCCTCCTGCCCCTAATTCCTCCCAGCATAAGGGTCTTCTCCAATGAGTCAAAACTGTGCATGAGGTGGCCAAAGAATTGGAGTTTCAGCCTCAGCATCAGTCCTTCCAATGAACACCCAGGACTGGTTTCCTTTAGAATGGACTGGTTGGATCTCCTTGCAGTCCAAGGGACTCTCAAGAGTCTTCTCCAACACCACACTTCAAAAGCATCAATTCTTTGGCGCTCAGCTTTCTTCACAGTCCAACTCTCACATCAATACACGACTACTGGAAAAACCATAGCCTTGACTAGATGGACTTTTGTTGGCAAAGTAATATCTCTGCTTTTGAATATGCTATCTAGGTTGGTCATAACTTTCCTTCCAAGGAGTAAGCGTCTTTTCATTTCATGGCTGCAATCACCATCTGCAGTGATTTTGGAGCCCAAAAAATTAAAGTCTGACACTGTTTTCACTGTTCCCCATCTATTTCTCATGAAGTGATGAGACCAGATGCCATGATCTTCGTTTTCTGAATGTTGAGCTTTAAGCCAACATTTTCACTCTCCTCTTTCGCTTTCATCAAGAGGCTTTTTAGTTCCTCTTCACTTTCTGCCATAAGGGTGGTGTCATGTGCATATCTGAGGTGATTGATATTTCTCCTGGAAATCTTGATTCCAGCTTGTGCTTCTTCCAGCCCAGCGTTTCTCATGATGTATTCTGCATATAAATTAAATAAGCAGGGTGACAATATACAACCTTGATGTACTTCTTTTCCTATTTGGAACCAGTCTGTTGTTCCATGTCCAGTTCTAACTGTTGCTTCCTGACCTGGATATAAGTTTCTCAAGAGGCAGTTCAGGTGGTCTGGTATTCCCATCTCTTGAAGAATTTTCCACAGTTTATTGTGATCCACAGAGTCAAAGGCTCTGGCATAGTCAATAAAGCAGAAATAGTTGTTTTTCTGGAACTTTCTTGCTTTTTCCATGATCCAGAAGATGTTGGCAATTTGATCTCTGGATCCTCTGCCTTTTCTAAAACCAGCTTGAACATCTGGAAGTTCATGGTTCACGTATTGCTGAAGCCTGGTTTGGAGAATTTTGAGCATTAATTTACTAGTGTGTGAGGTGAGTGCAACTGTGCTGTAGTTTGAGCATTCTTTGGCATTGCCTTTCTTTGGGTTTGGAATGAAAACTGACCTTTTCCAGTCCTGTGCCCACTGTGGAGTTTTCCAAATTTGTTGGCATATTGAGTGCAGCACTTTCACATCATCATCTTTCAGGATTTGGAATAGCTCAACTGGAATTCCATCACCTCCCCTAGCTTTGTTTGTAGTGATGCTTTCTAAGGCCCACTTAACTTCACATTCCAGGATGTCTGTCTCTAGGTCAGTGATCACTCCGTCATGATTATCTGGGTCACGAAGATCTTTTTCATACAGTCCTTCTGTGTACTCTTGCCACCTCTTCTTAATATCTTCTGCTTCTGTTGCTGCTGCTAAGTCGCTTCAGTTGTGTCCGACTCTGTGTGACCCAATGGACTGCAGCCTACAAGGCTCCTCCGTCTATGGGATTTTCCAGGCAAGAGTACTGGAGTGGGTTGTCATTGCCTTTTCCTCTTTCTCTTTCTGTTAGGTCCATACCATTTCTGTCCTTTATTGAGCCCATCTTTGCATGAAATGTTCCCTTGGTATCTCTAATTTTCTTGAAGAGATCTCTAGTCTTTCCCATTCTGTGTTTTCCTCTATTTCTTTGCACTGATCTCTGAGGAAGGCTTTCTTTTCTCTCCTTGCAATTCTTTGGAAGTCTGCATTCAAATGGGAATACCTTTCCTTTTCTCCTTTGCTTTTCACTTCCCTTCTTTTCACAGCTAATTGTAAGCCCTCCACAGACAGCCATTTTGTTTTTTGCATTTCTTTTCCATGGGGATGGTCTTGATCCCTGTCTACTATACAATGTCATGAACCTCCATCCATAGTTCATCTGATAGACACTCCGTCTTTCAGATCTAGTCCCTTAAATCTATTTCTTACTTCCACCGTATAATCATAAGGGATTTGATTTAGGTCATACCTGAATGGTCTAGTGGTTTTCCCTACTTTCTTCAATTTAAGTCTGAATTTGGCAATAAGGAGTTCATGATCTGAGCCACAGTCAGCTCTCAGTCTTGTTTTTGCTGACTGTATAGAGCTTCTCCATCTTTGGCTACAAATAATATAATCAATCTGATTTCGATGTTGACCATCTGGTGATGTCCTTGTGTAGAGTCTTCTCTTGTGTTGTTGGAAGAGGGTGTTTGCTATGACCAGTGCGTTCTCTTGGCAAAACTCTATTAGCCTTTTCCCTGCTTCATTCCGTACTCCAAGGCCAAATTTGCCTGTTAGCCCAGGTGTTTCTTGAATTCTTACTTTTGTATTACAGTCCCCTATAATGAAAAGGAAATATTTTTGGTGTATTAGTTCTAACAGGTCTTGTAGGTCTTCCTAGAACCATTCAACTTTAGCTTCTTCAGCATTACTGGTTGAGGCATAGGCTTGGATCACCGTGATATTGAATGGTTTGCCTTGGAAAAAAACAGAGATCATTCTGTCATTTATGAGATTGCACCCAAGTACTGCATTTCAGGGAGAAGGCAATGGCACCCCACTCTAGTACTCTTGCCTGGAAAATCCATGGACGGAGGAGCCTGGTAGGCTGCAATCCATGGGGTCGCTAAGAGTGGAACACGACTGAACGACTTCACTTTCACTTTTTACTTTCCATGCATTGGAGAAGGAAATGGCAACCCACTCCAGTATTCTTGCCTGGGTAATCCCAGGGACAGAGGAGCCTAATGGGCTGCTGTCTATGGGGTCGCACAGAGTCGGACACGACTGAAGCAACTTAGCAGCAGCAACTGCATTTCAGACTCTTTTGTTGACCATGATGGCTACTCCATTTCTTCTAAGGGATCCCTGCCCACAGTAGTAGATATAATGGCCATCTGGATTAAATTTACCCATTCCAGTCCATTTTAGTTCGTTGATTCCTAGAATGTTGACGTTCATCCTTGCCATCTCCTGTTTGACCATTTTCGATTTGCCTTGATTCATGGACCTGACATTCCAGGTTCCTATGCAATATTGCTCTTCACAGCATCAGACCTTGCTTCTATTACCAGTCACATCCACAACTGGGTACTGTTTTTGCTTTGGCTCCATCCCTTCATTCTTTCTGGAGTATTTCTCCACGGATCTCCAGTAGCATGTTGGGCACCTACCAACCTGGGGAGTTCCTCTTTCAGTTTCCTATGATTTTTCCTTTTCATACTGTTTTTGGGGTTCTCAAGGCAAGAATACTGAAGTGGTTTGCCATTCCCTTCTCCAGTGGACCACACTCTGTCTGACCTCTCCACATGACCCGTCAGACTTGGGTGGCCCCACAGGGCATGGCTTAGTTTCACTGAGTTAGACAAGGCTGTGGTCCATGTGATCAGATTGGCTAGTTTTCTGTGATTATAGTTTCAGTATTTTTGCCCTCTTGATGCCCTCTTGCAGTACTTACCATCTTACTTGGATTTCTCTTACCTTGGACTTGGGGTATCTCTTCATGGCAGCTCCAGCAAAGTGCAGCCACTGCTCCTTACCTTGGACGAGGTTGCTCCTACTGACCTTGAATGTGGAGTAGCTCCTCTTGGCCTTCCTGCACCCGTGCAGCCAGTGGGCTTTCCTCCACGTTAATAATAAACATTCAGAAAGAAAAATTAATGAAAAAATCCCATTCACCATTGCAACAAAAATAAAATGCCTAGGAATAAACCCTCCCTCAATGTGGGAGAGTTCTTCAAAGGTACAAGAATCTCATGCCTAGGCTTACTGTTTTTTACTTATGTTCACTCAGAGAATAGGAGCACATAGTATTTGATATTATTTTAAAATAAAATGCTAAAACTGGACATTTCAAATACAAACAATCACCACAAGGATGAACTAAAATACGTAAATTTTAAATGGAATAAAGCAAATTTTTAATACCTGAATAAACTTAAATAAAATTTAAGAAGAATATTAGTAGTAATTTGAGCTGTGGAAAAATGAGGTCTTTTGAGTTATAGAATAATCTTATCTACTTGTTTGGATATGATGATTTTGAGTGATAGAATAATCTTATCTGTTTGGATATGATGACCTTATCTTAGATTATACTTCTTATCTTTGTCTATTAAAAAAACAAAAACATAATCCTCCAAATCATCATTTTGTGACTTCCTTAATGTATACTTTTAAATCAGATATTTTCCTCTGTAATATATAAGCCAACCCTTTCTTTAGTTTTATCTACTCCCATTTCTGTTTCTAAATATGATAATTATTTGAAATGAAACAAAAGAATAATTTTTTCCCTATAAGCATCTACTCAGGATAATGATAGTTCTAAAGCCCAGTGATATCTTTATTTAAAAGAAGAAATGTATAAGTTTAATTTTCAACAGACTAAAATATAATTCAACATGAAAATATTGCTTAGCTCATTGATTATTCTACATAATCATAGTACTTGGAAATTGTCCTACATATACTCAAATCAATAAATTTTAATATTTTATTTAACCATTTCAAGTTTTGAATAATATCTAATTACTAATTTAATAGCAATATTCATGTTTCACATGTTGCTTCCCGTCCCCAGAAAACAAAATATTTATGTGCCTTTTATTTAGTATGTTAGCAGCATAAGCATGCATGGTATAACATTCTTAACTTTTCCATGAAAATAACCACAAAAGATTTTTTTTTTTTTAATAAAATGTTATCACCTTCATTCCAATGGAAAACTATCTGGAAATTATAGCCCATGAGTGGAGACTTCTCAGAATTCCATCATTAAGACTGAAGCCCTTTCTAAAGCATTCTCTCATGTTCTTCCTCCTCTAAAGCAAATTGAACCATCTCAAAGGAAGGAACATTTTATATCATATTCACTGTATGCCGGGGTCCAGCCCAGGGAATTCGAAGTGGGGACAGCATCAGCAATCAGGATACGATAGAATTAAAGATATAAAGAGTGGTTAAATCAGGATAGCTCAGTAGGAAAATTCAGTGGAGAGAAGAGGCTGAATAACTTGGTTTACGTGGAAAACCAATAAAACCCTAAGACAAGGAGTTTGCATCACCTACATAGGCCGCAGGCGTCCTTCCATTCTCCTGAAGGAGAGGAGACACTAAGGCCTCCTCAGTCAGATCTTAGAAGCCCAGGCATAATTAGTAGGCTTGACGAGCCTCCACGCTCCAGATGGGAGTTCAGCCAGAAGGTGAGAGAAAGAATGACATGGGGAGACCAGTCTTTCCAGGAACTGATCCCATTCTTTATTTTCCAGGGTCTGCTTTTATACACAGAGATGTAATACAGAAGTCACGTGGGGTCAGCCGTCCTGACTTTTATCAAAATCAGGTGCTTCATACAAATTTATACAAAGGCCTTAGGGGCGTTACCTCATCTTCTGGCCAGGGGGCCTGCTGACAATTTATGACCCTCTCCTTGTGACAGAGGTCAGTCAACCAGGACACTTATTTCTCCAGGAGTGATTATTCTTAAGACAGACGCCACCTTTTGAAGGCACCAGATAAAGTTACATTCGTATAGAGTGAGGGTGCAGTGGGTTTTAATTAAGGAAAGAATCTGTTTAGCCTAAAGTCTAACATGATTAATATCAAAGGTTAATACTTAGTTTTTCTATATATTCATTAATGTGTATAAGGGCAGGGGATGTGGAGACTTAGCAGCAAACATTAGCTCAACAAATGAAAAACCCTTCACCAATACAATTTCTAATCAGCCCACTATACTACACTAATAATTTCCTAACTTCTTAAAAGAATCTGTTTTTAGAAAGTTTAGAACATCTCATGCCTCTTATGGTTGGGAGGCTGTGAACAATCACATGTGTCCGGACAAGCCTGTCAGGCAGGCTAGAGAACCTTCAGAGGAGTTTGTAGGTTGAAACACTCCTGTCAAGCCCAGGAATTATTATTAACTGGAGCTCTAAGTTAACTCCTTCTCCGAAAGAGCTGGTGGGGGACAGCCCCCCGTAAAGTCAGAGGTGTAGGTGAGAGCACAAGGCAGTAAAGTAGGCAGGCTCTGGTTTTGGGGGCAGATGCTGGAGAATTTCCAGGGGGACTCCTGAGGCTCGATCCCGCCTTTGCGTATGCCGAGCCTCCTTCCTCATGACCTTTGCCACGGGTGGAGTTCCTCACACTGGCTCCTGGCAACTGTAAGTATTTAGATAAAAAATCTAAGAGCTTAAAGGTTATCTCCCAGCTATGAGAGCTATAGTCTTATGTGAGAAACATTATTCCTATCCCTTTCCCCTGCACTCTAATCAGTTCCCTGCCCACTCCACCCATTCGGAGGGTACGCCGCTAGGAGTCACATGTGACAATGAGGATGCAGGGGGATACGAGGAAGTCCTTTTATACTGACACCTCATGCCGGGTGGAGTGATGATCCTTCCGACAGTATGTTTTCCAGAAAGAACTTCAAACTCCATCAGATTCTCTAGGGAACCATGCATATATTTTTAACTGAATGAAAGATTCTTTAAATTCTATGGTGCTTTAAAATTTTCAAAGGTTTCACACACATGATTTCGTATAATCCCATAACAGTCCTGTTTTTTTGTTTTTATTTAATCTCCTATTCCTATACGGTACCTACCGACTTCCCTCTCCAACTGGTTGGATATTGAATATTTAGCAACTGTATGTACAAGCCTAGCTTTAGAAGGAGTATGTGAGTATTCACATTTTACATTGGTGGTGAACAAAACTGAAGAAATGACAATAGAATATTTGGATGAAAACTCACTCCCATCCTTACCTGATCCCTATTGCTCACTCTAGACCAGCAACTGTATCAGAAATTGAAAAGTTGATCCTCAAATTCATACAGAACCAAAGGAGTCTGGATAGCCAACCAATATTAAAAAAATGATACAAAATACTGGAAGATATTCATATCCAATATTAAATCTTACTATTAAGCTTCAGTAATCAAAATGATGTGATATTAGTGTAAGATACACATATGGATCAATAGAGTAGAATTCAGAGTCCAGGAAAAAACCTAAGCACATATGATTAATCGATTTAAGCTTCATTAACTTTCACCAGTGACAAAATATTGTTCCTTTAAACTATTTACAAATGCAAATATCATTCTTAACCTACATATGGTTAAAACAAAACAAAACAAAACAAAAAAAACAGTTGTCAAGCTGTAGTTTGCCCATTTCAAAAGGTAGTCTTTTTCTTTCAAATTCACTTCATTCTCCGATTTGATAAACTTAAAAGAAATATTCAGATGATTTTCTCTAGTTCAAATAGTTGATTCATCCTAGTTTTGATGAAAATTATATCCATAAATGACTACTCTTTCAAAAATTACTTATTAATCTGAACAGTATTTCCTTTGTGTTTTCCTAACTACCTGATTACTTCACCAACTCTATCTATCTCTCCATGCTCCATTTCCTATAGATTTTTATATTCTTTTACCTATTTAGTGTTCCAGAGAATAGGAATTCCAGAATTCCTTATATAATTGCTTGCAGCAATGTAAAGAGACTAGGAAGATAGGAGTTATAAAAATGATTAATTCATATTATCTTTCCACTAATAGCTTTGTAAAAAAAAAAAAAAAGATTTTATTACAAATGGATTCTTTTGTATTATAACAGTTAAAGAAAAGAGAAAGCCATCCAGGACTGAGACAACTAAGATAATTTTAGGTTTGATCATATATGTAACACCTGCACGTAGATATGACTCAAAGTATCAAAATGTTTACTGTGAAGACTACTTTGGTGATGAGTTTGTTTTTGCAATTACAGATCCCAAATTCCAGAATAGGTGAGAAGAGATGTATTAATGAGAGGAAAATTTACTATTGACTTTTAAAGAAACGTATTTATTAATTTGGGCTTTCCTGGTGGCTTAGTTGTTACAGAATCCACCTGCAGTGCAGGAGGCCCAGGTTCAGTCTTTGGATCAGGAAGATTCCCTGGAGAAGGAAATGGCAACCCATACCAGTATTCTTGTCTGGGAAATCCCATGGACAGAGGAGCTTGGCAGGCTACAGTCCATGGGGTCTCAAGAGTTGGACACGACTTAGTGACTAAACAACAAAGTTCATTAAGAGTGAATAAGGAAAAAATACCTGAAGAGTACCCAGCTGTCTCTTATAGGCTCTGGCAGAAAGAGAATTAAAGACTATTAAGGGAAAATATAAAGTGTGATTGGGTTTGACTAGTTTAAGGTTTGTTTGTTCAAGAATAAAAGAAGGACTTTCTACAAAGTAGTCACTCAGCAAACATCAAAGCATATCTAAGAGGCCACCATAACTCGTGTAACCTTAGTGCCTAGGAGAGGAATTACAGTGAGATATCTGTATTACAGGGAGGTAAACAGAGTCACAGAGCTGCACAGACTGCTTTTCTGCTGGTTGCTGTCTTTTGCTTTTTTCTTACAAGAGACATTCTTTGCAGAAAATGAGTGGTCATTAATTTACTGATCAATTAAACACATTTATTTTCTCATTTTAGCAGAAACTTCACAGCACTCACAGAGGCACTATTTTTTATGATAGCTGTGTTACTTCTTTTAATGAATAAATTGTGAAGTTATCAAAGAAAGTCATACAGTATAACAGTAAAATAAATATTTGAATTTTATACATTATTATTACCGATGCTCTATGTTTAAGAATAGGGCATTCATATATTAACATCAGCGTAAAACATGATTAATTACAATGTTGCATACTCAGTTGCCGAAGTCCTGTCAGACTCTTTGAGACCCCATGTCTCCTTCTCTAGGGGATCTTCCCAACTCATGGATTGAACCCAGATCTCCTGCATCACAGGCAGATTCTTTACCACTGGCCATGTGGGAAGCTGTGATTAATTATAGAATTGTGGTTAAATCACTGATAGGGCAAATCACATATACCTGACCATCTTTAGAAAAACACTTGATTATATGTGCATCAAAGAGTCACATAATGAATAAAATGTTCTCCAGTGATTAGAGTACTGAAATCTTTTTTCATACTTGAATAGAAGACAATGTCCATGAAGGTAAATAACTGAGAGGTGGACAGAGTCTCCAAATAACTCTGATGTTTGACTCCATGTTGCTTATTACTAATTATAAAATACCTTTTATAATAATTATAACTTCCAAACCATAAATAAAATTTATAGCTAAAGGATGACCAGAATGAGTGTACATATCTAACCAGCTACTTGTCAAGTGAATTACATTTGATTTCATGCTATTTTTGAATTTTACTTTTATGAAATTTTATAGGTAAACATTTTACATGAAGGTTGGTAAAAAAATGCTATAAAACTCACAGAAGAAAGTGAACACAAGTTAGGCCTATCTAAAAATAATGGAGAATTTTACTACTTTATTAATTTTAAGCATCACAGTAGTAATCAAACACAAATTCTAAAATTAAAAACAGCTATTATCAATTTGATATGCCTATAAATATATTAAGAAAATAAATATATGCACTGTTGTTTTAAGAGAGTGACAAAGAGGAAATGCAAGTGTACAAATAATTCAGGCTATCTGTATACTGATGTGGTTTACCTGAAGAGTAGAAAAGAATAGAGAATGATCAGGAAAAGAACAAGATTTATGAAACATGTAAATCAGCTGTGTCAGTGTTTCTTGAAACAAGGATATAACACTATACGATTGGGCAAGGTAAGAATACAGTTTTTTTAAACCACCCAATTCACTCTATCTTGTGAAGGAAGAAATACACAAGTCAATAAAACAACAGCATAAATTTTCTAAATATGTCATCAGTTAGAGACCAAGGATGTATTGTCTTTAAGAAATAATGAAGAAAATGTATCAATAAAATAGATGAATAGTGATAGGAAGCATAGCAAATTGGAGAGAGAACACATAAAGAAGACTGTCTAGCCTGTAAATAGGAGATAAATTATTAAAATTCCAGGTTACAATTGATATAAGTTAGTGAAACACGTTTTTCTTAAAAAGAAAAAAAAAAAAGCATTTTGAAGAGACTAGTTTATTAAAAGAAAAGGCACAATGTTAAATCAACAGTAGAGAATGTATAATCAATTCAGAATTGGTCCAGAAAGCCAATACAGGACAGATAAAAGATGAAACTAACTTAGCAATTTCTGACTTTGCTCAGTAATGACAAAGATTCATTGATTACTAAGAAAATAGGTGAGTATTCGGAGAAGGCAGTGGCACCCCACTCCAGTACTCTTGCCTGGAAAATCCCATGGATGGAGGAGCCTGGTGGGCTGCAGTCCTTGGGGTCGCTAAGAGTGGTACACGACTGAGTGACTTCACTTTCACTTTTTCACTTTCATGCATTGGAGAAGGAAATGGCAACCCACTCCAGTGTTCTTGCCTGGAGAATCCCAGGGACGGGGGAGCCTGGTGGGCTGATGTCTATGGGGTCGTACAGAGTCGGACACGACTGAAGCGACTTAGCAGCAGCAGCAGGTGACTATTGAGATGAAACTAAAAAGTGAAGTGAAAGTGAAGTCCCTTATTCGTACCCAACTCTATGGAACCCCATAGACTATAGCCTACCTAGCTTCCTTTGTGGCTCAGATGGTAAAGCATCTGCCTACAATGAGGGAGACCCAGGTTCAATCCCTGGGTCAGGAAGTTCCCCTGGGGAAGGAAATGGCAACCCACTCCAGTATTCTTGCCTGGAAAATCCCAGGGGTGGAGAAGCCCGGTAGGCTACAGTCCATGGGGTCGCAAAGAGTCAGACACAACTGAGCAACTTCACTTCACTTCACTTCACTTCAC
The DNA here is from genome assembly GCF_000754665.1 of Bison bison bison. NCBI lineage: Eukaryota > Metazoa > Chordata > Mammalia > Artiodactyla > Bovidae > Bison > Bison bison. Next base: position 19,465,657 of record NW_011495082.1, read on the forward strand.
TTCACTTCACTTCACCTCACTTCACCTCACTTCACCGTAGACTATAGCCTACAGGCTTCTCCCTCCATGGGATTTTCCAAGCAAGAGTACCGGAGTGGGTTGCCATTTCTTCCTCCAGGGGATCTTCCCAACCCAGGAATCAAACCCAGGTCTCCTGCATTGCAGGCAGACACTTTACCCTCTGAGCCACCAGGGAAACTAAAAAGTGAAAGGCAACTGGGAAGAATGTAGAAAATCAAAATTCTCTTCCCTTATTTGTCTATAAAGCTGAGAGCATCCTGACAGATCTGAGAGGGTGGGAAAATTACTGCCTTGATCATTTTAATTATTCTGTTTCATGTGTAAGTGGGGGAGATTGTCCAGAGAAAAAATGTAGGGGTTAGTTCCTCAGTTTTTCTAGGAGGACATCCAAAAAACTGACAGATCAGTGCCAAGCATAGGAATCAGGTGCCAGTGTTTGAACATGTGTTAGCAATGGCATCTTAATTCCCACCTCGGCTCACTCTTGTGTAGTGATCCAGAATAATAGTTTTCTGCTTAGATTCTTATTTACTGCAATTACTCTATGTCATATTAACTAAAGACGCTATTCTGTCAACTCTCTGAAAGATAGATGTGCGTGCCTGCTAAATCTCTTCAGTCACATCTGACTCTTTGAAGATACTATGGATTGCAGCCTGCCAGGCTCCTCTGTCCATGGGATTCTTCAGGCAAGAATACTGGAGTGGGTTGCCATACCCTCCTCCAGGGAATCTTCCAGATCCAAGGATTGAATCCACCTCTCTTATGTCTCCTGCAATGGCAGGCGAGTTCTTTACCACTAGTACAACCTGGGAAGCCAGAAAAATAGACAGGCTCACCACTTAAAGAGCCATCCAATTAAGGAAAATATCTGATAATCAATGAAACAAGAACAATGGCAGGTTGAGATATAGAGGGAATAAAGATCTAGGTGACAGGATTTTATTTTCCATTTCCCTTTCTTCCAGTTCTTCCAAAACTGGAGGAAAAAAAAAAAGAAGAAGAGAAGAAAAACAGAGTCCCTACATTATCCCATTTATCCATATAACATGTTAATTAGATCAATGCCATGATGTGTATTTTATGCACACAGAAACTGGGACTAATAGAAACTAAAGGAACTTACCCAGTGTTTGCTAGTAAATGAGGGGATTGGGGTTGAAATCCAGGATATTCTGCAAGTACTTGATTTGATTAGGATGTTATTAAACCCAGAAGGACAACACCAAAGACTAATGATTAACAGCAATGTCTTTGAAGCCATATTGTGTGGCTGTAACCCTGATCAGTGACAGCTGCAGTCAGTTCAGTCACTCACATGTGTCCCACTCCGTGTGCCACCAAGGACTGCAGCACACCAAGCTTCCCTGCCCATCACCAACTCCCGGAGCTTGCTCAAACTCATGTCCTTCGAGTTGGTGATGCCATCCAACCATCTCATCCTCTGTCCACCCCTTCTCCCCCAACCTTCAATATTTCCAAGGATCAGGGGCTTTTCAAATGAGTCAATTCTTCACATCGGGTGGTCAAAGTATTGGAGTTCCAGCTTCAGCATCAGTCCTTCCAATGAATATTCAGGACTGATTTCCTTTAGGATGGACTGGTTGGATCCCCTCACAGTCCAAGGGACTCTCAAGAGTATTCCCCAACACCACAGTTCAAAAGCATCAATTCTTTGGCAGTCAGCTTTCTTTATAGTCTAACTCTCACATCCACACATGACTACTTGAAAAACCATAGATTTGACTAGATGGAACTTTGTTGGCAAAGTAATATCTCTGCTTTTTAATGTGCTGTCTATGTTGCTCATAACTTTTCTTCCAAGGAGCAAGTGTCTTTTAATTTCATGGCTGCAAATCACCATCTGCAGTGATTTTGGAGCCCAGAAAAATAAAGTCTGCCACTATTTCCATTGTTTCCCCATCTATTTGCCATGAAGTGATGGGACCAGATGCCATGATCTTTGTTTTTGAAGGTTGAGTTTCAATTCAACAATTTAATTCTCTTCTTTCACATTCATCATGAGGCTCTTCAGTTCCTCTTCACTTTCTGCCATAAGGGTGGGGTCATTTGCATATCTGAGAATATTAACATTTCTCCCAGCAATCTTGATTCCAGCTTGTGCTTCATCTAGCCTGACATTTTGCCTGATGAACTCTGCATGTGTTAAAGAAACAGGGTGATAATATATAGCCTTGACATACTCCTTTCCCAATTTGGAGCCAGTCCATTGTTCCATGTCTGGTTCCAACTGTTGCTTCTTGACCTGCTTACAGGTTTCTCAGGAGGCAATTAAGGTGATCTGTCTGGTATTCCCATCTCTTTCAGAATTTTCCACAGTTTATTGTGATCCAAACAGTCAAAGGCTTTAACATAGTCAATAAAGCAAACGTAAATTTTTTTTTTCTTGAACTCTTGCTTTTTCTATGATCCAACAGATATTGGCAATTTTATCTCTGGTTCCTCTGCCTACCAGCTTAAATTATACATAATGGCTCACCTCTGGGAACACTGCCTTCCAGGTAATGGGTATTAAGCTGAAATATATTTGCTTAGATAAATCACCTTTGTTTTTGATGGTAACTGCAGCCATGACTCATTGGAAAAGACTCTGATGCTGGGAGGGATTGGGGGCAGGAGGAGAAGGGGACAACAGAGGATGAGATGGCTGGATGGCATCACTGACTCGATGGACATGAGTCTCAGTGAACTCCGGGAGCTGGTGATGGACAGGGGGGCCTGGTGTGCTGCAATTCATGGGGTCACAAAGAGTCGGACACAACTGAGCGACTGATCTGATCTGATCTGCAGCCATGAAATTAAAAGATGCTTGCTCCTTGGAAGAAAAGCTATGATCAACCTAGGCAGCATATTAAAAAGCAGAGACATTACTTTGCCAACAAAGATCCGTCTTAATCAAGGCTATGGTTTTTCCAGTGATCATGTATGGATGTGAGAGTTGGACTGTAAAGAAAGCTGAGCATTGAAGAATTGATGCTTTTAAAAATTCCAACATATGGAGGCTGAACAACACGCTGCTGAATAACCAACAAATCACAGAAGAAATAAAAAAAGAAATCAAAATTTTCATAGAAACGAATGAAAATGAAAACACAACAACTCAAAACCTGTGGGAAAAAGCAGTCCTCAGGGGAAAGTTCATAGCAATACAGGCACACCTCAAGAAACAAGAAAAAAGTCAAATAAATAACCTAACCCTACACCTAAAGCAACTAGAAAAGGAAGAAATGAAGAACCCCAGGGTTAGTAGAAGGAAAGAAATCTTAAAAATTAGGGCAGAAATAAATGCAAAAGAAACAAAAGAGACCATAGCAAAAATCAACAAAGCCAAAAGCTGGTTCTTTGAAAGGATAAATAAAATTGACAAACTATTAGCCAGACTCATCAAGAAACAAAGGGAGAAAAATCAAACCAATAAAGTTAGAAATGAAAATGGAGAGATCACAACAGACAACACAGAAATACAAAGGATCATAAGAGACTACTATCAGCAATTATATGCCAATAAAATGGACAACGTGGAAGAAATGGACAAATTCTTAGAAAAGTACTACTTTCCAAAACTGAACGAGGAAGAAATAGAAAAATCTTAACAGACACATCACAAGCACGGAAATTGAAACTGTAATCAGAAATCTTCCAGCAAACTAAAGCCCAGGTCCAGACGGCTTCACAGATGAATTCTACCAAAAATTTAGAGAAGAGCTAACACCTATCCTGCTCAACCTCTTCCAGAAAATTGCAGAGGAATGTAAACTTCCAAACACATTTTATGAGGCCACCATCACCCTAATACCAAAACCTGACAAAGATGCCACAAAAAAGAAAACTACAGGCCAATATCACTGATGAACATAGATGCAAAAATCCTTAACAAAATCCTAGCAATCAGAATCCAACAACACATTAAAAAGATCATACACCATGACCAAGTGGGCTTTATCCCAGGGATGCAAGGATTCTTCAATATCTGCAAATCAATCAATGTAATACACCACATTAACAAATTGAAAAATAAAAACCATATGATTGTCTCAATAGATGCAGAGAAAGCCTTTGACAAAAGTTAACATCCATTTTTGATAAAAACTCTCCAGAAAACAGGAATAGAAGGAACATACCTCGACATAATAAAAGCTATATATGACAAACCCACAGCAAACATTATCCTCAATGGTGAAAAATTGAAAGCATTTCCTCTAAAGTCAGGAACAAGACAAGGGTGCCCACTTTCACCATTACTATTCAACATAGTTTTGGAAGTTTTGGCCACAGCAATCAGAGCAGAAAAGTAATAAAAGGAATCCAATTTGGAAAAGAAGAAGTAAAACTCTCACTGTTTGCAGATGACATGATCCTCTACATAGAAAACCCTGAAGACTCCACCAGAAAATTACTAGAACTAATTAATGATTATAGTAAAGTTACAGGATATAAAATCAACACACAGTAATCCCTTGCATTCCTATACACTAATAATGAGAAAACTGAAAGAGAAATTAAGGAAACAATTCCATTCACCATTGCAACGGAAAGAATAAAATACTTAGGAATATATCTACCTAAAGAAACTAAAGACCTATGTATAGAAAACTATAAAACACTGGTGAAAGAAATCAAAGAGGACACTCATAGATGGAGAAATATACCATGTTCATGGATTAGAAGAATCAATATAGTGAAAATGAGTATACTACCCAAAGCAATTTATAGATTCAATGTAATCCCTATCAAGCTACCAATGGTATTCTTTACAGAGCTAGAACAAATAATTTCACAATTTGTATGGAAATACAAAAAACCTCGAATAGCCAAAGCTATCTTGAGAAAGAAGAATGGAACTGGAGGAATCAACCTGCCTGACTTCAAGCTCTACTACAAAGCCACAGTCATCAAGACAGTATGGTACTGGCACAAAGACAGAAATATAGATCAATGGAACAAAATAGAAAGCCCGGAGATTAATGCACGCACATAAGAACACCTTATCTTTGACAAAGGAGGCAAGAATATACAATGGATTAAAGACAATCTCTTTAACAAGTGGTGCTGGGAAAACTGGTCAACCACTTGTAAAAGAATGAAACTAGAACACTTTCTAACACCATACACAAAAATAAACTCAAAATGGATTAAAGATCTAAACGTAAGACCAGAAACTATAAAATTCCTAGAGGAGAACATAGGCAAAACACTCTCTGACATACATCACAGCAGGATCCTCTATGACCCACCTCCCAGAATATTGGAAATAAAAGCAAAAATAAACAAATGGGACCTAATTAAACTTAAAAGCTTCTGCACAACAAAGGAAACTATAAGCAAGGTGAAAAGACAGCCTTCAGAATGGGAGAAAATAATAGCAAATGAAGCAACTGACAAACAACTAATCTCAAAAATATACAAGCAATTCCTACAGCTCAATTCCAGAAAAATAAATGACCCAATCAAAAAATGGGCCAAAGAACTAAACAGACATTTCTCCAAAGAAGACATACAGATGGCTAACAAACACATGCAAAGATGCTCAACATCACTCATTATCAGAGAAATGCAAATCAAAACCACTATGAGGTACCATTTCACGCCAGTCAGAATGGCTGCGATCCAAAAGTCTACAAGCAATAAATGCTGGAGAGGGTGTGGAGAAAAGGGAACCCTCTTACACTGTTGGTGGGAATGCAAACTAGTACAGCCACTATGGAGAACAGGGTGGAGATTCCTTAAAAAACTGGGAAGAGAACTGCTTTATGACCCAGCAATCCCACTGCTGGGCATACACACTGAGGAAACCAGAATTGAAAGAGATACGTGTACTCCAATGTTCATCGCAGCACTGTTTATAATAGCCAGGACATGGAAGCAACCTAGATGTCCATCATCAGATGAATGGATAAGAAAGCTGTGGTACATATACACAATGGAGTATTACTCAGCCATTAAAAAGAATACATTTGAATCAGTTCTAATGAGGTGGATGAAACTGGAGCCTATTATAGAGTGAAGTAAGCCAGAAAGAAAAACACCAATACAGTATACTAACGCATATATATGGAATTTAGAAAGATGGTAACAATAACCCTGTATACGAGACAGCAAAAGAGACACAGATGTATAGAACAGTCTTTTGGACTCTGTGGGAGAGGGAGAGGGTGGGATGATTTGGGAGAATGGCATTGAAATATGCATAATATCATATATGAAACAAGTTGCCAGTCCAGGTTCGATGCACGATACTGGATGCTTGGGACTGGTGCACTGGGATTACCCAGAGGGATGGTATGGGGAGGGAGGAGGGATGAGGGTTCAGGATGGGGAATACATGTATACTTGTGGCAGATTCATTTCCATATATGGCAGAACCAATACAATATTGTAAATTTTAAAAATAAAATAAAATTTAAAAAAATAAAAGCCCAAAAGCGTAAAAATAAAATAAAATAAAAATAAACTGTGGTGTTGGAAAGGGCTCTTGAGAGTCTCTTGGATGTCAAGGAGATCCAACCAGTCCATCCTAAAGGAAATCAGTCCTGAATATTCATTGGAAGGACTGATGCTGAAGCTGAAACTCCAATATTTTGGCCACCTGATGCAAAGAACTGGCTCACTGGAAAAGAGTTTGATGCTGGGAAAGATTGAAGGTGGGAGGAGAGGGGACTACAGAGGATGAGATGATTAGATGGCATCACTGAATCAATGGACATCAGTTTGAGTATACTCTGGGAATTGGTAATGGACAGCAAAGCCTGGCATGCTGCAGTCCATGGGATTGCAGAGAGTCAGACAGGACTGAGCCACTGAACTGAATCCTGATCAGTTCAGTTCATTTCATTTCAGTCGCTCAAGTGTGTCCGACCCTTTGCAACCCCATGAATCACAGCACGCCAGGTCTCCCTGTCCATCACCATCTCTCGGAGTTCACTCAAACTCATGTCCATCGAATAGGTGATGCCATCCAGCCATCCCATCCTCTGTCGTCCCCTTTTCCTCCTGCCCCCAATCCCTCCCAGCATCAGAGTCTTTTCCAATGAGTGAACTCTTCGCATGAGGTGGCCAAAGTACTGGAGTTTCAGCTTTAGCATCATTCCTTCCGAAGAACACCCAGGACTGATCATCTTCAAAAGGGACTGGTTGGATCTCCTTGCAGTCCAAGGGACTGTCAAGAGTCTTCTCCAACATCACAGTTCAAAAGCATCATGCTTCGGCGCTCAGCTTTCTTCATAGTCCAACTCTTGGATCCATACATGAGAAAGTCATTTCCTAGGCAGGTTGATAGGGAGTCTAGGGGTCCCCAAGGAGAGAGGGGTCTGGAATTCTCAAGGAGGAAGAAAGGACAAACTTTTTTCCTTTCTCCACATTCCTTAGGATTATATACCAATGATGTATCCTGCCTAAGGACAGTCTTTGGGTTCAACCTTCTGTTATCTTAAAATGTTAATTATGGAAGTAGACCTGGTCTTTACAAGGATGTATCTTGCCTGAGGACAGTGTTATCTTAAAATGTAAATTATGGGAGTAGGTCTGATGAGGTCTTTACAACCTCCAGACATTCTTTGGATTCACTGGAGAGTACATAACTTCATTGTTAACACTAGCAAGCGGGTACTCTTTCTGCCCCCTTCTGATGCCTATGTCAGAAGCTTTCTCTGTCTCCTTTATACTTTAACAAAACTTTATTACACAAAAGCTCTGAGTGATCAAGCCTCGTCTCTGGCCCCGGATTGAATTCTCCTCCGGGGGCCAAGAATCCTGGTGTATTCGCGTGATTCAACAACAACCTTTCCTACATGACCATTGGAAAAAAACATAGCCTTGACTAGATAGACCTTTGTTGGCAAAGTAATGTCTCTGCTTTTCAACATGTTATCTAGGTTGGTCAGAACTTTTCTTTCAAGTAGTAAGCGTCTTTTAATTTCATGGCTGCAGTCACCATCTGCAGTGATTTTGGAGCCCAGAAAAATAAAGTCAGCCACTGTTTCCACTGTTTCTCCATCTATTTCCCATGAAGTGATGGGACCAGATGCCATGATCTTCGTTTTCTGCATGTTGAGTTTTAAGCCAACTTTTTCACTCTCCTCTTTCACCTTCATCAAGAGGCTTTTTAGTTCCTCTTCACTTTCTGCCATAAGGATGATGTCATCTGCATATCTGAGGTTATTGACATTTCTCCTGGCAATCTTTATTCCAGCTTGTGCTTCTCCAGCCCAGCATTTCTCATGATGTACTCTGCATACACGTTAAATAAGCAGGGTGACCATATACAGCCTTGACGTACTCCTTTTCCTATTTGGAACCAGTCTGTTGTTCCATGTCCAGTTCTAACTGTTGCTTCCTGACCTGCATATAGTTTTCTCAAGAGGCAGGTCAGGTGGTCTGGTATTCCCATCTCTTTCAGAATTTTACACAGTTCATTGTGATCCACAGTCAAAGGCTTTGCAATAGTCAATAAAGCAGAAATAGATGTTTTTCTGGAACTATCTTCATTTTTCGATGATCCAGTGGATGTTGGCAATTTGTTCTCTGGTTCCTCTGCCTTTTCTAAAACCAGCTTGAACATCTGGATGTTCACGGTTCGCATATTGCTGAAGCCTGGCTTGGAGAATTTTGAGCATTACTTTACTAACGTGTGAGATGAGTGCAATTGTGCTGTAGTTTGAGCATTCTTTGGCATTGCCTTTCATTGGGTTTGGAATGAAAACTGACTTTTTCCAGTCCTGTGGTCACTGCTGAGTTTTCCAGATTTGCTGGCATATTGAGTGCAGCATTTTCACAGCATCACGTTTCAAGATTTGAAATAGCTCAACTGGAATTCCATCACCTCCACTAGCTTTGTTCATAGTAATACTACCTAAGGCCCACTTGACTTCACATTCCAGGATGTCTGGCTCTAGGTGAGTGTTCACAGCATCGTGATTATCTGGGTCATGAAGATCTTTTTTTGTACAGTTCTTCTGTGTATTCCTGCCACCTCTTCTTAATATCTTCTGCTTCTATTAGTTCCATACCATTTCTGTCCTTTATCAAGCCCATCTTTGCATGAATATTCCCTTGGTATCTCTAATTTTCTTGAAGAGATCTCTAATCTTTGCATTCTATTGTTTTCTTCTATTTCTTTGCTTTGATTGCTGAGGAAGACCTTCTTATCTCTTCTTGCTATTCTTTGTTTTTTTTTTTTTAATTTAATTTTGTTAAATATAAACTTATTTATTTTAATTGGAGGTTAGTTACTTTACAGTATTGTATTGGTTTTGCCATACATCAACATGAATCTGCCACGGGTGTACATGTGCTCCCCATCCTGAACCCCCCTTCCACCTCCCTTCCCATACCTCCCCTCTGGGTCATCCCAGTGCACCAGTATCCAGTCATCCCAAGCATCCAGTATCATGTATCAAACCTGGACTGGCGACTCGTTTTTTATATGATATTGTACATGTTTCAATGCCATTCTCCCAAATCATCCCATCCTCACCCTCTCCCCCAGAGTCCAAAAGACTGTTCTAAACATCTGTATCTCTTTTGCTGTCTCACACACAGGGTTATCGTTACCATCTTTCTAAATTCCATATATATGCGTTAGTATACTGTATTGGTCACTCTGCATTCAGATGCGTATATATTTCCTTTTCTCCTTTGCTTTTCTCTTCTCTTCTTTTCACAGCTATTTGTAAGGCCTCCCCAGACAGCCATTTTGCTTTTTTGCATTTCTTTTCCATGGGGATGGTCTTGATCCCTGTCTCCTGTACAATGTCATGAACCTCAGTCCATAGTTCATCAGGCACTGTATCTATCAGATCTAGTCCCTTAAATCTATTTCTCACTTCCACTGTATAATCATAAGGGATTTGATTTAGGTCATACCTGAACGGTCTCGTGGTTTTCCCTACTTTCTTCAATTTAAATCTGAATTTGGCAATAAGGAGCTCATGATCTGAGCCACAGTCAGCTCCCAGCCTGATCAGCCACTTCCAACTCTATAATGGCAGATTTATCAATCTCTGTTGGTATCTTATTTTCTCATCTTTAAAATGGGCACCACAATTGAGAAATTCTTAATGAGATTTTTTGAGGATTAAATGATTTATTGTTTATAAAATTTAAGAAGAATGCCGAGCACACAAGTTCTGTATTTGTTAGGTAATTTTTTATTCTTTCAGCTGGGAAAGAATATTTGCATATGCTGAAAAATAATACAGAATTTGTTGTTCTAAACACTTCACTGTGCTGCAGTATATGTACTAAATCCTCTGATTTTTTTTCTTTTTTTGACCAGCTGCCTTATGATGTCAAATGCAAATATATAGGAGGTATTTTGGAATTTGACACAAGAGTTTTAGCAGCAGTTTAAAGCAGGACAATTTTCTGAAACCTTGGATAATATAAAGAAACAATAATAAATCAATAAAAGTTTTATTAATAGCATTTCTTATCCTCTTTTGGCTATTCCAGTAGTAGAAATATTATGCATGGATAATAAAACACAATATTGACAAAAGGGACATTCCTTGTCCAGGTTTCTGTGATATTGAAATACCCTCTGTGAGTCCTAAGAAAAATTTGTGAATCATGTTTGAATTTCAAATAGTGTCACATTCATCGGATGTCCTGATATCCCTTCCACTTCCATATTTCTCAGAGACTTTATCTTTTGAGATTATTCTACAATTCTACTTTCTCCTTTATATAGAAGAGCATGCCATATAATATTACCATCATTTGTATAGAGTCAAATTACATAAATATTATTGTCAAGCTGCATTCCTAATTTTAATAATGATCCCCCACATGACAAAGAAATCTCATGTTTCTAAAACTAGGTACTCTCTAGTGGTCTGCTAGTTATATTTCATTAATATCCTCCATCCACGAGCTTTCAAACACCTTTAAGAAAAAAGAAGAAAAAGATGAGTGACTTCAGGGAAGGTTCCACCATGATCATTATTTAACATATGATAGCTGTCATCAAGGCCCATGTCTATTTCAGAGGAGTGGATACTTTACAATATTGAGTCTGCAAAACATCCTAGTTCATTAGTTCTGGCCAAGAGAAGGACTTGGTTCATTAGTCAGAGGAATTAACTCATCCATCATATACAGTAACACAGAAACTGGACCTCTACTGCCATTCTTCCTTTTATAAATGATCATTTCTCCCTCTGATGTTCACTATCCCATATTATAAGCAATTATTTTTTACGTCATCTTGCTGTTGATTCATGAAGAGCTTTTTTCTTGTTATAACAAAATTAACTTTTAAAAAAGAAATGATTTTTATGGAAATATGAAAAACCCAGTGCCTGTCGAATATTTTATATATAAGTGTACTTTACGTTTTCATTATATACCAATACTTTGCATTGAAACTTCAACCAGCTTTCTAAAAGGACAAATATCATTCCATGTAAATGTTATCTTCATTACCTTACTTTACTCAGCTATAAAATGTGATACGTGTGCTGAGTTGCTTCAGTTGTGTCTGAATCTTTGTGACCCTGTGGACTATGGTCACATAGCCAGCCAGGCTCCTTTGTCCATGGGATTTTCCAAGCAAGAATACTGGAATGGGTTGCCATGCCCTCCTCCAGGGAATTGTCCTCACCCAGGGATTGAATCTGTGTCTCTTATGTCTCCTGCATTGGCAGGCAGCTTCTATACCAGTAGTGCCATTTGGAAAGCCCTAAAATGTGATTCAAAATTGCTTATATTTCACAGTTTTGAAAATATGCATATACAAACCATAGCATAATGCCTGTACAGAGTAAATGTTTATAATATTACATGTTGCCTAAATATAATAAATAATTATAATTTTGTACTTAAAAATTATGCCAGTATATACATAGTGTAGAAAAAATAATACAGAAAACTGTGGTAAATGATTTACACCTATTACTTCTTTAGAGATAAAAACAATTAACATTTTTTATGTTTCCATCTTGAATTTATTTTATGGGTAGATATGTTTGTCCTTCAGTTCTGTTCACTCACTCAGTCACATCCGACTCTTTGTGACCGCATGAAGAGCAGCATGCCAGGCCTCCCTGTCCATCACCTACTCCTGGTGTCCATCCAAACCCATGTCAATCGATTCAATGATGCCATCCAGTCATCTCATCCTCTCTCATCCCCTTCTTCTCCTGCCTCAATCTTTCCCAGCATCAGGCTCTGTGCTTTTGTATATGCTGTCTAGGCTGGTCATAACTTTCCTTCAAAGGAGTAAGCGTCTTTTAATTTCATGGCTGCAATCATCATCTGGAGTGATTTTGGAGCCCCAAAAAATAAAGTCAGCCACTGTTTCCACTGTTTCTCCATCTATTTCCCATGAAGTGATGAGACAGGGTGCCATGTTCTTTGTTTTCTAAATATTGAGCTTTACGCCAACATTTGCACTCTCCTCTTTCATTTTCATCGAGTCTCTTTAGTTCTTCCATTTCTGCCATAAGGGTGGTGTCATCTGCATATCTGAGGTTATTGATATTTCTCCTGGAAATCTTGATTCCAGCTTGTGCTTCATCCAGCCCAGTGTTTCTCATGAGCTACTCTGCATATAAGTTAAATAAGCAGGGTGACAATATACAGCCTTGATGTACTCCTTTTCCTATTTGGAACCAGTCTGTTGTTCCATATCCAGTTTTAACTGTTGCTTCCTGACTGAATTGGAGAAGGAAATGGCAATTCATTCCAGTATTCTTGCCTGGAGAATCCCATGGACAGAGGAGCTTGGTGGGCTACAGTTGCAAAGAGTCAGACGGGTCGCAAAGAGTTGGACACGACTGAGCAACTTCACTTTCCTGACCTGCATACAGGTTTCCAAGAGGCTGGTCAGTTGGTCTGGTATTCCCATCTCTTTCAGAATTTTCCACAGTTGATAGTGATCCATACAGTCAAAGGCTTTGGCATAGTCAATAAAGCAGAAGTAGATGTTTTTCTGGAATTATCTTGCTATTTTGATGATCCAGCAGATGTTGGCAATTTGATCTCTGGTTCCTCTGCCTTTTCTGAAATCAGCTTGAACATCTGGAAGTTCATGGTTGACATATTGCTGAAGCCTGGCTTGGAGAATTTTGAGCATTACTTTACCAGTAATGAGATGAGTGCAATTGTAAGGCAGTTTCAACATTCTTTGGCATTGCCTTTCTTTGGGATTGGGATGAAAACTGAACTTTTCCAGTCCTGTGGCCACTGCTGAGTTTTCCAAATTTGCTGGCATATTGAGTGCAGCACTTTCACACATCATCTTTCAGGATTTGAAATAGCTCAACTGGAATTCCATCACCTCCACTAGCTTTGTTCATAGTGATGCTTCCTAAGGCCCACTTGACTTCACATTCCAGGATGTCTGGCTCTAGGTCAGTGATCACACCATCGTGATTATCTGGGTCATGAAGATCTTTTTTGTATAGTTATTCTGTGTATTCTTGTTACCTCATCTTAATATCTTCTGCTTCTGTTAGGTCCATACCATTTCTGTCCTTTATTAAGCCTATATTTGCATGAAATGTTCCCTGGCATCTCTAATTTTCTTGAAGAGATCTCTAGTCTTTCCCATTCTATTGTTTTCGTCTATTTCTTTGCATTGATCGCTGAGGAAGGATTTCGTATCTCTTCTTGCTATTCTTTGGAACTCTGAATTCACATAGGTATATCTTTCCATTCTCCTTTGCTTTTCACTTCCCTTCTTTTCACAGCTATTTGTAAGGCCTCCTCAGACAGCCATTTTCCTTTTTCACACTTCTTTTTCTTGGGGATGATCTTGATTCCTGTCTCCTGTACAATTTCACTAATCTCCATCCATAGTTCATCAGGCACTCTATCAGATCTAGTCCCTTAAATCTATTTCTCACTTCTACTTATAGTCATAAGGGATTTGTTTAGGTCATACCCAAATGGTCTAGTTGTTTTCTCCACTTTCTTCAATTTCAGTCTGAATTTGGCAATAAGGAGTTAATGATCTGAGCCACATCAACTCCTGGTCTTGTTTAAGTGATCACCATATATCTAAGAGGCTTGCCCATTTACACTGGTAGAGAGTGCATGAGTCACATATAGGTCTATTCTGCTGACTCTCAGAACATTACCTGATCTTCCCTCTGAATAATATCCTCCAAGAAAAGTCCAATGCTATTTAAGTAAATCCATATGTCCCTTATATTTTTCTGTATTTGACCATAGATGATATCATCTTTTTTTTTAACTTTTAGTTCAGAGAGATATACACATTTTTGCTTCTGCAGGCACATGTAATATCACTATTTCTTACTTCAGATGGGATTACCTTAGAGGTCTCCTTTCCAGTCCCCTCAGAGGATTTCGTTCCAGGAGACTTAATTTCCGGCTGTGGGCCTTTCCTCCCACTAGACAGGTGTCATCACCTAATTGCTGTCCAATTATCACTATTGACTGTGCCAGTGGAAGCAGACTAATGTTCTCCTGATTGTATCATCTCATAACTACTATTTTACCTTTCTAATGGGCTTCTAGATAACATTCAGTGGTCACATCTGACTTATTTTTGCCCCAGCATTAGCAGTGTGGCTTAAACACAGAAGAAAAGCAACAGATATTTGTTAAAATATATGGAATTAATTTTTGAGGAGGATTTTGTTTATTACCATATTGAAAGTCAAATTGAAACCCAAATCAAATGTTTTCACTTTATAACTAATTTTCTAGATCGGAATAAAATGAATAAGGTGACAATGGAATTAAAAAGAAAATAATGTACAGTGTTAATGTTTGCAATTCAATTCATTTATTTATTCAACCCTCAATTTATTTATAAAATATCCATCCACACGTGCATAAAACCAAAAGTTAAACAAGGGTATGTATATTGTTCATGCACATGAAGACAGACTTCCATTTTAATGTTTAATAAGATGACGTATTTGATGATTCAAGGTTGGTCAAAAAGAAAATGACTCAAACAAATCTTGGACCAACTTTCTAAAAAGTATATTTATTAATTAATATAAAAATTTGTATTGGTAATTTAGCATATCACATCCCTGGTTCTTTTATTTATTTATTTATTTTTTACATTCCCACCATCTCCTTGACATTGCCTCCTCTAACTTTTGATGTAAAGGAATTGTTTTCATGTCAATTTTAATAATTTCATCGAGGGAATCAATGAAATAAAATTTGAATATACTTCTAAATCTAATCTGTTCTGTGAAATAGTATTTTTATATTCAATTGAAGTCAACATAGCTGTCCCTTTTTCTTTCCTTTTGGATTATTAAATCATTTGTTTTCTGGACTGAAATTTTAGAGGTCATAGGAGTAAAGATATATCATAAAACTATGAATAGGCTCTGAGGAGACAACAGTCATAACATCCCTAATATATCACCAAAAAATGTGGAATGTATTCTGCTATAGCTACTGGACAGAGTTAAATAAACTTTATATTAAATCAATTTATTTTTCAGTTATTTAGTTAGGCTTTTTAAAATAGAATAACTTTATTTCCACTTTTATTTTTCTTAGGCTCTAAATACATCCAGAATTTAAAATACAGAAGATATTATTTATCTCATATTTAAGGATAACAAAATTCACTCTGAGTTGAAGAAAAACAAATATGTTTTATTTATTTAGTGTGGGCAAAAATGACAGGTGCATTTATAGAAAGATGATAGAAATATCAGACATATTTATAAAACTGGTACAGGAAATATAATCATTAAGGCTTAAAATAAATTGTGCTAATCAAAAATGGCCTTTGTCTTAAAGCATTTACAATTTTCTTCTTGAAATTGATCGAGGGTCATCTAAGGAAATTTAATTTCCTTGAGAATTTAAAATTCTGGATGTGGTATTTGTTAAGAAGATCAGAGTGTCTAGAGTTTTCTCTCTATCAAATCAAAAGTGCATTACTGATACTCTTTGTTTGAGGAGAGCATACCTTCCTGGATTTTTATTGTTTTCAAGGCTATATTTGTTGATTCTGTTGTCATAAAGTACTCTGACACACGGGCACTGCAATGCATAAATTAATAAATCATAATGCTTGGCTAACCACAGGCACCAGAGTTTCTCTGCAGCATTTGTCTCCTACTGTATGTTTTCTGCACCCTCCTTTCATTATTTGAGATGTTTTTTTAATTAAGTGGCAAATACTAAGAGGCAGGTGATTTTCCAGGGTGATGGTAAGGCCCTCTATCTATCAGTATTTTATTCCAGAATCTCAAAGTGATGACCATGTGAACTTGTATAGTGAGAAACAAAGAACTGATGTGATTACCAAGAAGCAGATGCTGACTGCTCTCAGCATTGCAGCTGTGACAGTAATAAGACAGACTAAATGTATTTCCTTTCACAACCGTTAACTTGATGCACAAACTTTTGAATCATATTCCATAAACAAAATAAGAAGATACCAGGCTCATGTTTAAGTATAAAATGTTACTATCAATCCACTGGTTGCATTATTAATGAAACAGTTGTGCTAAACTTCTTCTACAATAGGCAGAATATGATAAGTTCTCACGTATATGCACTAAATTAATGGTGGCAAAAATATACTGAAAATCACTGGGCATATTTCCAATCAAAATAAATCCCAAATAGAACATCCAATATATTGTTTAAAAATAAATGTAAAAATTAAGTGAAGTGAAGTCAGTCAGTCGTGTCCGACTTTTTGCAACCCCATGAACTGTAGCCTACCAGGCTCCTCCATCCATGTGATTTTCCAGGCAAGAACACTGGAGTGGGTTGCCATTTCCTTCTCCAGGAGATCTTCCCCACTCTGGGATCAAACCTGGGTCTCCCGCATTGTAGGCAGTTGGTTTACCGTCTGAGCCACCAGGGAAGTCACTATAAAAATTAATTCCACTTAAAAATTTTTTTAAATAAAATAATTAGTAATAAACTTAACTAAGGAGGTAAACATTCTCTACTCTTAAAACTATAAGACATTAATGAGAAAAATCAAAGAAGATGCAAATAAATGAAAAAGTATCCTGTGTTCACAGATTTCAAGAATATTAGTTAAAATATCTACTACCAGAAGCTATCTATAGATTCAGTGCCATGTTATCACTTTCCAAATGACATGTTTTAGAGTAGAAAAGTATTCCAAAAATTTATATGAAACCACAAAGGATCCTGAAGAGCCAAAGAAATTCTGAGAAAGAACAAAGCAGTGGCTATCAACCTTTGTGATTTCAAGCTATACATATTCATCAAAACAGTATGACACTGGCATAAAAATAGATGAATAGACCAATGTAACAGAATCAAGAACCCATAATGAACCCAAGTATATATGGTTAACTGGCATTTGAGAAGGGAGCCAAAAACAGTCAAGAAAAGGCAGTCTCTTTAAAAAATAGTGGTGGTTTAGTCACTAAATTGTGACCAACTCTAGTGATACCATGGACTGTAGCCTGCTGGACTCCTCGGTCCATGGGATTCTCCAGGCATGAATACTGGAGTGTGTTGCCATTTCCTTGGTGATGGGATAACAGGATCAGATCAGATCAGATCAGTCACTCAGTCATATCCGACTCTTTGCGACCCCATGAATCCCAGCACGCCAGGCCTCCCTATCCATCACCAACTCCCGGAGTTCACTCAGACTCACATCCATCGAGTCAGTGATGCCATCCAGCCACCTCATCCTCTGTCGTCCCCTTCTCCTTCTGCCCCCAATCCCTCCCAGCATCAGAGTCTTTTCCAATGAGTCAACTCTTCGCATGAGGTGGCCAAAGTACTGGAGTCTCAGCTTCAGCATCATTCCTTCCAAAGAAATCCCAGGGCTGATCTCCTTCAGAATGGACTGGTTGGATCTCCTTGCAGTCCAAGGGACTCTCAAGAGTCTTCTCCAACACCACAGTTCAAAAGCATCAATTCTTCGGCACTCATCCTTCTTCACAGTCCAACTCTCACATCCATACATGACCACAGGAAAAACCATAGCCTTGACTAGACGGACCTTTGTTGGCAAAGTAATGTCTCTGCTTTTGAATATGCTATCTAGGTTGGTCATAAATTTCCTTCCAAGGAGGAAGCATCTTTTAATTTCATGGCTGCAATCACCATCTGCAGTGATTTTGCAGCCCAGAAAAATAAAGTCTGACACTGTTTCCACTGTTTCCCCTGTTTCCCCATCTATTTCCCATGAAGTGGTGGGACTGGATGCC